>NC_046616.1:13242589-13617183 GCF_900324465.2 Anabas testudineus | reverse complement strand
GTCAGCGGAGAGAGTGCTGATATTGGGGCACGAAGCGACACAGTATTTGAACATCACGGAAGGCTGCTGTAATGCAAAGTAAGCGTAGCTGCCTCGGGCTTCCTGAAACAATGACAGTGTAATGCATGCAGCAACACTCGTTCAGCTGTGCAAGTGTGCGACAATTTGTAGTCTTTTGTGCAAAATCGCAAAAAGTGAGAAAGAAGAAATGGGTTGTAAATTGTAAAGCCTCTTGGGAGAAGGCCTTCTGAAGCAGTTGTAATATGAGAATAAAATGGCTTCTTAGTACTACTTCCTATACAGAGCAGTGCCTCATATTCGAAGCCACATCAAGTTACTCATTCCGGTCAAAATGCATTTTTTTATGCCTTACTATTCTCATTTACATCTCTATGACTTTACAGTATGTTGCCAATGTCAGTCTCACCTTTCCCTCCATGTAGCCTGCCACTATAAATCAGCCCTCATTGCAAGTCAGTTTTGTAAGTTTCTCTGTTTATGTTTAAATGTTGTGTTAATATTTAGGAATAAAGAAGCAGAATAGGATAAAAATACAGCAGTGATGAAATATAAAAGGAAATGACTGATGTGTGTAAAGCGCAATAGGCAGTTAAGAAGTAATGTGTGTCTTTGCAAGTGGTTGTTTATACTTTATGTTTAAGTTGTTTATAGGCAACTCTAGGTGTGTGGTTCTGTATACAAATGTACTGTAGGAGAAGATGAGAGAACAGAACAGCAGCTGCGTTTAAAATACAGACGAGGGATGTCTGCTGTTTGTCTTAGATGAAATGTATGTACACTTATTAAACCAACAATTTCAAAAAAGAAAAAAAAAAAACCTCCCACCGACATATGACAAAAAGCTGAAAAGCATCTTGGAGGAGGCTCTATAAGCAATTCTTGTTCAAGTATGGTCAACTTTGCCAAGTGTGAATAACAGGAGAAAAAAAGCAATCACAGCAGGATGTCATTGATGTTTGCTGTTATTATACTGCACCTGAAAAGCAAAGAATATCTGGCAGCTTTTCCAACCCAGGTCAGGCCGAACCAACTCTCAAGCGAAAGCGAGGGGTAACCTGTGTGGATTCCTTGTACCTCAGTTCCCAAAAGTAAACGTGACATTCATTTTCCCATATGTATAAAGCTGCATGACTCAGTGAGATCATTTCTACAGTCTCAGTCATCGGTTCAGATCTTTTACCTAAAAAATCCACTTGTGTACTTGTGCAGCTCCAGTACATAATGCAAAATGGCACAAACATGTAGTTAATTCATGTAGTTAAAAAGTGACCTGCACGCATTTACAACATTTTTACCCATACGTGCACTTGTGATTTCATATGAATTGTTCTTGTTAAACATTATTTTTGCGGGTTAACTGCCAACAAAATTCAGAACTCTGCATCAAGGCTGATGATGCCATGACATGATGAAAACGAACCTTGCAGCTAAAATCTTTTCTTATTCTGGGTCAATTGTGGGTGAACTGTAAACTATGGCAACACGTTTTGTTCGTAAGAATGAAGTGTTTCAAATTCCTTATCATTACAAAAAAAGCTCCTTCACAACAATGGCAGCTGGTGTTTTTCATTTCAATTAAATTAAATTAAATTTTATTTCAATAGCACTAAAACACAACACAAAGTCAACAAAAGTCATCTCAAGACATTTTACATCTTACGTCTTCGTTAAATATTCCGAGGCAGCTTACAGCTAGGACTGACGGTACAGCAGGCTGCTTTCTGTATCATTAGAAAAGCTGTTTTAAACACATTCATTCATGTTTTACAGGCATGCAAAGAGTGTACAACAAAGGGGTTATAGGGTAAAATAAGGAACATGAAATGACGTGATAAAATATCCTTTTTAACAAAAAAGAGCTGAAGGCAAACAGAGAGAAGGAGAAACACATCAAAACAGAAATATTGAGAAAGCAGTGGATACAGAGTGGATGAATCAAGAGGTGCTGTCTTCCAGGCATCAGGGGTAAATATTTCACTATATCCTCCACATCAGACATTGCCTTTGATATGCAAAATGAAAAGCTTGCCTCTCACTCTAAATAAAAAAGCGAAAGCACAGATCGGTACAAGCAACACCCACGCAAACTTTCTTCGATCACTGTATTTTATCACAATTGCTCTGGGTTTCACTGTAGCTGTGTCTGTCTGTAATGACATGCCTTAAAGTTAAAACATGGTCTAACTCTGAAGGTGAATTTAAAATTCTTCTCCTCACATATAAAGCACCTAATAATCAAGCTCCATTATATCTTAAAGACCTTATAGTTCCATATTTTCCCAGCAGAACTCTACGTTCTCAGACTGCAGGTTTACTTGTGGTTCCTAGAGTTTATGTACATGTAGAATAAGAGGCAGAGCCTTTAACTATCAAGCTCCTCTCCTGTGGAACCACCTCCCAGTTCAGGTTCGGGAGGCAGGCACCCTCTCTATATTTAAGACTAGACTTAAAAAAGGAAAGTTTCCTTTTTTAAGTCTAAAGCTTATAGCTAGTGATAGCTGAGGCTCAGGTGACTCGGGTGAACTATCTCTTAGTTATGCTGCTATAGATTAGTCTGCTGGGGGACCTCTACTGATACACTGAGCTCCTCGTCTCTTCTATCCATTCAAATAATACCATTGCATGTTGTGTTTTCTCTCTACCGTAGTTGTGCTTCCTCCTCTACGTCTCTCACTCTCACTGTACTTTTCTGCAGGTGTCCTTGGTCTTGGAGCTGTATATCTCCAGAATCCAGTTGATCTGCCCAGTGTTTTTGTTACCTGCTGTTCTTTTCTCTCTCCTCTTTCCACTCACCCCAACCGGTCGAGGCAGATGGCCGCCCACCCTGAGCCTGGTTCTGCTGGAGGTTTCTTCCTCTTCACTGTTGCCTAATGCTTGCCCAAATGGTATTGTTGGGTTTTCTATATAGTTTTTATAATTTAAGATTGTAAATTGCCTTGAGATGACTTCTGTTGTGATTTGGCACCATACAAATTAAATTGAATTGAATTGAAGGAGGAGAGTGCCACAACCTTTTCTCTTCTCACCCAGCATTGTTCAACATCTTAGCTTGGCATTTGCTAATTAGCAAATACAAAAGACAACTGAGGCTGATATGCATGTCATTAAATTTGCTGGTATTTGGTCATAAACTAACAACTGGACAACCTAAATATGGATCTTGTAGGGCTAAATTAAATGTCAAGTCATTGCAGCTTATCCTGAAGGTGTGAAATATGTGTGGCCAATACTGTGGCAATTTGGCAAAAGCTGCTAAGTCATTTTACTACCACAAACATCAACCTTAAGGTAGAATTTTGATGGCACTTAGGTATGTGAGAATGAGCACTTCTGTAACTTGTAGCACTGCACAGTGGCCATTGTGGGATATAATGAGCCTATATCATATTTATATTAGAAGTTACTGTACATTACTGCAGGACTATTAACTAACACTACCTGAAACCTACTGTTTTTATCTGGTTTATCCAGTCATCCATGTCAGTCTGTGAGAAGAATCGTTTTCAAACAGTCTGTAGCATCTTCTGGGACAATGTATATGTGTAGAACAAAAGCTTTCCTACATGTCTCTGATATAAAATACATCTATGAATGGAGGAGAGCAGAAGCGTGGAAGTTGGCTGTGTTAATCCTGGGACTATCTTGGAATATCTTATTAGGACTCTGGCAATAGAAATCTGGTTTTTATGCAGCTTGAACAAAGGTTTTTTTTTTTTGGATAACAGCACATTCAAAGATTGCAGATAACCTGACCTGAACTATCACCTCTTATTGTTGCAGAACAAACTTGTTTCCATCCACTGTGGTTTGACTTTCAGCAGCAGGCTGGCACAGGATATCTCTTTGTTGTTGCAAATTTGTGAACCGGGCACCAGAGAAATCTCCAGCTGTAGAAGAAGAATCTATGCCTCCAGCAACA
Source organism: Anabas testudineus (assembly GCF_900324465.2). Classification (NCBI taxonomy): domain Eukaryota; kingdom Metazoa; phylum Chordata; class Actinopteri; order Anabantiformes; family Anabantidae; genus Anabas; species Anabas testudineus. Next base: position 13,613,243 of record NC_046616.1, on the reverse strand, counting down.
GTTCATTAATTATTTGAACAGCAAATCCACTTTAAGTTTAAGGTCTCTTAAAGTGTGACTTAATACCTGCTGGAAATTGTGATTTTGTGACTCCCAGTAGTTGTCTAGTAGTATCTCCCTGCTGTAGTAGTAGAAAATGTACCCAGGAAGGGTTCATTATTCTCAGACATAACTGTTGTGGTTTTCCAGTGTAGCAGTGGAGATCAGCATTCTCTCAATTACTGATTATTATATTTGATTTGTGCAGCTTTAATGACTTAAATGTTTTGGTTAATTTTGTTAGTTATCTATATTAAATTACTTTTCACAGTAATTATGCTTTTGGTCTTGGCCGCACGTTTCATTTTGAGCTATATAAACTGAGCTATATGCATTTCAAAGTGAGCTATATAGATTTCAAAAGACGATTTGGAGCCAACAAGCCAGCCGTCACACTTTACACCAAAACCGAACTTGCAGCTCAAAGAAAATGCCTTAGTCCACAGTCTGTTCCCTTTCAAAAGCCCTAAAGCCAACTTGTCATTGATGATTTCCCTCATTGCCTTATTGTGTGCTGCCCCTGCCAAAGCCCAAAGTCCAAGGAAAATGCCCAGAGCAAAACACAGGCTGTAATGTGAAGGAGAGTTTGACACAAAGTATGAATGTTAAAATGAAAATCACAGTAACTTAAAGTAATGTCATATGTGCTTTGGCGTTGAATGAGCTTGGATGTGTCATGAGCACATACAATCCCAGACACCGTGATAAACAAGCACACGCACACACTCACATTTCTGACTGCAGTTAGGAAACAGACTTAATAGGGAACCAGGGACATGATCTAAACAGAGGGGAACTGAGGAAACGTTTGCTTGTGCAGCAGGAGAGCTGTTGGCCTGTGCTCATCCCTATAGCTTACCATGCTTGGCTAACTCACAGTGGAAATACAGTCCTCTTTCTCCTGCATCATTATTGGAGAACTGAGCAACTTTATAGGCCACTGGGGCGCAGTTAAGCGACTGCATCTGTAGAGAATGTTAACTTGGTCCATTAAATGGAGATGATGCCTGTAGGTACTAAACATTACCTGAGAATAGCAGATCCTTTCTGTGAACCAATGTATAGGTGTGCTGTGGTTTTAGGGAGATTTTCTGCATTCACATTGGAATAGAAATAATTATAGTTTTTACACACCATAATTATATTAATTATATTTTAAGACACACAACAAATGCTAGATTTATTAAGCATTTCAGGTTGTGATTCTTCTTGTCTCAATATACATATCAGTTTATTAAGACGTTTTTTTGACTGTTAGCCACTGGTCTGTTGGTGACCAGTAGGTCCCCAGCAGGTTGTTATAATATGGCCATTAAATATTTAGTATTATTATTGGTTGAAAGGCACAGGTAGAAGTAAGTAAGTGAGATGGGCTTGTGTCTGTGACAGAATGGGGAGAGATATGCCACCATTGTGAAAGTGCAACTTAACATTTCTCCAGTGGACATTTTTAAGATTGTGCATCTCTATTTTTTTATTTTTGAGACTGACTGCAATTAGTGACATTCTGCTTCCCATTTTTTAAATTTCAGATTGTTATAAAGCCCTTTCTCCTTTTTGATGTTGAAAATTAACTACATGTGCAAATTATACCCATCATATGGTGTAGTGGCCATAGTGGGAGAAAATCCTCCAAGTTTAAAAAGAAAAAAACGTGATCACATCAAGTGATCCACGCATTTCTGATATCTATCATGCTGAAGTATTTCAAGGTTTAAACATCTCCATGGGAATATATTCTCTGGATGTAAAATATCAATATCTATACACTTTCTATTGAAAAAAGTAATTACTTTGTGTCCTTGTCTATGTGAATTTGAATATGAAATGGCAAGATGCATAAGAAATGAAAGGGTTAAAGAGCAGAGTCACATTAGTTTTAGCAAGGTTTTTTAGGGTCTCAAGATGAAACTGTAGGTCAAGGGAAGGCCAATCACATAGATTACAGTGCTGCCTTGTAGTCTAGTCTGTAGCAAACACAGCTCTTTTTCCACATGGCTGCACGGCTTGTCTGGGAGGCTGGAAAGACTCGCTCCGCTTTACTCCCTGTGGCAGTGGCCTGCTTGAAGACACACAGCTATCACGTCGAGAGTGAAAGCATTGTTCACTCGACCAAAGGTTTCAGTCAGATGAAGGGATCACCGGGGGTCTGGATCCCAGGGGCCTGGATCATAGAGGGATTGTTTAATTTCACGCTTTTATCACAAGCATGAGGTCAGCACAATGAGATAATGGAAAAGAATTAAGGTCGGTAAAGAAAGGGTAATTTATGATATGATGATAATACTCTAACGACAACAAATGCAAGATTTAGTGTCTGACACTTTGCAATATGACATATTGTTGGATAGGATAATATCCTCCCAAGGGAAACAAAAGCACTATGTCACCTCTACAGAGGACAGGACTGATATAAAATCAAGTGCAACAGCTGTGGGGAACATTACATAGGAGAGTCTTAGGGAGAACATCAGAAACAGTTAAAGAACAGAAGAACATGGACATCACACCAAGTTGTTTTTGGATACTGATAATCAGATTGTGGAGGGCAACAACATAAACTGTCTTATTTAGTTTGGAGGGCCAGTTGCTGCTCGATACCCTCTTCCCTCACCCCCTACCCTGTTATTTCCCATTTGTCAGCTGGTCTTTTCTTGCCTTTATTTGTTTATTTGCTTGTTAATTCTCACTTTTTCACCTCCTCCTGCTCTCTTCCAGTATTCTATGATGAGAACCACCACTGCTAAGTCCTTTCTCCCCTCCCTAATACTCCAATAACCCAACATAGCCCAGCAGCTTGACAGAGAGAGAGCAGGAAATCCTCCCTGTGCTTACCCTGAGCCTAGACTTTCACCCTCCCTTAACCGGCACAGACAGAGGTCTTTATTAGGGGAGGGCTGGGCTCATAAAGAGGAGGAGAATGAATGAAGAGGTGGTAACTGTTCTTTGACCTCTAGTGAGTATTAAAAATGCTATGTCAATTAACAACATGCTAACCATACTAGCCAAACACTAAACTTCATAAAATAAAGATAAAATAAGAATATTCCTAATTGACTTTTGTTATATTTAAACTTCTTACTGTTATGGCATCAAATACTGACATTTTGTCTCATTGGCACAGAGCTATTTTTTTTTGTCTCTTTTACAGAGAGTTACATTAGAGTCAGTTATGTACGTGTGACATTTTCTGTGCCTGAACGTCTTAACGTCAGAATCAGAACTTATTGTATATTAAGAAATTAGCTCGAAGGTTTAGGGTTAGGCTTGGAAGATGCATGTTATTCCACTGACCTTTTTAAATGTCTTTTTATTTTACTTCGATGACTGGATAAAATTTCAATAAATCTTCCCACACTAAATAGTGACTGTACTAAATTTTAAGGAGAGGTAATAATGCAGCTACAGTTTTGGATGATGTTCTTTGTCTTAAATGAGGGAATCATCTTCAGCACAATACGTTTTTTGGACAGGAGCAATAGTGGAACAAAGAATGATATACAAAACTATTTTAACTTAAATTAAATTAAATATTGACCTCTTGTACATTTTTTACATAATTCCTACAACACTGCATTTTCTGGGAGGAAGGGAAAGCATTACTTTGATTGGGCAGGACAGCCACACCTATTGATTTATGTATTTTGTACTAAAAGTCATGGCTGTACATCCACCAGCTGTTCAGATAGTTCAGTAAAAGCCAAAGATCTCATGAAGTCTGTATAAAATGTCATAGTAATCCATTTAATGGGATGAGATGTTTCAGTCTAGACCAAGGTGCAAAAGTAAAAAAATATTTAATATATTTATATTTGTTTGTGTCATAAAGAGCAAAACTAAGGTTCAAAAAAGTATAATATAATCACTCTCCTTAAAACAACAGGGAAACAATGTAATCAAACACTAAATGCAAATACTTAAACCAATTAAGTAAAACTGTGATACAAAGCATAATGTAATTTACTTCCATACAAATACTAATAAACTTTGGCCTGCTGAGTTCTATCCATCTGTCACACACACACACACACCAATATTGCAACTACCATAACTGAAATTAAGTATTACTTTCATACATGATGTCTATTTAACAGTTTGATATACAGTATTTAATATTTGATACATTGCATAGACATTTAGTGTTCGTTTTTTTAATTTATTATAGATATATGCAAAGTCGTATCACTAAATTGACAAGACATTGGTGAAGAACCTCCTTGATCTTGCTTCAATAAACTTCATGAAGTTTAGTTTCCAGATGACAGCCTCTTAAAAAGTTACAGTTAGCTTTCCAACATAAAATTTTGCCTTTGCCTATTTAGCCTTTGTTTGAGGCACCTGAAATACTCTATTTAAGATCCATAATGATAAACATATGTAAACTAAGTACCATGTTTGTTTATAGGAACACATTTGAACAGATATCAGATTATACTTTAACTTTAAAAACTCATGTAGGTAATGGAAAGGTGGTGCAGAGCAATGTGTATGTCATTAACATGAATCGGATTTATGTACAGCCTATAACTTTATTCCCTATACTTTGTATTGAACTGCCTTATTTGCTGGTGTATTTACTTAATTTCCCTCAAGCGGTCATCTTCTCTAATAAATGTCTTGTGTATGTGGCAAATCTGAAACCATCTGAAGCATATTCCTCTGTCACAAATTTAGCACAGTATTCTGGTTTGCTTAAGAAGCCACGTTAAAAACAAAGCTGGAAATAAGCAATCTTTCATAAGAGAGAATACTGGCTTCTTATGAGAAACAACAAATACTCAGGATGAGGACTCTGTGGTAGAAAAAGGAGCAGCAATAAAGTCAGAAGTGAGCAATCTCATGTATGCGCTAGTGGCATAATTTTTTGTACCACCTCTCTTATGCCTCTCGTGGATTCCTCAGCACGGATGTGATCAGTAAAGAGATTAATAGTAATCTCTGTAGGCATTCCTGCACGTGCAAGCACATGAATAAGTACACATGCACAGCCTCATGCATACGCATACACACAAACAGAATCGCAGTTTGATGATAATCGTGAATGCATATGAAAGGGCACACGAGCAGTCTTATGGAAAATATGTACACGGGTAGAAAGGAGGCAATGGGGAAGAGAGGAGAGAGGAAAAGTAGGGGAAGTGATGGAGTGAGCGAGTGAAAGAGAGAGAGAGAGAGAGAGAGGAAGGAACTAGGCTTTATTTAATCTCAGCAGAAGTGTCGATAGAGCAGAAAGTTCAGCAAGCTGGATCGGTGGTTAAGCCTCGAGTTTTACTTTAACTGTTCAGCTCTTCTGGCAGAGCAGCGTGTGTGTGTGTGTGTGTGTGTGTGTGTTTGAAAGACTGTGTTGAAGACATTAAACAAAGTGCAAAGAAGCAAGAACAGGGTGCTGCTGGAAGAAATGTATTTAATCAAGTCAGAACAAAGGAGTTGTGTAATTTTCTCCTGAGGGCAAAGAGAACACTAGCTCCCTCTGAAAGAAAATGGTATTTTATTGCATAATAGAGACATTTTCCCAATAACCTGACAGTGTTTTTTTTTTTTGTTTTTTTTGGATGTTTTTTCCTCTTTTTGTTTGGTCCGTTTTAAGAACGTATCACAGCTGTGCGGATTGTGTGGCACATTCACCAGATTCCCATTTTAAAACAGAAATGTTTTGTAGGTCTCCCAATAAGTAAACTGGCTGTTTTCATTACATTACAATAGCAAGAAATGATATCACACAGCAGCACTGCATCTAACACACACACACACCCCATGACGAGACACATCAACTGCACGAATCTTGTGAGATTATCATTTTAACCTTTAATCATGCAGGAAACAGTAGCTGAGTGTGAATGCTCCTTTACGGCAACATCACATTTTACATTTACACCTTACAAGGTAACAACAGCAAAACAACAGACAAAAGAAAAATAAAACAAACATATCACACTTAGTAGGAGTGCAGGAATAAATTAATACATTGGAAAGTTGTTTAGCATCAGTTGAAGAGTTAGAGATACAGCTGAAGAGAAACAACATGTTGTACCAAAATTGATGGTTGTGAAAAAAAAAGATCTTTGGAACATGTTTGAACAACTTGTTACTTTACTTTACTCTTTATTTTCCAGCCTCTGTTGCACAAATGATGCTGAGGGACACTGAAGTTTAAAAAATACATCCCAATACTGTGAAGCAGCAGGTTAACACATTACTGTACACTGGACTGAGTATGGAACTGTGTCTGTGTGTGTGTGTGTGTGTGTGTGTGTGTGTGTGTGTGTGTGTGTGTGTGTGTGTGTGTGTGTGTGTGTGTGTGTGTTAAAATGTGTGAAGTTTAGACATTAAATTAGCTGAAATAAATTGAATCAGTTCGATACTAAATCATACCGTTTTAAGGTGTTACACATTTTGCTTTGTCGTTTTTGTATCTTGGACTATGAGATGCATATTCAATCACTGGAGACGGAGAGATATACCCCGAGAGTGCAGGCTAAGTTCGTCTTCTACAAAATCAGTTCTGACACAAGGTTCTTCCAACGTTAGACAATTAAATTACAAAACACATTGTTCACTCACTTTTAAAGTTTTGGTTAGTTTTAGGAATTAAAAATATCTTCATTAGATTTGGGGAAAGATCACGATTTGGGTTTTAGTCAAAGTGAGGGAAATATAGTTCGGATAAAAATGACTAATTGACTAAAGTTGGGAGATCTATGTTGCCATGGTAATGATAACAAATATTTTGTTAAAGCTACATAACTACAAACTAAAATTATCACCCTGCAGTTGCAGTTTGCATAGATGTCTGTCATTACATTCTCCAGTTCATCCTCCAATTGGACATTTTTGCGTTTCTGAGATACAGCATTTATGAGACAGACATGAAGTCATAGTGACCTTGAGCTTTGACCTAAAGGTGTTCCTGTGTATCATGTTAATGAATATGGGATGGACCACGGCTGTCACCAGCATTGAAGCGTAAAAACAAAACAACATAGACCGTCAGCTGGAAACAAGACAAAGAACAATCTTGATTTTTGGTCCATGCATCTCAACCTCCTAAGGAAACTCTGACACAAGAAAAGTCAAAAACATACAGTAGCAACATCTACAGAACATGCAAGGACATGCAGCCCAGTTGTGTTACATCGAACGGGAGAATATATATGTGCTATATGGGTTGTAGTTGAATTAGTTACTAGATATTTCATGCTAGTTTGAATTTCGTTTGAAGTTGACTTTCTGCAAAAGTGATAGCCCCAGGCAGAGCATGATGATTCTCACACCTGCAGCTCAATGCTGAGCTTTTTTTTTTTTACTGAGTATGTGCAGTACTCTTGCTAGACAACATGTTATAGTGGCAGACAAGCTACACGTTAACTAATGACAGCTTTTCAGTTCAGGTAATAAATTGCAACTGCAAACAGAAAAAGCAGTAATCACCAGAATGTAATCTAGTGGTTTCAGATGCATCGTTTGTTTTTACATTTACATTTACTGACGCTTTTATCCAAAGCAACTTTCAAGTGAGGTACAAGGTAGGCAGGGTAAGTGTAAGGAGGTCTTGCCTAAGAATTCAAGCCCCAGTCTCCCGCATGAAGGGGCAGCGATCCTACCACTAAACTATCCAGTCGCAAGAAGATACTGCATTGACGGAAACAGGACAGACATGAGTGACTTTGCTCTTTGACCACCAAAAGCTAATAAATTCATCCTTGAGGCCAAGGATTTTTGTGCCAATTTGAAGAAATTCCTACAAATTTCCTTCCTGTGCATCATGTTCATGAAAATCATGCACTTTTGCAGTTGGACAATGGGCTGACAGTTTGTCTTCTGAAAGAAAACTTTGTTTAAACCCAAACACCTCACAGAGTGATAAAAATGGCACCCATAACACATAAGCAGTGTCTTCCACTGTGAGATGTGCATATCTAGAAATGGCATTGCCCGAGAACTCAGAGGTTCTTCTTGTTTCTACAATTCTCCTCCTATGTCTCAGAGGGAGGCTGATTTTGTTTTTGAGCAACACATCAGAGTTTTATCACAAATCTTTTTTTTTTTCTTGTGCTTGACATTTAAAAGGAAATTTCTTATGAAGGCATATACCAAGATATGCTGTGAACAATATCAAAAGTAGTCAAAGTGGAAATATGTCAAATTCAATAAGGAATCAATTAAGGACTATGACATCAAAAGGGAGATTTGTCATTTTTCTGATTGGACAGAATTAGCTACAAAAATGTGTTCAGAAGTGTTCCAACTAAAAGTCATCATGCATTCCCACTGAACTGAAATACATTTTTGCACTGTCCATTGTCAACAGGGCTCTGTTTCACAGGCAGGTCATAGCTCCTCCAGCAGGATAAAGACCCAAAACATAAATCTAAAAGCACCCAGAGTGGATAAGATTGTTCTAAAGTGGTCTGCTATGAGTCCTGATCTTTATCCAACTGCACGTCTGGACAAGCTGGATCTCACAGCTGGGAACAGAATAATGAATGCCAATTGTCTTTTGTCATTTTCAACTTATTTCTGAGGAAATCATCTTTTTTTTTTAAGTGAAAGGGTGCCAACATGTCTCTGTAAGCCAATGTGAGGTGAGTGAAAATTAGAATTATTATCTCTTCCAACCAATTTATTGCCTTTTAATCTACCGTACAGTAATATGACTGTCGAGACATGAAAAGTGTAAAGGCACTGACATTCATTTTGGAACAAAATCATACAAAGAACACAATTTATTTGTTAATGATTAACTTCAGTTCATTCCTAACAGAGTTGGTGTTTATTTAATCAACTGATTTTTTGTATTGTATAATTGTTTAAAACATATTCAGGCAATTGTGACATATTTCACCCCAAATTTCGATGTTTTTTTACAGTCTGACCTGCTGATTCAGATTTTGTCCAATTAGTATTTCCTTTCTTTCTAACACCTATAACTGATATATAAACAAATATTTTAACATTAATAGATAAAACTTTTCTTTAATGAATGATTCAATTATAATAAAACATGTTGTTAAGTTGGATCGCCCTACAACCTGGTCCAATTTCACTCTGGTGGGAGCAAAGCAGACAAACTGCTACAGGGAGCGAAAACTCTCACCCTTGCACTGTGCTCTGGAGTGTGACATGAACCATCATGCTTGTAAATGTTATCAGCCCAGAATGTGGTATCTTAGACCGATCACCAGGCCGATCAAAACCAGCCAGTTTCAATCTCCAGCCGGTCAATTGGTGCATCACTACTAGATTCATCAACAACTATCTTCAGCAACAAGAAGAACCAGTAGCCATATAGTGTAGCCTCCACAGCCTCCATGTTGTCAGTCTGTAATTACATGAAGAGACTAAAGACACAGACCGCCCAATTCCACAGAAGAACTTGTGGAAGTTCTCCAAGGTGCTTGGAACAACCGACCTGTAAAGTGCCTTGAAACACCTTACAAGTGTACTTAGGAGAATTGGTGCTCTCTTGAAAACAAAGGTCAGTCACAGCGAGTATTGATCCTTCTTCTTTTTTCCCCTCAGTCTACAGATCTTTGGAAGAAGATGATTCATGAATAAAAAATGTATTCATAGCATTATTTCTGAAAGCTCCTCACTACTCTGAGTGCCTAAAACTTTTCCACAGCGCTGTATATACTATACTTTCGGCAGGTCATCACAGTGAGGGGATTAGAAAGTGGAAGTAGACATCAAGAGATCAATGAGCAGACTGTGCTGAATACATTTCTATTAACATTTACAAATAACACATTTCTGTCTCTGCCATTGTTTGAAACTTGAGCCCACCTTTGTTTTCAGCCCTCCCATCAGTTCTCTGAAAGCACACCACTTGACATCACTGCCAACACTGAAGTGAGTGAGTTCAGAAGTAAACACACAAAGTGACAGAAGCAGCCTTTGTAAAGTTAAATTTGTACACATTTGGTCAATTACTGTAAAGCATTGATTAAACAGCCAATTTGTTGAAATGTTGTTGTTTCTCTTTTTGTATCAGAAAAAACACAACAATAAAAAAAAAGTTTAATAAAAGTTTAACTGTTACAAATGACATATCAAAATCCTGAACTTGATTCAAATAAATTAAAAATTAATAACGCCTTACTAGTGTTACTGCAGCGAGGAACAGTCGTGTATTTTTCTGTGCAGACTCTTGGAGCTTCTGAGAGGAACGCCATCTTCAAATCAAAGTCCGCCTGACTGAAAATATAGCTATTGCCTCATAGAAAAAGATGTTTTTTGTTCAGACAGTTTGCTAGTTTACTGTCTACTCTCTTTTCTTTTCACCCCGTTACTCTGCAGCTACACAAACACAAAAAGAAAAAGAAACACATTTCATCCATCACTATCTTCTGTGAAGACGCTTCCTGACTATCAGTGCTCCGTGTCACTCATTGTCAGCGCATCTTGCAGCAGTTTATTATTTTTTAGTTTTTTTTAGTTTTTGTTGTGTTTTTTTTTTTATTATTATTATAAATTGAGAAGAAGAGTTAAAGAAAGATAAAGAAAGCAGGAGAGACCAGTGTGAGAAGCTCAGGGCAGTATTGCGTACTTCAGCAGAGGGAGACTGGATACTGACTCAATTAGTGTTTTCTATTTTTCCCTCTAGTCTTCACTTTTCACTTTTCTTCTACTTTACTGTTCTCTTACTGTCCTCACTGCTACTTATTTTAGAATTACCTGTCTGCCGTTTTCTGCCATTGCCCCTTCACCAAGTAGAATTTTGGCTTGAAGAAATCTGACACATACACTCACAATGTATCACTGTGTACTGCCTAACCCTAACCTTAACCATAACCCTAAAACCTAGTCTTAACCCCAAAATTGCTTTTTAAACAACCTTCTCATTGCGAGGACCGGCTAAAATGACGTCCCTTTTAAAAAATGTTTTCAGTTCAATGGTTAAAAATTCATGCTGGTCCTCACATGATAGCCACACACACACACACACACCCTCACAGGATTGGTGATGCATGTTTTGCATGCACTACCATACTATTACACACATGCATTTACATTATTACACACAAAAAACACACTGTCCATCAAAGGCTCTGACTTTCCCCTTTGAAGAGCTGTTTAATGCACCTTCTCTATACTCAGCCTCTCATTTTTCCAGCTGTCCCCTCCAAATACTGTGTATGCCTTTCATTAGAGGAGCCTGCACTACCTTATTGAATGACTGCCCTTGTGAGTGAGTCTTATTAGTAAAAGTCAAATACTGCTGAAGACAAAATAGGTGTCGAATATGTTTGGGAATATTTCTTTTCTTAATTGGCAGGCTCCTGAGGGTCCTATATTGTTTTGTACTGACTTATTAATGATTCATTAATTAATTAAAAAAGGCTATGCACGGAGGAAGCACAACTCATTTCACTGGGTCCAACTTACATAATAAATGAAATAGCAAAATAACATTCTGATGTTGATGCAACAGAAAAGTTCACTGATGGCCACCTGGGTAAAAGTTTACCCAGAGGTCATGGTGGATGCTGGGAGTGACCGTGCACTGTACACCCTCCATCCACCAAATCTAATTTGTTGCAACTCAGTATCCACTATTAAATGTCAATGCTTCATTCTCGCAGAAACATACATTCAATTGGAATAAAATCCATTACAGTCCTTACAAAAACATAGGACTGTTTACATAGGAATGTAACATTTAGGAGACTAATGGTGACCAACCACACACACAAATGCATACGTCAAAATGTTGTTTGACTGGAGTGTTCTGAACTCCTTATGTGCACACTACGAAAGTCCACATATTCTACATCCTCGTAAACAGTTTAATTTTTAAAATCACAAGCAAAGCCAGTGGAATAGGAATAGCCAGCAAGGAAACTAAATTGTGTGGCTCTTTTTTAGTAAAATTAAGTAGGGTTAGGAGCAATTGCAACAACCCTGATTAGACTCTGAAACTAAACAAGTGCTTCACTGGTGAATACTTAGATAGGGCACTTGTTGAAGGCAAAACAAAATAACAATGTACCTTGGAAAGCCACTTGAGACAAAACCATATTGAACCGTGTCCTTTTCATTTCAGCAAGACAGTGTGTAACAATCGACGTTCTACCTAAACTACAGCCTTAACCTTCACACTACCATGGCTTACACCTTGTCTGCTAAATCATTTAGATAGCCTCATTCAGCACACATCTTCTCCCCAGCCGCCCTGCCTCCAATTCACTGGTGTTTAAATGAGAGTTTGATGTAAACAAACTTCCCAGGTATACAGAGTGAAATATGGTAAGTTAGACCCAGGGGCAGCTCAACAAAACACAAAGGCAGCGTGCCCTGTGGGTGTGTGTTAGACTTCAGTCCAACAAAAAATGAAAATAACATAAATGAAGAATAAAAGAAATATTGAGTAATTAGAGTTTATTAAAATGCACCATGGTGCTCTGGGATGGATTTGGGCACAGAAGAACAAGAGTAAAACCAGATAGATTGGTTTTTCAAATGTTTTTGGGAGATATTAAGGCACAATTGAGTCGAGTGCATAACACCTTGAGCTACTTCAAAGAGTATACACTTGAAGCATGTTTCACAGCTGAATTAAGGCTGTTAAATGCACAGCACAGAGCAGGGAATGGGGGAATAGATGCACTATATCAAGTCTGCTTGCAGGGCAATTCATAAAATGATGGTACCATCTTCTTGCAGAAATGGTTGGAAGGGAACATCTAATGAATGTGAAATTACACAGTAGTAGTTCTCAGAAGAGCAACTAGTGGAACTTGACCTCACTTTAATTGTGCACTTGGATTTATGGGCATTTATGCAAACAATTATATACAGAGGCAGATCTATTCGTATTGTACAGGGTCATTTAGGCGTATACAATATGCATGCTTATGAATTTACTTCATCTCATGGCTGCACACAAACAGACACATGCTTGAAGAAACAAGAACGTGTACATTAAGCGGTCTGGCATGTGCTGTTGATACACCAAAGCAATGAAACAACCTCAAACAAAATAACTATATGTGTTTCTGTAAGTGTCCCCAGTTTCCTGTGTTCTGGGGCTTTTACCCCTCTTCTGGAACCATCCATCAGCGGGGCCCGAGCTCTGAATGCAACACTCCTCAGGGAAGAGCCTCCACTGGTGGGGACAAAAGCAGGGCAAAATCCCTCCAGGGGAAACTACACACACAGATCAGCAAACACCATGCACAGATTAACTGGCACACAAGTGTAGATCCACACAAATGGATGTACTGCAGGCTGCGTGGAATCATCATAAAACATTAGATAAAACAGTTGTACAGTGTTTACATCTATTTATCTCCTCAGTGTTACATCATTCTTATATGAATGATCTGTTGTTGTGTCTGTAACCATCACTCTCCTGTTCTGCTCCTCTCTATCAGTTGAAACTGTCTATCAGTTAAAAGAGATATTCTGTCATCTTAATGCCGGAGATGGATTCCATATACTCGAACCTATAGCTGACATTTTGCACAACTGCAGTTTGTTTTTTATCACATTTCATGCTCACATACACTTCAGCACATGTGAGCAAAGACTACAACAGAAGCACCATGTTCATGGCTGGTATTGCGGTCATGGGCCAAATCAACTGGAAAATGAAGGGCATGTTCGTCTGTCCGAGGTGCACAATGGAGCTGGATCCAGCATCTATTACTCATACTGAACAGCATCCTATAAGACAAAAAAACATGTACAGTGCATGCTAGAATTCATACAAGCACAGATAGAAACAGTGTGTGCTCCATATGCTGCTGTTTGGATCGTCAGTGGAACAGATGAAGGAGGTTCATTACACAGACAGAGAGAGGTGGTGTAATAACACCAGACTGTGTAATCCTGTGCCAAACCAGGCCCTTATAATGACGATTAGTTGATTAGAATCCATTCTTCACTATCAGAAGCCAACTCCCACAGTGATAGCTTATATGGGATCACTAATAAAGTCTCTGAGGACTGCAGTCCAAAGCGTGTACTGGGCTTGGCAAGTGTGTATTACAGACCATTTCTCTTGATTGTGATTTTACCTGCATCCAGTTAGAAAATTAGGACAGTGCTGTGGCTGCCTTATCAGACAGCAACACTGTAACGTCAACGATAGAGGTTTCTAATGACGGTGTAATAGGGAAATTTTCAGTTGCCTACATTTCGCATTTCACACTTAATGCGATATGCACAGGCAATGTTCACTAGGTGCAAGTTTAAATATGTAATTTCTCAAGCATAGCCTATTAAGGGTAAAGCCACCATGCAGAACACGTTTCACTGATAAAACTGCACTGTTTTTAGCCTTTTATTAGAAACTGTCAGCATGTGAAATTGTGTTTAAACATGTTTACTTGTGTGGCGCACGTGTATACGTTTAAGTTATAAAGAAAATAAATCTGATTTAGGAGCAAATTGTATTTCTTTCTATTTCGCAATATCATGCAGTACACATGAGCAGCTCACAGGTACTGTGTGTGGAGAATCGCACAAAATCAAGCAGACACGCGGGAAAGACCACATTCATGACGGCTTAATTTTATTTTCACTGATTTGATTCCCGTCCTTCTTTCATAACTACTTTATCCTCCCAACCCATACAGTTTTATGAAGATAGAAAGCTGCCACTGGAGATGTTCAGGCGAGCAGTAGTAATTGCTGACTGTAAACTGTTCTTAGCGCTACCTCCCACCTTCACTGTTTCATGAGAACATTAGAACACATAAGTTCCTTTCTTAGAAGCATTAAGTTCTGGGACAAGCACACCGATTTAATGTAATTTATTCATGCCAGCACACTGGCTCCAAAGCAGGAAATTAACATCTTTTAATTTTCCATATTAAATTTCACACATTCAACCTTGAAGTTAATTAAAACATTAGACATAAGTCAGCTATCTCACTTGCCTTTTTCTATTAAGGTACTGTGTGGGACCACACCAACACTACCTGGCCCTTGTGTAAACACACACATATTTATTTTTTTTTATACAGAGGACCAATTGGCAGCATACTGTTGCTTTAGACAGGTAATCATTTCAACCAGCGGTGTCATCTAAAATACAGATTTAAGGGGCTAAGCCTCTACTAGGAAGGTCTGAGTAACTCTCTCCCAGGAGAAATGTTTCCAAAGCCATAAAATGGTTGTTGCTTGGGAGTTTTAGAAGTAGCAATAGACCTAAAATCAATAAATAATTTGGCTTTGTTGTTTCAAGGACTGTTGGTACAAAATTCTTTCAAGTAAGCACATATTGTCCAGCGATTTTGTCCCTTTTTGATATATTAAGTAATTGTTATAATATCAAAACTCAGTGCATTGACTGACAAACATCTAGAATATTCCAACTCAACACTGTGCAATGAACACTCTGAGTTGTTGAGATAAAGTACTAGCCTGTGTAAAAATGTGATATTATTACAATCACTGCATGCCCAATAAACATAGTTGATAGTCGTTTGCAATTTAGAGGATATAATTTTCTATTGAACTAGCAATAATAAATCATGATCATCTACATTAAATACACACTGAGCAGCAACAAAAGTGAACCTAGTCAGTGAAGAGGAAATAAGCGTACCACTCAAAAGCTGGCGGTTTCCATTGAGTACACAAGTTAAATGTGAATCAAAACACAAAGACAGCAAAGTAGAAAGTTGGTACAGTCATTAAATAGGAAACATTTGTGAGTACTTCAGCTCCAGCACCTTCACTACCAAAAAGATTTCACAACTACCTAAAATTACACCTGTTGACAGGAAGCAGTATCTGTTAAAAAAAAAAAAACAACCAAATAAATAAATAAATAAACACAGTGACATGTTGTTTTATAACTGTCATGAGCTTAGCTTAGCTTTCCCCATATAAGGATATGTTTCTGCTTCTGGCTGAAAAACTCCTACCAATGATACTGATAAATTAATAATTGACTCATTTCCATTGTGAGTGAAAACATGGCACTTATTGTACAACCATGCACAACACTTTTCTTAACAGAACTTCAATCCATTGCCGATAAATACCTCCCTCCCACTACTCGACTTAACACGACAACCATAACTGGTACATCATTTTAAGTAATTACCACAATCTGCAGGGGTTAACACATTAGTGTCTATCCAGTGAGCTGCCTCTAAATCGGAGTCTCTATTTCATGGTATTAACCTGTGGACCTTTGGAAGCTGTGGGTAATGTGCAGCCTCTAGCATATAATGGGGTGTGTATGTGTGTGTGTGTGGGGGGAACCCTGCTGACCTCTAGTAACAGTGCCATTAGTGACTTATCTCCAGCTGAGCCAGCCATGAGGGCAGGTTTCCACTAGTAGACCAATCCATGAACAGAAATATACACACAGACATCCATGGGCATACACTGACTTGCTGTTCACATTACTCATATCCATTCCTATGGTGTAAACACACACATTTACACACACACAGTAAAAAATTACTTAATTTCATTGAAAAAAAAGTATTACTGTCATTACTAGTTGAACACTGGACATTATTAAAGAACAAAGCACAGAGAATAGCATTTAAGCCAGATAGGTCACTTCCATTCTTCAATAATGACTAATCTCTTGTTCTCCATATGAAAACCACAAAAAAAGATTAACTGACTAGAAATGTCTTTGTCAATTAATACCCTTACAACAGATTAGCTGCCTAATCGACGAAGATCAGTGGTATTAAATTTAAAGAACTGAAAAGTGCAGGTATGTTAAGACAAGGAAAGATGATGGGTGTACAGTACTCTAATCTCCATGTTTGACTTTTAGCATTGCTGTTATACGACTCTGACACACCGTTATTTTCATAAAGACCTGAGCTCACTAGGGCTGCAGTAGTGTAGCTTCAGGGCAGCTCGTTTCATAAAGACTGCACTCCTGGATGTCACAGAGGGAGTCTGCTCAGCTGAACTTCATCCTTCTCCCTGTTATTCTTCCCACACTGAGGGCTCTTAACCAACTGGGTATGCTCCTCTTCCCTGCAACAAGGCGTCTTCATGCTTACAGTTCAGGACCTCTCAACTGAGGTCTCTTTAAGTTCAGCCCTTTGAAAAAACCTTTTTCATGCAAAACATTTCAGATCTTACTTCACTTCTCATGGTTTATGCTCTGTTGCATTTCTTAGCATTGTTCTTCCTTTCATCTGCTCCGACATACAAGCTGTACATCTCTTTTTGTCAGGGGTGATGTCCACATGTGGATTTAAGACAGCTGCTTCCTCTCTGTCTTTGGTAAACATTGCTGTTGTTCCTTCATGACACAGACTTCCTGGGCTAAGACCTCTTTAATATAAGTCGCTTCCTCTCTTTTTCTCACTGTCAAAACCTATAACACCCCTCTACTCATGGAGCTGCCTCATAAGACACACAGTCAAACATCACAGCCATCAAGTGCCATACTGTCAGTTTACTCTGTACAACATCTATCGATCCATTTCTCACAAAAGCACAACTCCTTGTCGAAGCTCTCACCATCTCCTTACTGGACTACTACAGCTCCCTGTTGGCAGAGCTCCCAGCCTAGCCTGCAAATTAAAGCCTGGCTGATACACTGGCAGGCTGATGTTATTGGTTGATGTAAGATAATTGTAGATAAATCAGTTTCTGCATTCAAAATGGCTGATAAGTAGCAACAAATTAAAGTAAATTCAAAGCCAAATTAAGGTGCTTGAGCTCCTATTTTACTACCAGTGTCAGTGTCCTCTAAAGAGCACTGCATCACACTAATCCTGAGAGGCCACTGAATGCATCGCAGCTGACCACTGCTTAACAGAATGTGCTCACGATAGACCCTAACTAGAGCTAGTAGCATGACTGTGAAATCTAACCTAAGTATAAAATTATAATCATACGCGACGGGAAAGAAGTCAATATTTTAAAGACAACTAATGAACCATTTCATTCAGTAATATAGCCATTTGTAGTTGTGTTCAAATAGTCAAAATAATATTGGAACAACAAGGTTTAGAACACAGGGGTGCTATGCATGCATGTAAATACTATATATAACAACAATAACTCATCTCTGACATACTGTGAGCATTTGTACTTAAATAAGTGCATGTTGTGCATCACTGGTAAATTGTAGCTTCCTGTCACACTTCAATGGCCTGCAGCCGACCAGCTGACATCCATTCCACTCTGCTTCATCATGTTGCATGCTGATGTCTTGCCCTGGCCCATCACAGTGCAGCAACAAGGCCAATGTGACGCTAACAAAAACATTTGTTAGATAAAGAGCAATGAATAATAGAGAAACAAAACAAGGTGCCGTCATGCACTAACACATTCACAAATGCTCACATTCAAGCCTGGGCGCTGTCAGACACAAACACGAACACTGCAACACTACTCGTGCGAAACCACAGGCGTCGTGCGTAAAGCCATACATAAAACATGCCAGGTTAGAGTTTCTGATGAGCTGGATCTAAAATGGTGGTCCACCTGAGAATGAGGAGGAATCAATATATTATTAAGTTTCCTTCCAGCATCTCAGGGTGTCTCACACACACACACACACACACACCAGACACACACGCTGCGCACTGACATTTCGATGAAGCAATAAAGCCTTGTTCCTCCAGCTGGCATCTGCAAACTCAGTGGGGAGGAGAGGTGTCTCATATCAGTTGTTAAGACTGATCATATGCACAAACACACAGGTGTGAGCATGTGTTACACCCATGCAGCAAGTACACAGATGCAGAAATAGTGCTAAACTCACACACTGCTACCCAGATAGCTCACTTATGTTGCGTATCAGCCAGCGGTCTCATCATACGTCTCCTTGAACTCTCCTACTGTTTTGGAAAAGCATTTTCAAAGGACGTCAGTATTTTTAGAAAGTCAACGTGCTGCATGTTTGCGTTTTCGCTCCCTGGTGGTTAAATGCGCTTTCGCTCCAGCTATACATGTGAAGAATGCTCACAGATGCGAGAATATGTGCATCACTTAAGTGCACAAACAGAGGGGAGAACAGACCCTCTCCACACAGATACACAAACACGAAGACAAACACACAAGCACAGCTGGACCCAACGCAACCTCTCCATCAAGCCAGACTAGAGGGACATGTAGCTCTTTAGGCAAGGTCACTCATTCATCATCTAAATCTCTCCCTGAGTCACCCACTCACTCAATCACGTAGTGTATTCTCTATGCGCTGTTATCTTCATCAGCCCTTAGGAGGAGGGCAGTGTAGAGATGCTGCATCGCTCGTTTGTTCTCTGATATCCCATTGTATGGGTCAACCTACAGTTGTAGGTAGAGAATTAGAGAGAAAACTGAGTGAAAGTAAGAGAAAAAAACAAAGACAGGGGCAGAGAGAGCAGATATATTGGCTTCAGGGTAGTAATATCAATTTAAGGTCCACTACAGCAGCTGTATTGTTGTTGTTACTCTTACAAGTGAAGTGGTCGTAGATACATAAAAAAAAAAAACACAACTATTTAAAAAGGAGCTCTGTGTGAGAGTGGATTTAATTAATGTCTTGAAAATTAATTACCATTCATTTCAGTGATATGAGGTTCCCCTCTCTCTCTCACACTATGCACCATAAAAGTAGAGAAAATTAGATGCAGAATAAGAGGGGTTTAGCCATGTCCCCTCCATCGTAATGACAGGATTCATTAAAGCACTCAGCTCTGTGTGTGTGTGTGTGTGTGTGTGTGTGTGTGTGTGTGTGTGTGTGTGTGTGTGTGTGTGTGTGTGTGTGTGTCTGTGTGTGTGTATGTGTGTGTGTGTGTCTCAAGCAAATTGACCAGCATTGTGTTCTATTCAGTGTCATTTGCTGTTACCTCCTATTATAAGTTGCTCAAACAATAGAGGAGGTCGTTCTCGATTTTTATTGAGGTTATTTATCCATGTTCATGCCATTATAACAACACTAGAACTAATGAATACTGTCATAATTGATTAATATACTGATAATTGTTTAGCATTCGGGGTCATTTTCCTTTTTAATTTGATGATGACAAGCAAAGGGTAGCAAGAAATGTGAGCAGAGAAAGACAAAGGACGGTGGCAACTAAGAGCATTTTTCTACTGCATCGTAGCAGCTCATCTCGACTTTTGCAATATTTTTTTGTTTGTTTGATTAGTTTTTTTGTGTGCTTCTGTGCGCTTTTTTAGGCATATACGAACAGCAACATAAGCTGCTGGTGTACATCAATGACAGATATCATGCAAGGAACTTTTCATATATTCACTGGGATGGTAGGTCATCAACAGTGCAGTGTCACCTGCACATAGAGTGGAGTTCATACTGTAAGCACTGAGTGATGTTTAGTTCCAGTCTATACAAAAAGAGGTGACTTTTTGTAATTGTTTTTAACAACAATGAAGCCTTTTGCTGCTTCAAGTTTCTTGGTTCTATGCACCTTGTGTTTTTTCCAGTAGCACCCCCATTATACAATCTATGCTCTCTGTGGTGGTGACAAAAATATAGTGTTGACCTGCTGCAAACTCAGAGAAAAAAAGGAACTCAGAGAGCTGAGATTTTGATCCAATGACAATAATAACATACAGTTTTTAAATACACCACAAGACTGTAAAGAAACGTGGTGAAATAAAAACATAGCCCCTTTTGGTGTTAAAACCTCAAAAGACAGTTTTCTAAATACAATACACAGCAATGACAATAATAAGGTACACACTGTATCATGCACCATTATCACATAGTTAACTCATATTTGTTTACTAATCAACTGAAAAACAGCATGTGGTGATGTTTTTTTCTTGTTCTCTTTTGATGCAATTTATTTCATTTAACAAGTTAATACATAGAAGCAAATTAAATTTGATTTTAAATTAAATTGGGTTGCATAACGCCTCTACTTTAATGAATTAGTAAAACGCTTTGGCAGTGATGTCCAAATACTGAATGTTAAATGATGTTCTCCATGGATTAGATAGATTTGTTTAATCGCTCTAAACATGTAAATAAGCTTTAGCTGTTGACGTCTGTGGGTAAAGGCTGAGAGCGGCATTTCATTTGCAAAATGAGGGCATACAGTATGCAGATTCTGCAGAATGAAAACCTTACGCTGTGGAAGCAATGGCGACTAACTCTGTGTCTCTATGTTTTTTTTCCAGTAAGAAAGAGGACTAATAGGATGAGAATCAATGTAGTTAAAAAAAAACGTATTATATATGAAGGAAACTACTAAGTGATGTGAGAGAGAAATAAAATTAATTCACAGTCATTCTATCTTCTAATTTAAATGCATGACTCAACTAAATTCAAATAATATTGTGCAAAGTGACAGACCTCAGAGGACCGAGGATTGTGCACTTCACAAATGCAAAGTCACTGCTCAAATGCTGCAGATGAGAACTATTGCCAGTGGTTCTATTGGGCCTGGGTCTGCATTAATGGCAGATTCTGCTTTAATATGACATCTAGCAAAACACAGCATCCCCTTGACATTCATTAGTCAGTTTTATGCAGGGTGTACGTGTGTGTGTGTGTGTGTGTGTACAAGGTCTTCCTTATGAGGAAATCATCAACCAACATAGGAAAGATGGTACAAGCAAAATCAGCACTTTAAGACTACATCATGAATGTGACGTCGATTTTTCTTCTCGTCAACCCACTGGAATAAATGTGGTGACTTAGACCATAATTTTTCCACTTCAAACGCAAAATATCTCCACGCGTGATTTGAAGTGAAGTGCTGGTCTGGTGGACCTGTCACCTGATACCTGGCCTAGCTGACAGATAGTGACTGAAGGCTGCATCATCCCATTATTTAATAACTATAGTTTGTCAAGACAGCCTGGTGGTGTTTTTTTTTGTAAAATGGCAGAGGAGATCTGTGTTGTTATCTTTTATGGTCAATTAGTCATTCATCCTCCTTCTAAAAATGTGTGCTGTGTTGCTTCTTGCTGCTGATGTAAAGACCATTTTGACTCTGGCTGCAGCATTTTTAAAAAAGTGACTGGTTTGGGTTTTTCACTGGACAATGCCAATCTTTAGATTTACTGTAGCAATTTATATTGCTGATATGTTGTTATTGTTTCCAATATAAATAAAACATTGGCCACTGAGTAAAGTGAATGAATTCAGAACCAGATTAGAATTAGAAATAATCGACCAACTGGTCAATCAGTGGCCCAATGTAAAAAGAGATGTTTAAACCACAGCATTATACGTGTATAGAATGCATATCACTAATTAATATAATCAGAAGATTGGACCTACTGATCCGATCAATCATTTATACACATACTATATTGTATGCATTGTGACTCTGGTATAAACTCTGCATAAAATCCCATTTTTTTCCCATGAACTGAAACTCCTACCTATCACTGCATCCCTTCACCATAACTCCTCAACCAGCTTAGACAGCAGCAATTCAAATTAATGAGTGGTGTCACACCCTAACATGAAACAGTATAAAAGCGAGATTTCATCATTTCACACAGCAGCCTCACTGCCTTTCACTTTGCATTATCATCACTAAGCAGTCTGATCAAAAAGTTGACCGGTGTAAACTGTTGTGAGTGATGAAAGAGCAACTATACACAGGTTTGCAAATGAAACACGTTCAATTTACAACTACGCTGTATGTACGGCACGTGTTCGAGCAAGCGTTTAAGACCCACTCCACATGCATACATGCATACAGCAGCCACACAGATGTGAACGGTCACACTATGAGAGTGATGAGCCCTGTCAAGCACAGATAGGAGGATAATGCATTACATTTTGTGAAGTTAGACAGCACAATAGAAAAACATCACAGCACCTTTCAAAGCAAAAGGGCATCTATACTGCACACTGCGCTTCCAAAGGTTCAAATATATATTTTAATGTTTGCCAATGTGTGCGTACAGTATGTCTGTGCATGTACATCATTGAGTTACTGCAGACAAAAAGGAAAGAAAAGCAAGTAAGCTGAGACCAAGAGAGAGAGACCAATGTGTTATTTCTGTTCTGTTGACCTCAAAGTTATTCCTCTTATTTGTCAGTTTTAATTGATGCAGCTATCCAAGATCACATCTTTTTATAGGATATGCCCATGCTTAGAATGATATTTCATTTTGCCATGTTCCTGGCATACATATTTATGCTTACTCCCTGTGTGCACTGGATGTCCCAGTTACAACTCAGTTTTCTGCTGTGCTTTAATTAGTCTGAAAATCGTGCTTTTAATACGAGTAGGAATGGAGGTATGTCACCGGAGATAATGTGACATATTTGGACTCGCCGTCCTTTTTTCAAGGCATCTTCCTTTTTACAGAGCTTTAGATATATGTGGACACATATTATAGAAGCTAAACATGGAAAAAGCTGTACATACCATATTGTAAAATGGCCATTTTGGGCATTTACTTTCATACAAAAGATTAGACATTTGCAGTTTGAGATGCCTGAAACCTGACAACTCGTGCACACAAATACACATGCATTAAGAGCAGCAGAAGAAGCAGCAGAAGCAGCAGCAAAAGCAGTAGCGGGCTTGTTAGTGAGGTGGGTGACAAATGAGCTAGAGCACATTGTCCTGGCATTAGAGATGAGCAGAGGTGTGAAAATGTCACCACAAATAGCCACTGGTCACCAAATGTCACCTTTCCACTCCGCACCTCTCCGTTTCTCCTACACAGTTCTTGGGTCCCTTCTTTCTAATCCACCTCCCCTTCTATTTCCATCTACTCACGATTTTCGCCATTCGCTGCTCTTTTCCTCTCTCAGTCCTCTGCTGCTACCCTCTCATCCTTCGACACCACTTTCCTTTTTATCTCCTCAAAAGGGCAGAGGGGGGAAGAGTACAGAGCAAAAGAATCTGAGTTTTCTTAACTAAGCTCCTCTCTTCTCTGACCTTCCCTCCTCTCTATCCTTTTCTTATAATCCCCTATCCTTTCTTCTTTCATCCACTCCATCTATTTATCTATACAAGTTTATCCATCCATCCATTTTCTATCAGGGTCATGGTCATCAGTACAACTGGGCAATCAGAGGAGCTGAGCTTTTTCCCTAAACAACATTGTTCCTCATGACACCCAGACTCAAACTCAGAACCAATCATAAAATGTTTAGGTGACCACATCACTTCACATCACCACACTAGAGGCTTGGGAAAAGTGTATGTTGACATCTGACTTCAGGAAAGAAGTGTCAGTTATCAGTCGCACGACCTGCATTAAATTTCCTCTCCTCTCTGCATTCTTTTTTCTCCTCTTAGCAAACTGTGAGCCATGAGACCAAACCCCGCCTGCAGCATTCGAGGTCCGTGGCTCACAGGTCATCTGCCTTGCAAGGCACTGATTACTCAGTCTCTGCACCTTTCCACTGCAGGGGTAAAATGGACGGTAAACCACCACAATCATATCACAGGAGTTCACACTTACTGAAGTCAAGTTAACATAAATGTGATTAATGACAGCGCTGAGAATGACCACCTCTGTCATCAGACTTCAAGACCTCATCCTCAAACACTAGAAGGTAAGGACTTTCTTCCCATTAATGCAGCAGTCATATTTACCTTTTTCAAGATACAAGATTGATATGACAGATTAAGAAAAGAGGGGAAAGTCCATAAAGCAAACATTAAAGGACTATATTTTCTGTTTTCTTCCACTAGAGCAGAGCAGTGAACAGTCAAAAGAGACAGATGGGTGTTTAAATGGAAAGAAGTATGAATGTGTCTGGATGTGACATGGAGGGAAGACTTGACGGAAGGCCGTAAAAAGATGTCTAGAAAAGTAGAAACTGAGTCATAATAACTCAGTAAATCGTACACTGATCTCCAAGCACAGCTGTTGTCCTCCTCTTTCCCCCTTCTCTCGCTCTTCTTTGTGTATTTCTCACTCTCTCTTGTAATTACAGACACAAAAACTAGATTTGTAGGGCATGTCTCTAGAAACATTAAGTCAACTGTCAATAATTACAGGCTTTTAGTGTAGTGTATATATAGGCACAAATTAATTTTAGGCTTCCGCTGGAAATATGAGCTGGCCAGGCAGAATCAGACCTGGGGCTAGGTTAATAAAGCCACAATCACACACAACTCATTGACCCTGCATACACACACACACACACACACACACAGAGGTAGGTATATATAGAGAGAGGGAAACAGAGAGAGAGAGAGTCTAAGATCAAAAAGTAGAGGCAGGCATATGAAGAATGAAGATTTGGGGTCCTTGCACTGTGTGAACAGGTTACTTTACATTAAGGCGTATAGTCTCTTGTGTTGATTAACAGTGATTCGTATCCTCAATTGTCAATAGTCAATTTTAGCGCCAATCAGGATAAGCCTACAGAACATTATGCTCTTCTCTAAGGGGTGATTTGCTTAAAGAGTTACCAATTGACTGATCAGTCATTGATCAGTCAATTTGTAAGTGTATGTGAGCATACTGACTCCACAGTGTCACTATTGATAAGTGGATCGATCGTGTTGATAGGAGCCTGAGAGAGCTTGTTTATAGGCACATAACCTATCGAGTACTCTGATGGATTAGACTGTTTAAGCACTGTTTAAGCACTAGGCAAACACATGTATGTGTAAAATACAATGTCAGAAGTGGTTGGTAGTGGTTGGTATATTAGATACACGCATATACAGATTTTCGAAGTACTGCGACTCATTGTTTAGTTTATTTGCTTATTTGACAGGGGCAGTGCACATTAATAAACATTGCTGCAAATGTGTCAGAGGTAGCCAAAAGGCAGTTTTTTTTTTTATTTGTAGTCCCAAGACAAATGTTACAAAAATAAAACTCTCTGGGAGTGGAGGAGAAACTATTCTTTTTTATTTCTAACAAATCTAATTCAGTAACCAGACTGAAAGCGAGGGCTGAGTCTGTGGGAGGAAAGAGAAGGATAACAGAAATCATGCTATTTAATTTTATTTTCCTCCAAACATTTTGCAACAGTGGGTAATAATTATACATTAGTCATGCAACTCATAGGTCAACTTGGGAAAATTGTTAGTTTTGTATCTAAGCAATTTTACAAATTTCAATACAGTTCAACAGCTATGGTGAAAAAAAACAATGCTCTAGCTTGAGATTTAAAGCGTTATAAGAAGCACATCCAAACAGATGATTTCTTAATAATAAAGTGACTTTGAGTACTTACAGTCATGTAATTCAACGTCAGTTAACAAAGCACACAATGGGCTTTTGTCCTGCTTTGCACATGTGTGAGTTATGTTTTTATTTCCATTTCCTTGTACATCTGTCATTCCCTTCACCAACACTATTTATGACTGAAATCAACAAGTGTATGCTACATAAATAGAAGCATTTGTTACTATGCTTTATCTCATATTTGTAGAGCTTTTAGTTGTTTTAATGTTAGTCTGTCTGCTGACCTCTCTGCCTGGGCCTCAGACATTTGGGATTAACTAATATCCATCCAATACACTACATATAATGTGGTGTAAAGTGGATAAAGTGCTACATGACAAGCATACACACACACAAAGTCATGCACACATGCATCGTCCCCATGCCTACTTAACTGCCCATTAAGTCTGCTGTACATTACTGTATGTAGCTGTTAGGCTACAAAATTAGAACAAGCATGCAATTACAAGTGTAAAGATAGGACTGTACTATAGGGAAAGACACCACGCCATAGTGTTTGGGGTTTGAATGAAACCTCCCCATTTCCCCTGCTTTCCTAAGTGTCTCTAAAGTCAATGAATAATCTTTTAAAACAACTGCCAGCTCCACATTTCTGTGGTTTGTCTGTGTAATAGTATGAACACATTTATGTATTGGGTCTGGGTTTTTGGACTGCTGGCAGCTACTGTATAAGGTGGCTAATTCCAGCTTTAGATAAAGTGAATAATTATGGAAGCAATCAATAAGGAGTCGAGAGAGAGGGAGAGAGATAAGCCATTGGCTTATTGACTTGTCAAGTGTCACCATCAACACAGTCTTTTCAGTGTAAGTGCTTGTGTGCACCCATGTGTGTGTATATAATTACTCTATAGTGTGACTCTGTTCCTCTCTGTCCTGGTGTGACAGCTAATTAGTTGTGCTGTCTCAGGAGTAAACTCAATAGGGAAAATGAGGAAATCAGTGGATCCACCTATTTATAAATGCAGCTGTTACTGTGATGGGACACTGGTCATTACAGGCCAGCACTCTGTGGCTAGAACATGCTGTGCAGCAAAGGCAGAAAACACAAGTTAAAACCAATAATATAATTATATAGCATATAATAACACAGTCTGCTGTACAACAGTGTAGCTAAACTAAGCTAGATTCATGCTTAAGGATTTAACATTCCCTCTTCCACAGTGAGTAAAGTTTCTAACCTAATGCCACTGACCATAGCCAGTTTAGAGTTTCCAAGCTTAATGATATGTGTGTTGTTATCATATGTCGCATAAAATATCAGAAAGAAGGAAGAGCTGGTGCGTGTGCGTGTGTCAGAGCGAGATAAAGAGTGATTACATATGGGGGGGGGGGGGGTAACCAAGACAAAGCAAAAGGCAAAGATTGACAGTTTCCAACAGAAATGGCTCACAGAGTTTACATGATACTGCAAAGAAAGGAAAGCCAGCAACCTAACATTAGATTCCACTTCCTCCCTGTGGCGGATCACACTTTTTCATCCTCTTTAATCCAACAAGAAATAGTAAGGAATAGCACACCTGGGAGAAAGTATCTTTAAAATACATTCCACTGAGTTTGGAGGTGATGAGATAGTAGAAATTGGTTATGATTTTGTACATGTCTGATGGATCATCATGGCCTCAGGCCACTCAAACTCTCTCTCTCTCACACATACACAAAAACAAATACACACATACACTTGATAAATATGATAGAAAGATGAGCCATGAGACAGACTTAGGGAGAGATATTAGCTGCATCCCTCCGCCCCCTACCTGTCTCATCAAATATGATGTGGCCACAGTTTCCAGAAGCTGGAGAGGAGTGCTGAAGCAAAGGCTTTTCACCGGCTATAGTAATAGGCAGGAGAGAGGGAGCCAGAAATACAGAAAAGAGGGAGAGCACCAGACAGAGTGTTAGTGAGAGCAAGAAAGTGTTAGAGAAACCCTCTGTGCATGTGCAAGATACAGAAAAAGAGAAAGAAAGAGGCAGTGACGGCATGAAAGGACATAAGGAGAGAGAAAGAAAGAGCATGAAGATGAGTGAGAGCAGAGCAACCCTAATACAGGATAAAACCTGAAATATACCATTCTGTCTGATCTCAGCCATCCTGTGAGTCAAACCAAGAAATCTGTGAGATGCTCCATGCACATTAACCTCTACACATCCTCCACCCACACTCCTCCTCTGCCTCATCCCTCCTTCCTCTCCTACCCACAGTGAGCACTTCAAACATGCTGACATCAAGAGCGTAATAACTGACATTTAGGTTTATGTTTGCTTCATTAGCACGTACAGAACATATGATTACCCTCACAAAAGACAGATGGAAGCACACAAGAACCCATCAAAGCCCAGCTCCTTGCCAGTTCATCATAATGAGTTTGTAAATCCTTTTAGATTTCACAGAAAATCACTGAATGAAGACAGATCGGGGAAAATATTTATATATGAATCATATAAATACTTTTAAATGGCTATGTTCCTACAATATAGCAGTAAGAAGCAGTGGGAGCAGTCTTGTATTCCCTCTTGATACATTCAGCCTTAGTGTTTTTTTACCTACTAGCATTGTAATAATATTCCTCAAATTGGGGAAATCGCTGTTATTATAAGCATTGCTGAAATAATTGGGCATTTCAAAAATGATAAGCAGTCAAATTCAAGGCTTGTCCCACTCAGAGATGGAGTAGCTGCAATCCCTTGTGCTATGTTTTATTATAAAGCTTCATGTTTTGGTTAAATTTATTTTATTTCCACTCAGCCTCTTACAGGGAGGGCTATGAATATTTTACTAATGTCCCTTGGCCCATTTCTAAAACACACACGTCATTGCAAGCAACAGTAGTTTCCCCAGCAGTGTACATTAAGATACACTGTGATGTTTATTCTTATATTGTATCCACATGGAGACGTGTAAGATAACATTGATATTGCATCCATTACTTTGATGAATAATATTATGAAAATGTGTCTACACCTGGGAAGCAATATGTCTCTCCACCAGTTTCTCAAATTCAAATCTGTTTATATGTGTTGGGGACAACAACTGCATAGTACGTGATAAAAGTAGCATAAAGGCTTTTGTTACTCCTGAGGGAGGTGCACAAGGTCTGATAAATTGCCCCAATAATGACAGTTAAGTCAGCATCAGCTGGGGTTGAGGAGCACGAGTTTGGAAAGGACAGAAAACTGGCAGTATGGACTTTGACCTTAGCAGATCTCTGTAGTCCACTACTATTCTCCAAAGACCAAAGAATAATTTTCTTTCTGTATCAATCTGCAATTTGACAAACTACAATGTCTAACCATTCTACAATAACATGCCTCATGAATTCTGCTGAGATCATTATCATTGGTTAGGTTCTCCCATTTCTGCAGAGGACTACTGAAACCCTTTTAGGTTATTTTAAGGCCATGAAGTTCTCTAGACTTACCGAGGTAGGCTGCATGTGTGAATGCAACGAAAAGTTGACTCTTTACTTAGGCTTTATCCTGTGAGCCCCCTACTACAAAATCTGTGTAATGTCCGTGTGAGTCCATGTGCGAATACAGCAGGTTATAGTCCAGAGAATTCGCAGCGAGTGAGTGGACATTCCCTTTAAGTCAATCCACTCTGTACAACACCAGAAAGTACTGGAAATATTTACCATGCTTTCTGATGTTGTTTCGCACTTCCCTCCTTCGCACCTTCTTCAGGAAACCAGGTTTATACATGCAACGCATTACTTCAAATCGTGTGACTGGCACTGCTTCAATGTGCTGGAAACAATGCACTATGATCTGACTTGGACTGCCACATAGATGTCTCCTGCACACTCTATCCAGAGACCACCCTTCACTGAAACCAAACAAATCATTCCCCGTGTAAGAAGACGTCCCACAGGGACAATCTTCTGTTGTGTGTTGCATGTAAGAGAGAGCAATGTCCAGAAGTGATTCTCCAGACATCATCCAGATTATAAAATGAAAACAGCTTTAGAGTGACTGCTGGGTAGCTGGTAGTTTTGTTAATTAAATATAGAAACTTGCCCATAAACTGTAAAATGGGAGAATCTGCCTTAAGTATACAGATTGAGGTAATATAAAATTTTTATTATTTGGCAAATCCTACCAGTTCATGGAAGGATCGTGATAAAATGTCAGGGCTTTGAAGTGAGGGGTGATTTTTAATTTATAAAATTCTGATACATTAGCAGAGACACATATTCCCAGAATGGAACAACCATTAGGAAACCACTTAGAAACTATTTATTTTTAGCTACATCAAACATCACCAAATTGACATACTGTAGCTTCTGATTCATAAATATTGGTTAGGCTGATTAACACCCATATCCTGCCTCCCAATCTGAACGATGAATTAAGAAAAAAGCAAAATATCATCTATAAAACAAAATCATAGGTCAGTTTATTCAAATCCCACCAACAAACTATAAAAAATTATTTGCTGAGCTTGAAATATCCATGGATACTATGGATCCGTTTTTCAGGGTTCAACTGATCTAATTAAAGAGAAAGTACTTCATTGATTCAATTTAAGATTATACAAGTGTCAAACTCCACATCATGTGAAATAATATGGAGGTTTTGCAAAGAAAAATACAAACCCCAGAGAAGTTGGGACATTTGTCCTCGCCTGTAATCAGTAAAACTGCTAACTTTGGAATCAGTGGAGTTTGTGCTCAGACATCGAAGCACAGAGGCCAGACAATAAACATTGCATTGCTCAATGTGTAGTAAGCATAACTCTTTATATTTATGATAGCTAAATCATTGTCAGGCATACAGCGTGGACAGAAGAAGCAGCCAATAGCTCAATTAGTTATGGTACTTAGGATATTAGTCAGCCTTCTTCTAATAAATGTTGTTGTGTACACTCCAGTCAGACCAATAAGCTGACAGTGGAGCCCAAAGGACAGGAGCTGAAGATGTAGGTAACAGAGAAGGAGGGAAATTTAGACTCGCCAATGTTGGCAGTGACAGCAGGGATGCACTGACACCTTTGATTACTTGCCAGTATCTGGTTCTGGTATCTGGTGCCAGTATAAACAAGTACTTAACAAGCACTAAATCCTAAATAATCTTTTATATTGTACACATAATTTAATAGGGTATTGCTGTCATATGATTATGATAATAGGAAATTGACTTATGATATCCATATAGGCATTGCACCTATAATCACATTTCATAAGTACGTTGGATGGAATGGATTAGACAGGAACCTAGTGGAGTACCCACTTAATAATCATGCAGTATGTCTACCACAAATATTACAATTACTATAAAAGAAGACAATGACATTGGAAACTGTTCATTTTTCCATGAGATTTTGTAACTAATTCAAATTTACAACAGCTATCCAAACATTATGAAGCTTTCTGTGTAAACAAACATGGCACTACCACTATTCCCTTTAAACTCAACATGCAACTGACTGAATTTCTGTGCTACACAACATACTGTAAAACACTTACCTGTAGCAATTTAAAATAAAAATGGGTGCATGTCTTCTACTTTAAATTTCTCCTCTGCTGTTGCTGAGAACAGATTCTATGCAGGACAACCTTGTTCAGTCTGAGATTCAAACTAATTAAAAAAAAAAAGCTCAATAGACTCAACCTTCACATAAAATCGGTGTTTGTTTCCTTCATTCAGGATAATTCACTACAATTAGCACAGCAAGTGCCGTAAATGTTTAGTGGGTGAAGAGGGAACAGTGAAGATGTTGCATTCCTGCTTGTTCAACAGGGCTTTGATAAATTGCTTTTACTCTCTCCATAATTACTGGAAGATTGTGATGTGCATATTGAGCACTGTCATTTCATGGAAAGCACACAACCTCAATCATGACCTCTTTTCTGCTCTACTATATATGTGTGTTCGTGTGTGTGTCAGTATGCAGCTTTCCTCTACTTGGACATGGAGAGCAGGGAAAGTAAACTTGAAGTTGGCTTTTGTCATCATAGTGTATGTTAAAGTATCTCCAAAATGCAGGACTTTCCCCTCATGTCACAGGTAACATTAGTTAACAATATACTGTTAAACATAAAGTTGTATCAGTGTGTTGTATCGGTTAATTATGTCACCTACGGGAACACAAGGGCTGTATTATAAGCAATACTTACTATCAGCCTCTGTGAATACCTAGTACATGGTATGCAAGCAATATTCTTCATAGTAACATTCAGGTCATATTAAAAAAAGCAGTTGAAAAAAATGGCTTAATATCATTAAGTGGATGGGGATGCAGTTTGAAGCTTCTTTCAAATCCTTTATCAATGGAAGGTATATTGTTTGTGAGGAATCAAGCGACCAGACCTCTCAGGAAAATTGTACTGTTGTTCACTTAGTGCATTAACAAAATAAATGTCAGCTATTCTTCTGAACTTATATAATGTATTCGTAATTGCTGTGCTGCAGTTGCAGAATCTTGCAGAGGCTAAAGTAAAAGCCCAGCGAAAATAATATTACTTTCCTATCATTCTATGAAAACCAATTAAATAATGTAATGATATGTTGCATTAGTAATGCACATAGATTAGCTGAAGGTGAAATCACTGTTGAACCGCTACATGTTACAGAATCTAATGGATCCCAGAATACGATGTAATACTGGCAGCATGTTGAGTTTACACAAGCCCTATTGGCCTATTGTAGTGTACCCTCCTGCAAACACTTCCTGCAGCTGTTTCCATGACTTTAGTATGGCATTGCTGAGCTTCCATCCATATGTATACATTCTCAGTTTGTTTGTTTGTTTGTTTTACTTTTTTCTTCATTGATGCCTGTATTGTCAGAGAGAGCGACACCAAAAAGAGACAAAGTAAACGGATATCAGTGGAAGACCCAAAGAGGGATTTGTTGGCTGCAAAGATTGAAAAAGCATAGAAATATATCAGAGCATCTTACCAACTTGCAACCGGATCTAAAATGAAACCAGCTATTGGAAATCCATCTCTATACCTGGATTTTAGTTTGTCTAAAATCCCTATATCACAATTGTTATGCCATAAAAAGAAAACAGAAAGGGAAAAAAGATCAATTTTACATCTATCCAGGATGTAACATATTTAAAAGACTTTTTTTTTTTGCCTCTGACTAAACTGTTCATCTCACAGGACTTCACTGCTCCTACACAATAATACTACTATTATGTCAACTGCTGGACCAAACCTCTTCATTTAAATATAGAATAAAACACAGGATATTGTGCATTTTCTTGACACTGTGTTAGGAGCTCACCATATCAGTAGCTTGCTCCTGTAGGTGTAAGGAATTTCACTTTCCAAATTAGGACATTGAGCAAAGGGAGAAAAGAAACATAATGGATTGCTTCCTGTTTCCCACATTTTTACATGCATGGTTAACCCAAATAATAATAGCTTCTCATATTTTTATTTAAATATTAATTCCTCGTTCATCAGACACTGATGACAATCTACCACTCCCTACCCTGACGCCAGTGATCGTAAAACTGAAAAACAATATGGAGTTGTGAACATGGACAATACTTTGCCAGTTAAACACAAATAACCTTTATTCCTCCAGCAGCAACATTTTGCAGCAGTATTTTATGTTGTGATTGAGCGTGACCATAAGGTATGCAGGGAGCTGTAAATGTATGGCTTTTTCATTATAGATAAGAGCCACAGAGAGACAGAGAAGCAACATAGTGCATGTCCTTGATTTAGCAGCATTGATCCCTATCTGCTCTCCAGCCTCTTTGATTTGCTATGTGTAAAAGTGGGCTTGTGTTTGTTTATGTGTGTGTGTGTTTGTGTGTTTGTGTACTGGGGGGCCTATGGCCATGCAGAGCTCAGACAGAGATAAGGTTATCACAACACACCTAACTGATATGATTGGCAAGGTGACAGGAGGCCACTGTGGACCTTCAGGGGTTGACGTACCACCACACACACTCAAACACACACACACACACACACACACACTGTGACTGACCTTATAGTAAGTTTAATCTTTTGTTTATCCCCATCACGAATGGAGACGATATCTGCATGAAACTGCACTAAGACGTCAAACAGCCATTGCAGACTCCAAATATCCTACTTATTATTTTCAGCTAGTGAGCTATCGGTTTTGATAACAACACTCCCAAGAGAGACAGAGATGTAAAGGGATAGTGAATTGTGATAGTAAAAAAAAAAAAAAAAGAATAAAAGAAAAATTGAGGGAGAGGGAAGGATAAAAACATGGAGTTCCTCTGCCTCTCTGAGATAGCGAAACCAAGTCGCAAAGAAAAAAAAAAAAAGGCACACAGACAGTGCCACAGAGAGATGGATCTGCAAAGCAACACTGGGACAAGCGATATAGGGAAAGCAATAAGACGGAGGAAGGGATGTGGAGAGAAACAGAGAGGAGGAAGCGAGAGCAAGGGAGGAAGAGATGGATAGGCCCTAGATACTTGATTGACTCCAAGACAGATGGGCACACACTACCAGAGGCAGTGAGAAGAAAAAAAAACATACCACTACTCAGAAAGCAAGGAAATGGACACACACACACACACACACACACACACACACACACACACACACACACACACACACACACACAAACACACACAAACACAAAGCTCACTTCCCACTGAGTTTCCTGCTGTGTGCTTCTCAAGTTGGAATGAAAGCCCTGTACAACTGTAGGTGAATATTTTTTTGTTTAGAGCAGAGGGAGATAAGAAAATAAAATAAGATGCGTTTTGTTGACTGATTTGAATCCGTCAGTGATTGAAAAATGAGATAGTCTTGCACAAACACACACAGTAACAGTCTATTGCACCTGAATAAAATGAAATAAAATAAATACGCTTTACTTTTCTTGCGACTCTATCGCCACAGTGTCTTCGCTACTTTTATTTCCTATCTCTATCTAAATCATATTTCCACACCCTTTATCCCTGCTGTGGTCTCTGCTGCTGGTAAAATACATTGCTGATAAATGGCCACACATATTCATCCCTTCACTTTATCAGAGCTGTGCAGGGCCAGGAGGAGAAAAAGGCAGAGGAAAAGAAGAGGTAAGACCTGGAAGGAAATGAAGTATATGGGTGAAAGATGAGCAGAAAGGTGTATAGAGGAAGGGGTGAGGAAGGAGAAAAGTAAGAAAATGAGAATGGTGAGCAGCAGGAAGGTGAATGAGCAAGGGATGAGTACAAGCAGCGGAAAGGATGATGATGAGATAGATACATAAAGCAAGGGAAGGGCGGGTGACACAGTGAGGGCAATGAGATGAAGGAAAAAAGCAAAGGAGTGGGAGCGATTAGTAATGGGAGGGGACAGAGGAAGGCAGGATGGAGAGCGAGACGTATTGGTCCTACTTGAGCGAACCTGCAAGAACGGATGAATCTATGTGATGCATGATGGGAGCCAGACCAATAAGACAACCAATCACGGTCTCTGGTCTAAATGGGATAACCAATCATGGGCCTTGGCCGCCATCATCATTCCCCATTTCAGATAAGCCCCAGCACATTGTGTCCATCCTTTACCCCACACAGCAAGCTGTAAGCTGCCATGTGGGTCTGTGTGTGTTTTAATATTGGCATATTGTACTGTGTGTGTGTGTGTGCGTTTGTGCCTATGGCTATATTCTGATACCAATACATCTTAGATATCACTATATGTGAGTATCCTGGTGTGCCACTAGATCTCTTCTATTGTGCCTTTATTGTGACAAAGAGAAGTGCTGAACGAGCAAAACACAGCAGCATATTGTTTAAGTTAAGTTTGCACTGTGCTGGATAATGCAACTGCAATCTATGTCAAGTGCCCTGAAGCACACTTAAGAGAAAGTACTCTTTGATGCACACATTGCAAAAAGATTGTCCATCTTCAAAAGTAATTTAATCTACACAGTGCTGAGTCTTTTAAAAAAAAAAGCGTTGACCATAGGGGTTGAAATATTTCTATTGTACTGAACTCAGTGTATCTAAGGTCAATGTCCCAAATAAGTTATCTGTTTAAGTAAAAAATCAACTCTTTAGAGATTTTTCATGGGCATGACTTGGTCCATTTCAGCTTCATTGAGCCATGATGATGTAACTCTCCCAGTACAACCTCACAGTAGGAGGTAGTCATGCTATAGCATGCTGCTTTGGTCATCATCCCTCAGCTGAACTCATGTTTCATCACAGAGAAAGCTCTGTTTCTAGGAGTTTCTCTCCGGCCACACAGGTTGGGTGCATCTTCTACCTGGATCTCTGTAAGTCGAGGTGTTTTGCGTTCCTGTTTGTACAAAAATTCATCTTTCTCTTCTGTTAAGCTTTCGCTAATACAAACTGAATCTTTCCTGCTGTTGCTGCTTCACATCAGAAGAAGTTGTTAGAGAAAATGCGCTGCGTTGTCCATCACCATGTTAGTGCAGCTTCATTAGCAGTGGATATATTCTGTGCTTTGGTCGGCAATTCTGTGGGTAGAAATACTCATGTTAAAGTTTAAAGGAACAGGGATGATTAGAATAGCTGGCCAAATTCAGTCAGAAGGAAGAACTAGGGGCAAAATGTAAAATCATTTTGAATATCATAAACATCCAATCTGAGTTCATCATCTGGCATCTTGTCATCTATCACAATTTTTGTTTGCAATGATAGATTTTAAATAAAGTGATGTAAATATCTCACCATTTGGCCTCATTTGGCTTTAAAATAGCAGCGATGTCATAGCAACATGAAAAATTGTAATATGATCATCATCGAGCAGAAATTGCAAACACTACAAAACTATCTCACGCTACTTGCATGTATTTTTACTTTATGAATATATTTAATTCATACTCATTTATAATTACTTTCTTGTAAGCACGCATGTTCAAACTCTCTGTTGCTCCAAGACCTCAACCAAGTCCTTGTCCAGGCATAGAGCATCCCCTACTTCTCCCCCTCTTCCTTGAGTAAAGAAAATATCAGGAAGTCATATTGTCCTGAGAAAGATTTAAAATTCAAATATACAATGATTAATAAAACAGCCTGTCACTTTTCACAGACAAAACAGCAGTTTCAAGCTTCTGACTTGACAGCAACAGAGTGTGTGTGAGAGAGTGAGCGTGAGAAAATAGAGCGAGGGAAGAGAGACATCGTATGACACAGTATTCATGGGAGGTGTGAAGGTCAAAGCATCGGGATGTGCTGTAATTGTGGGAGACGTTTTAATTAAAGCGTTTTGAGAAGGTTTTCAAGGGGTTGCAGCCTGTGGGGTGCAGACTGATCCTACTGTCACAGAAACTCACACAGATTGACGTGTGTGTGTGTGTGTGTGTGTGTGTGTCTGTGTCTGCATGTGTGTGTAGTGGTGTGTGTCCATGTCTTTGTGTGCTCACGCATGGCAACAAGGGGAGACAGACAGCTCGAGTCTCCTGGCACTGTTGTGACAAGCTTGTTTGAAATCATCCAAAATAGAATTTTTTCTCTTTTGCCTCTATATCTCCTAATTGCTTTTTTTTTTCCAGGAGATTTTCCTGCTCTCCCTCTCTCTCCGCCCCCCCACCAAGACCTCCTCCACCCTTCTATAAAACAGCACGCTTGGTTTCAAACTGCCTCTCATTTTAAGTCAGGTAAACATTTTAGTGAGGTTTGTTGTGCTATTTATAAGCCAGCAGAGAGATGTGGCGCACAGTGGTTTCAGAAAGATCTCAGCGTGACTTAAAAATTAGCTAACGCCAAAAGCCTATGAAATATTTACCAAAAATGTGAATATATTCCAAAGTATGAACTGTTTCATGTATACGGTTATAAACAAAATAAACCCCCAATAGTAGGGTTGCACATATCCCCTGTCGCATGGTACAAATTCTGTAAGGGTATTTGCATGCGCGGAGCATCAACTACAAACCTTAAAACTAGACTGCATGGACATCAGTGTATTTGCTTTTATGGGAGATGATGTAAAGCCAGGTATCTACAGTAGATACGGTAGAATTAGCTGTGGATCGGTCAAATTATTGCAAGCAGCTGCTCTGCCTAATAAGGTCAATATCTGCACTGATGTATCAGGCACAAAGCTAAGCAACCATCCTAGAAGAAACAGCTATTTAAATTTAGAGCATTAGTCACCTTTTCTATTGTTTCCAGATAAACAAAGTGTTATTTTATGAATCCAAACTCTGTACTACATCTTTCTTTGTGTTCACTGTGTAAATGATATATGGCAGTGACACATTACAGTTCATTCTTGCTTTCATATGATCTGCCATGTGGATCACTCGAGGCCAGGACCGAGGTTAGCGCCGAATGGATCCCTTATCACAGTCCCCGACATTACAGCAATCATTCACTGGATATGGCAGTACTGTGTGTGTGTGTGTATGTGTGTGTGTGTGTGTGTGTGTGTGTGTGTGTGTGTGTGTGTGTGTGTGTGTGCGTGTGTGTTTCCACAGTGCAGCTTTGTTCTTGCTTTGTGTCCTCACTATGTGCTGCAGTATTGATTCCTGATGGCCAGAGGCTGGCTGCCTATTGATCCAAGTGCTTCCATAAACATCTTGAGATGACTTATGCTGTGTGTATTTATATATGTGTGTATGTATGTGTGTGTTTCTGTCCATGCATGACAGAAACAGCACAACTGTGACTGGATGACAGGATGGTTAACTGTGAAGGTGGACAGTCTCCATGAAATACCAGTGTAATTTTACCTGCATAAAATCAGGAAATAATGCAGCCATGTACAAACAAGCTCAGCAGCACACTGGGGAAATAAAAGCTTTGACCATTTAGCCAAAACAGAGTATCTCATTAAGAGCATCAGTCAAAAGCCAGGAGAGTAGACCATGTTCATTTCACATAGTGCTGGTCTAAGCACTTAGCTGGACTGATTCCTTTCCACCACCTGTGAAGGCCACATGCATGAATCTAAATAACTGAGCCCTACAGATACAGAAGTGTGTGTGTTTTCTGTCTGCTGTCAAACCTCTGACTACATATGTCCTTGGTAAAGATGAGAAATGAAGACAGCAGCCATGTTTCACTCCTAAATGCAAACGGCCAACAAAGACAGAAGTACAATCGCATTAACTTTACTGTATTGTATGAGGAGAATTAGGTTCCGCACAGAAAAAAAAACAGATTCTGTCCATGAGATAAACAAAAAACAAGGTTATTGTCATCAGATCAGGACTATGGATCCTCTTTGGGTGAATATTTAGTCAGAACTATGTGGCTAAGGAGATCTTTCATTGACTCAGATTCTGGTCAATGATATCAAACACTTGGTATTTTCAACTTTATCAAGAAGATAAACTGAATTGTTGACTGTATCTTTGCTAAATTATATATAAATTCACCAAGATATTGGAAATATGCAGTGTATAAAAATGTGGAAATTGAAAACAGAAAGACAGATCAGAAACATTCCCAAACTGAAAAGTGAGACAGAACTAACTTTATTGCTTTGACCATGAAGCTTATTCGTTTCAGGAAATATGAACTGTTTTAAATAAAACATACTTATTTAGGAGGTGTTGGCTGTGTAAGAAAATGAAAGAACACAATTTCATTCACAATAAAAAAAAAAAAAAACAATTAAAACAAACATTTTAGTTTTCAATGCAAAATAAACAAATAAATGTTTCAATTTTAAATTAGGGTCCAAGAAATCCTGGATCACTGGTGCTCTAATGAACCTGTGCTGAACATACTGCCTTCACACATAGTAAATAGGACAGCTCATGAGTTAAAACACTTTTCCAAGGATCAAAGTTTCAAAGCTGCTGGGGACGGTTAGGTCACTAAGTCTCTAATGAGCATGTAAAGTTGCTTAACAACATTGGAATTTGGGTTGTACAGCCAGATGACACATAAATAGAGGTCACTGGTGGTTCAAAAAAAGAAGGAGGACAGTCATGAATCAAAAATCTAATCCCCACGATGAAACACTGCAGAGGATATCTGGGATTGAACTATTGCATTGCAGGGAACTGGCAGTTTTGTTGGAGATTAAAACTGCATCTGCAACAACGGTTGTCTAAATCGACAAAGGGATGCTTTACAGCCATGCATATGTTTCTTGTAAAGATACAGTTGCCTTACCCAACTGTCAAAAAGGGAGCAAATAATAAAAGATAACGCAGGAATGGTTTTAAGATAGCAACACTGTAGCAAATCAATCTGCACTGCAACTTCAGTTAATCCTTTTAGATAAACCAAAATTGCATTATGGGGTTTTTACAAAGGCCTTCTGAGTCTCTGCGAGTGAGTAAGTGGGTGAGTGTGTGCCCATGTGTGCATGTGTCTGTGTTTGGTGTTTACCTGCGCGAGCCTCAGGTGGTAGGTACATATTTAAAGAGCTCCTCACAGGAGGGGGTATTGATGTTGGGAGAGATATGATCTCAGTTTGAGAAGCTCTCACAGAACAACATCATTATAGAAACTGCTCTTTTTGCATGCTGCGTATGTGCCTCATTTGCATGCGTTGAGTCATGCATGCGTGCGGTGCGCATGTGGTTGTGCGTGTGCATGAACATTTATCTGTGTGTTTGTGTGTCATACCAAGGGAAATTACACTGATTGCCTCAATGAAGGAGGCATAAATCATAATCTCCGCTGTAATCATCTGCAGCAGTTTATGTTTGCAATAAATCTTCTTATCACAACTGTGCTGGGTATCTTACAAATCAGACTATGACACCTGTTTCACTTCGAGGGGGGTTAGATATATACTACATCCAAACTCAAACGGAGATATTTCATACTTAAATAATCTTCTTTTTATGGTTGACATGCTGTGAGACGCTACAAGTCTGTGGCTTCAGGGTCATTTTGAGCTCTGGGGGAAAATCAATATTAAAGTGCGAGAATTAATGAATGTTTAAGCATCTGCTTCAGAATCCTATTGATCATGTGGCCTTATCAGTAATTCTGGACCTATTCGAGTAGAACACACCGGGAAAATCCCCCTAGATATTAACACATGGATAACTGACAGACTGAACATCTGTTCTGCAGATGACAAGATTGAGGTAGCTTAGCATGAGGAGGTGCCTGCTCCTTTCTAAGAGGAAGCATGAATATTCTGGAAAAATACCAGTCAATGTTTATAGTTTATCTTATAGTTCAAAACTTACTCTGTACTCTAAACCTACTAGTTATCAATTAAAGACATGATCAGCTGTGTTTAGTGAAAGAAAATGGTCGCAGGACGTTGTGCTGCAACACTAAGTGCATTTGTGCATGTGCTCAGACTCTATATGGGATCTAAAGATATGAAACCACATTGAAAAGCTGTAATATTTTCATGTAAACCTTTAAATAATCACAAAGTTTGCAGATTTAGAAAAACAGATTTAGTTTTGTTTTTTGTGATTTAATTCAATACGCAATTATTGGTTCATAATTTAATTTATCCATTAGTCAATTAAAAGATTGATGATGTATAAATGCAGAATACTTTTTCTCCTTTCTGGCAGTGGTTTAATTTACGCAAAGCAGGAAAGTGCAGCAAAGTTAAAAAATATATTTCTAGAGATTTTCATATATCATAAGAACTTCTACATCATTAGCTCCCACATGCAATTCAAACTGTGGGTGTACTTTGTTCTCATAATGTGCATAATGTTACAAAACATCGTGTGTCATTTCTGTGTGGTGAATTGGAATAACTACACTAAAGCAGTGTTTACTTGATGGACACTATCATTTTGGCCTCATCAAGTCAAAATACACATTCACACCTTCAATGCGAACAGAGCATTTTCCTATCTCTGTACTGGTGTAGCTTCTGTCGCAGTGTAGGCCATGTGACTTGGAGTAATAAACAGGACTATTTCCTGTGCAGGACAGAGCATAGTGTAGGTGAGGAACAGCACACATGGCTGGTGACTTTTGCATTTTCTTCCGTGTGCTAAATATTACCTAAAAACAGATCCCTTCTTTCTCGCTCCCCAACCAGGGAACATGAAGGATCGTGGGAATTGTAGTTGCTAGCGACACACTCGTGATGCACACATCCAATGTAGGAGAGTGTTTGTAATTTGTGTGCGTAGGTGCGTAGGCTCTGTAGAAACAGAGTGAGCTTTACTTGGGGCGTAAGGAGACAGTAAGTAAGTGATGCAATTATGAGATCTGACATTTGAACACCCACCCTTGTTTTAACACTCACACATACACACACTTTATGTATGCACTCTCTCTTTAGAACAAAGGATTGACGTGTTCGCCTGCAAGAGGAATAACAAAGATATGGAGTCTTGCTTCTTCCCACACACGGTCTCTGTTTAGATGGCATTTGTGCTTTAGAACAATACAGAGTGGCTCTGAGAGAGCAGATTAGTGTGCCTTTGTGTATGTGTGTGTGTGTGTGTGTGTGTGTGTGTGTGTGTGTGTGTGTGTGTGTGTGTGTGTGTGTGTGTGTGTGGCTATCTGGAGCCCATCCATCTCAGTTTTGCTCCTGGTCTGTCTCAGCCAAACTCTGATAGCAGAGCTGGCTGCGGTTAGCAACCAAATTCCTGCTTTAGGCATACAATGCTTTCCATCAAATTAAAGTGTTGTATTAACTTCACAAACTTTTTCATTGACAATGACAAATCTGTCAAAGTTTGCATCACATAAAAAGAGAAACAGTCAAACCTAATAATGCATGAAAATTTAATGCATTCTGCACGTGCGAGGAATCATCTCAGAAGTAAATCAGCAACATTAGATGAACTTGATACTTTAATACTTTAAGATAGAAATACGAAGCGCTTATAAAGAGGAACTGACCCTGTTAGATTGACTCAAATGAGGTTTGGAGCCAAACACAGACACTCAACAGGATTATATCTTCCTCTCCATCATAGACCGATTTCTCTAGTTTGAGGGCTTTAATGTTTACTGGCAGTGTAAAAGGTTACTCTGCAATTGGGACAGTGGGACAGAATCAGCGGGGGGTGGGAGTAATTAAAAATAATGAGATGTGGTAGCTTGTATAGCACATGAACCAAACATTCACACAGGCTACATCTAACCTGAATCTTAGCAATAATATAATTTCAGATCAATTTACATTATCGCAGTCTTACAGATATACACAAAACACATTTACCTGAACCACTAATTTATATTATGTTTCAATATATATATATATATTTAAGAATGCATGTATATCAAATAATCATGTCCCTCAATACTTAACTCTACAAGAATTTACTGCCAGAGTTTATCTTTTTATAATCTTGCTTCATTTTCTAATTGTTTCACTCATTCTGCTGCCTTCAAGTAACAAAAGATCAACATAAAAATCATAAAACACATGTTCTCTTGGTTTGTGTGTGAAAGGAGAGAAAGCTCACCAGCAGTAAATCCACGTCATTCTTAATGAAAACCATTCATGGGAACAGAAACAGACCACTTAGCTTATCAGCAGGCTTCCGATTATTAGACTCAAATTGCCATGTATTCTCAATCACCTCTGGGTATTTGTTTATCTCTTTCTTTTCTAAAAGCCTGCCCGTGCTCTTTATCCATTCATTTGCTAATGCTGGAATGAAGGATGGATGAACAGGTCATGCTGAATGGCTGATGTTCGATGTGATTGCACATGTGGAATGACAGGATTTGAATCTTTTAGACTTATCCAACATTGGTCGAATTGCCAAAATAGCTCTTCACATGATGTATAATCTGTAAGGCTGTGGGTGCATCAAAATGCCAGAGATATGTGTTTAAAGTACTTAAATTCAGCACATATTTGATACAGCTGGATAAGAAGATTGCCGATCCCAAATGCTTCACGTTCATAAACACGGTAGTTGGTTGCTGTGCATGTGTCCTGTCAGGTTATCCCAACAGATGTTCAGCTCTGTCTGTGTCTATATTTGTATAGCTCCCTCAGGCTATAACGCTCTATAGCAGTGACCCACAGTTCCACCACCCTCATGCCACGCAGCACACACTCTTAAGACACACTCACACCCCTTGCTCATTGTGTGACAATCGCACCAATGGGTTCTGACAGGAATGGGGTATAAATGGCCCATAAGTCAATTGCTAGGTCACTGACTTCAGGGGGTGTCAGCTCCATCATCAGCAACTCACTCAGACATAGACACACACACACCACACCACAAAGCATTTATAACTTACTGGCAAAGTAATGTAAAGCCACATTACTTTTTTATATTGAGAAGTGACATAACTCAAAACTAAAATATCAAAAACATCTGTATCCTATTATTTTTTTTAAACATACAGTATCTTCTATATCTCCAGATCAGTATAAGAATAATATTGGCAAAGGAGCTGACTGATTTTATTCAAAAGAAACTACATCCCTACAGA
The DNA here is from genome assembly GCF_900324465.2 of Anabas testudineus. Lineage (NCBI taxonomy): Eukaryota > Metazoa > Chordata > Actinopteri > Anabantiformes > Anabantidae > Anabas > Anabas testudineus. Next base: position 13,568,878 of record NC_046616.1, on the reverse strand, counting down.
ACTGAGTGCAACACATTGTGCTGAATTGGTGAGGTGCAGCCTAACTATATCAGTGAGTCTTGGTTTAAAGCCATTCACTACTGTTGCGGTCTGGTATTTCTGTAGTCACTTTAACTGTGCTGCACAGTTATTTCATTATTCCCATGTAATGCATATATACTTGCACAGTCATGGTGTGCACTGCTGAGGTGTGTGATATGTTCAAAGCTTATAGTTAATCTCCATATTCTCACGCAACACTGTCTTTCTGCCTAATCAAATTAGTATGTCTCTACACTGCATCCAATCAGATTAGCATCTCTGCTCCCTGTGGTAACATCAGCAGCTTTGACCTGTTCTTCCCCAGTGGGGAGTGTGCTTAGTGGTGGATTGAACCCATGGTAGCAAAAGGTACAGTATATTTCTCTCCCTCTTTGAAGTCAACGAGCTGATGGATCTGATCCGGGGAGACTTGCTGTCTGTGAACAGCACACCTCTTTGAGTCTGTTTGGTTTTTTCCTGCAGAGGAAAATGTAGCTCAAGTGGACACGCTGTCAGATTATGTTTTAGAAAACAGGCCAAGGATGCAGTGCCGTGCTTGTTCTCTCATGTGTATTGTCATTCCCTCTGTCTATGTGTCTGTCTGTCTCTTCCTCTTTCTCACATACGCACTCATGCCACCCACTGTAAGATCTGCCTATGATGTCTGGCTGCCCTTTCTCTTGAATTACAACGCGATACACTCAAGAGCACTCGCCAGACACTTGTTCTCTGACTGTGAGTGGATCACTTTTCAGTTCAGTTTGACCATCAAAGAGGTTCAAGTGTTCAAGCAGATACCTTTTATGTTGTTGGAAAACTCTGTCACACAGCACTCTGCCAATATGTCACTAGAAAGGCAGATGGCATTTAAAGAAGATGGAATTTATATGGATTTTATATATACCCTATACTCTAGGGCTCTTGTGCCTTCAGATAGGGCATTCATCAGGGATATTTGAGGCCTGAATCCACAAAAAAAACATAAAAAATCCAATGGTAACTTAGAGTTTCATTGATTAGAGGGAGAAGAAAGTCGTGGAGACGGGGGGCAATGGGCAGCAAGGTTTAGAGTTGAATGGCTCCCTTCTTTGCCTACTTAACTGTACCTCTCTACATCTCTGCCTGTCCGTTCTCTCTCAGTTCTCATTTACCTTCAACTGTGGCAGCTTCATTTTAGCACCTAAAAGCCACACATGCAGAAACATGCATTGGAAATGCAGAGAAAACTGCGCTGTACATACACATCATCCTGAGCCCATTATCATCCCATCCAAATCCCATCCTGGAGTTTTATAAGGGTTACAATAATGCCTGCTTATTGTGGAAGCAGACTTTGCACTTGGCCTCATCATAAACCGATTTCTCTTTCGCTGAGCTAATGAGGAAAAAGAGGTCAGGAGGAGCCGGGTGATGGAAGGGGGAAACAGGACAATAGTATAGAGAGAAGGATGAAAAGCAGCGGAGTACAAGGATAAGATGGGAATGGAGGTCACAGTCTAGTGATAGGTGTGTCCAGGGAATACTGAGAGAAGGGAAGAGAAAGTAATGGCACTGATCAATATTACAATAAGGAAAGGACACCCAGGGTCTACCCAAATCAATAGAGTAGAGAACACAGGAAAAACTGAAGAGGAGATACAATCATATCAGGAATTATTGGTTTGTTTTGTTTTTTTATCTCATCCTTTCATTGTCTCATACACATAGATAAACAGTTCCGTATTTCAATGTGGCAAGCTTCTTTAGTTGGGATACTAGGCCAGGTTTGCCTATCCCTAAGGTCTATGCATTACTTATAAATACCATCTGCTCCAGTAATACAATCAGCATAGTTTCTAGCAAAGAATCTGGCTTGAATTTTTGCTTTTAATCTGTGCCCCACAGCTTGCTAGGAGCGAATACTAGATGCCGATTACACAAACGCTTGCGTGATGCGCACCTAAGGACCTGAGAACTAGACAAATGAAGTGTTGATTTTAAATTTATCAGAAAGCTGATATTTTCCCAGCACCTGGCATACAACCTTTGTGTTTTATTATGTGCATATGAAAACTCCTGCTGCTCACAGCAACACTCTCAGTATGGCCTGCTCCAATAGTCAGAGAATACTTCATAAACGTTAGTTACTGTACACTCATTATTTCATTCATAGACTGTCTAGTAGTAAGGAGAAATGTCAGTGTGTGCAAATGGCACACTGAATCTGATCTACTCTGCTTGAATTTTAGCTTCCAGTATGTTTTCAGAAGGTTAAGGATGGGACCAACATATTGTGATTTTTTTAAATCCATATATGGTGAGTAAGATGTTGCAAGTCAAAGCTTTTGTTTCAAATTTAACTCTTTTCCAGGCATCTTAATAAAATAAGTTACACACACCCCAGTGCCCCTACAAATAAGCATTTTGCTTTCTTGGATAAACTGTACGGGGCATGTAATATCAATACGTTTATGAAGTGTAGCCTTGAAACTTAATGAGTGTTTTAAAAAAAAACTTGCTGAGCCTCATCTGGCATCACATGAATAGGAATTTAATTCTCTGAAATGTGTTGTGCCAGTTTTCAGAAACAAGTGTGATTATAAAAGAAAAGTGACCAAATGAAGCTCACACTACAACTGTTTTCCTAGTCTATCAGTCACAGGGATATGTTAGTGCCAAATTGTTTAAACACTCAACGAGCGCATCTTCGAAGAGCTTTACATCAGTGACCAAAGTATTTTTCAGCTATTGCCTGTAACTTCTTTTTCAGTACTGAAAACACAGACTTATGAGTTGGAGAAGAGTTCAAACACATCAGCTGTGTTGTCTATGACATTGTGTAATTTAAAAGAAGATTTTACATCAAATGGAAAAACATTTTGACCACTACTGGCCAAACACTGAAAGCTTTCAGCCAGAAAATGAGCATTTAGCTGTTGTCAGCCTCCTCTAGGTTGCCAAAGCTGGTTTTGCTATATTATAATCATTTGTAATTAGAGCCATTAGCGTTTATGAAGCCAACACGATTAGTTCAATTTGCCCTACATCTAAACCAAAAGTCACATTCTGTATCCACCAACCTTTCTAACAGTTGATTCTCCTGTTTCAGTGTAAAAAATAATGAAAACGAGAATCTGCGGCAATTAATTAATGCTGCATCTTTTTTATCCTGTGGAGAAGCAAACCTAATCAACGGATGTCGGCTATTTTGTTTTTTCATCTTTGCTCCAGACATTTGAAGTTTTTGCCAAACTGCTCTACTCGGTATTACTAAAAAATAGTCCCCAGTTCATCACTAAATGTCAAAGCCTTCCCTTTGGTAAATTATCCCTGTTATCACTGAACTCTGATGTGACTCTAACAATTATGATCTTGTTCAACATCAACACTTTTTTTTTTTTCTGTGTTGTTATTGATTTACTAGAGGACAGCAGAAACAGTAACCTGTGTGAACCGAAGCAGTGATCTGACCGTCAAACTATGGTCAGCCAGCTGTGCGTAGGTAAGAATGGAGCCGCACTGGTCCGACCACAAATGTGTATCGCCGTGCTCATATTTAAACAATATCATCTGTCTCTCTCTAAGGATAGTGGTAGCAGGTAGTTATAAGGATAGTGTGTTTGCGGTCTGTTTTTAACTGACAGTAGTGCAAGCTGATAGTCCACTCCAGACAACAAGAAGCACTCGAAGGGCAAGAGGGATAGAATCTCCCATGGAAGCAAAGATTGCATTTGAATCTGAATCAAGTCGATCAGGGGGGTCCTCTGAAAGTCTGGCACAAATGGAATAGATTTCTATGTCTTTTAAGAGATGATCACACTGTACTCAACCACAAATTACCCGGATGAAAACAGTATTTGGATTGACTGATAGATTTGCCTCGTACATTCACCTGTAAAAGAGTCCATCCTTTATCCCCGAGCCTCAGACCAATCTCTAAGGTGTGGAAGGGGGCAATCGAATTAGCCCCACCCTCTCTGGCCCATAGTGGGCGATATGGGACTGGATTCCATTACACAAACCCCATCTAACCCAGACTGCGGCCTATCTAAACCTCATATCCCTGACAACACTCCATACATCAGCCACAGGCTAATACACTCTAATAGGCAGGAGCCTCACCCACTGATATACCACATGACCTGTCTCTCTTTCTCACTCACAGTGGCTGCAGTGTGTTCGCCTTTCTTTCCCCAGAACTTTAGGATTGCTGCTTGTTCTTCTTGCACTTTTTGGTTTCTCATATCTTTCATTTTTGCTTTACTTGTTGTCTCCATTTATTCGGTTTGCTCACTTGTTAACTCTAATATTTCAATTCACTCCCAGCGCCTCTCTTTTTCAACCTTTCCTGCTATCACTCACTGCACTGCCATCTTCACTGTAGTGTGTAATAGTAAATCACAGAGGACGAGTGATTAGTGGGCGTGAGGTGGAGACTCTTCAGAAGCGCTGTTCCCTCATTTGTACGCCTTCTCTAGACTCTTCAAATCAGGTCCTTTTCGTCCGTCGTTTGCTGATATTTAATTAGGTGGTGGCAAAAAATCTCTGTATTATGTTTGGCACCAACCAAAATCTGACATTAAAACATCTGGTCAGAGCAGTAATTTAGTTTTTTTATTTCATTATTACACAGTTATATAATTTGCCCTCTCTACATTTCATGTAAATTGGCATAAAGAAGCATTTTTGAGCCTGATGCCACTACTGGCAGGATGACATAATTTGTCAGTGCTTTCCATTAGGCTCTGTTGTGCGGCTAACTGAAAAATACATGAGATTACATTTTTGAACCTCTTTTTCAAACCTATACAAAGTACTAATCCACACATTTACTGTATATTCACCAGTTTGAGCATTGCAAATTTATACATGACACATTTCTTCAGCCTCCAAACCATCTCTTTTCTTGCCTCCACTTCTTTTTTCCACTCACCACCCCATCTCCCCCTCTCTCCTTTCTTCTCTCTTCCTCCATTCCCAAGACATCTCTCCCTCTCTTCTGTTTCGTTCCAACCTTACATGCCTCTCTTTCTGCCTCCTTTTCTCTCCTCCGCCTCTCTCTGAGAACATCAAAGAGCTGTGTCAGTACCAAGGCTCTTCTCAACAGCGGAGCAGTTGACCTTGGATGCTCACTAACAACCCAAGAGAAAGGCAAAGAGAGCGATAGGCAGAAAGCGAAAGGAGACAAGGAAAAATAAAAAGAGAAGGAGAGAGATCGCAAATATATCGCATATGCTCATATGCAGTGAGAAAACCAATGTCCTGTAATGTTAACAAATTCTTCCTTTCACACAAACCATGATATTCCCCTTTATTAAGCTTACACCCAATCTTAACCATAACCTATAATTCTGAACCAATTTACACATGCCAGAAGAAAAAAAAGTGCATACATTTAAAAGATTGATAAAAATGAACATCCTGAACCTCATCACAGTTATCCTATAGTTCTTATAGCTTGGGCACCAATGTGTTTGGGTGTGTTTTGATTTAACACCAGGATTAGACCAGGATAGGCCTAAAGATTTCCACCCCTGAATGCAGTTGTTCCTCTTGAGGATAACCAATCAGTGACACCTGTCATTGGATGGCTGCTGGAATGTAACCGTAAAGTCACTCCACACCTCACAATTGCTGCAGAGTTTCTTCTGTCTGAACACAGGAAAAATATCTAGTAAACTTAAAATGAACGGAACCAAATTAATAACATGTTCACTTGTGGGTGGGTTTCATGGGTATACGTGCTAAAACATCTCTTTGTTCGACCCACAGATTTCACCTGGCGCTGTGAACAACTGTGTGATGAAGAAACTGTGTATGCTTGCATCTGTGTTGCATCATCATCAAGTTAACACACACAGAAACACACAACCTCACGCACACAAATGTGTTTTCACAGCCTACGATGTGTTACGGTTAATGGCTACTAAGCTGCATCTATCCAATATTTTAGTATTCCAATATTCAGGTGATTGAGTAGTTGGATAAGAAATAATTTAGCTTTATTAAAGACCAGCAGTACATATACAAAAGAAAATAAGTTATTATCTTATTTTAAGATCTAACAAACGATTGTTTGCATTGCTTAAATTGCAGACCATAATATTATCTGTCTAAACATATTTAGTGCATTTAAGGGCGATTTTACATACAAATACTAATAACTTTACATAAACACTAACTTTGAGTTGTATAACTTTACATTCAGAACTACAAGTTTCAACCTAACTACGGCTCAGACAACACACACACACACACACAAACTTTTTCTTGGAGGTTTTGTAGCATTTGTCGGGGTCAAAAACATGGAGGCAGGGAGGCTATTTGTAAGGAGGGCTTGCAGAATGAGCTGTCTAAGGACACTATCCCTCTCAGATGCATAACACACTTGCTCAGTTCCAGCTGTTGGTTGTGGAAGCAAAGAGAAAAAACTGATTTTGTGCTAATCATATGTTCACATATCCAAACTCCCAAATGTTGTCAGTCATCATCAGTGACTGTCTTTATTTATATTGCTCTTTGAAGAGTGAATAAGTTACACTGTCCGTCCAAAAAAAAAAAAAAAGAGTCACCACCTGGATTTAACTAAGTAAATAGGTAAGAGCTTCCTATTGGATAATTACTGTAGGGTTTTATAAATAATTAAATATTGGGTTTTGTCTTTAAATATACTACCTTTTTGTTCAGAAGAGAGAAATGAAAATCATTTTAATATTCAACATATAAATGTGATATTTTAATCACCTTGAAGGTTTTTGTAAAATTAAAATTGTTATTTTCATCACAATAACCAAGATATTTAGTTTAAAACAGAAAATCTTAATATTAATATGTGGGAGGCAGATAACAACATTTGCATTTAAGCTTATAAAATTAGTTGAATGATGTATCAGTCATCAGAATTTTGCTGTTTATTTTTCTGACTTTCAACTAATCAATTAATAGACTGATCACTGCACTCCGTTTCGAGTTACAGATACATCAGAAAAACCATCCTCCGGACGAAGATAAAAAAGGATCCATGAACAGAGCAGTGTGCATGATCCATTGTTATCTCACTTTGTAGAAGACATTGTTTTCCCATCTCCTCCTCTTCTTCCTTTCTCTTTTCTCCTCCCCCCGATGTCAGTGGCTTCTCATCAGGGACCACATTAAAACTCAATCAATTACACACGCACACACACGTGCGCACACACACACACATCCCAACAAGTGTCTCTCCGTGTCATCCCTGGGCTTAATGCCAGCATCTCTCTTCCAGTCTCTCTCTCTGTGCATAGTTGTCCACATCGCTCTCATTGTGATCCTGTGGCCTTGTTGGCCCTGGCATTTAATTTAGCTGTCATCCAGACGCATCCCTCTTTGCACATACACACGCATACACACATGCACTCAGATGGATTTCCTGTCAGGACAGTTTGAGACCAATCAGACTGTGGTATTGGAGCATGCCCAGATGAGGGCTAAAAGCCGTCAAGGGACCCCCTACCACACAATGAAACACTCCCTTAAATCCTAGACACATATGCACAAATGCATGTATGTCAAAATGTATATGCATCATAAAACACCTCAAAAGCACTGCACTTACATTTGCCACCAGATGTATTGCGACTGAGTGCATCTGCATGCTTATGTATGACAAAAGCAGAGATGACTTCTTGTGTATTTGTATGTATGTGTGTGCCAAGCTGCCTTTAGGCGCCATCAGGGTGTTACACAATATGGCTAACGCAGGTCCCACAGGAACTGAACAGTGACTACTCAGCTTCCAAGAGATCAGCAGAGCCAGGCAGAGAGCAGAAAGGAGAAAGACACAGGAGGAGGAACAGATGTAATGAGAATGACAGGGACAAAAAGTGAGTGACACAGAAAAAGAAGGACAGACATCGAAAGACAAAATCCGTAAGACAGAGTGATTGAAAACAGACAAAAGGGACACCAGGTGGACTAGAAGAGGGGCCAGACAGGATGGAGGAGGAAATAGACAGTACAGAGTAGGAGGAGAGCAGACAATGCTGCACAAAGTGGAGGAGCATCTCCTGAATGGCACACTGTCATACATGGACAGCTCTTGGCACTGTAAAGAGGAAGGAGGAATGCACTGAATATTAGAGTGAAGGCTATTTCAGCCTTGTCACAGGATGATTCATCTTTCAATATTGTGCAACATCCCAGAGCAATAAATTCAAGCAAATCAGAGAAGACAAATTAAACATGTTTATACACTGAACCACAAATCCACGTAGCATTCTATAACCAGTAGTTTGTCTGTCTTTTGAATTATTGATTTCTCTCTGTGTGGAGTTGAAATTAGCTTGTGAAATGATGATGATACACACAGACATGAACCCCTGCCTCTCTGTCCGACCTACGCTGCTTTAATACAAATCTGTACAAATAAAGTTCTAAAGCAAATCTGACAAAAGCTAAAAGTTTAGGTTGATAAGAAAGTTACAGAACACCAATAAGAGAAGTTACAGTAGATGTTATCTCTCAACTCTTGTAGCCAGAATCCAAGTCCAAAGTTAAAATACATGTTCAGTGAACACAAAGGAATTGCTCATGTCTCTACCAAGTTTTCATGTTTGTGCAAAATGCACACTATTGCATACATACATATGTTACTACTGGTCATCAAAAGTTACCTAATATCAATATGTTTCATTATGTTAAGGAAACCGGCCTGTGCTACAATGTTTCTTTAATACTGCTTTATTATTTTTAGTTTCCTGGTGGGTGAGAAGAATATAAATGTGTGATTTCTGTCACACGAAGGAAATTTTAGATGTCCTTGCTTCATCCCCACCATGAACAGAACACTGAATTTCAATTTTAGTTTTTAACCAGCTGCATCACTAGCACTGCTAGTAGTGTGTTCGGCCAGCACTGCTGAAATAGATTTCTTTTTTATTAGCCAACAAAACTCTGCTCACATCATTTGCCAGCATGAGCTGTCAGCGTAGATGTCATTAATTGAGGCTGCTTGCTGCTATTTACGTGTTTGTGATGCTTCGCAGTTCAATAACTTCTAATACTGTGCATTTGAAAATAGCTCCAGTTGTGTAAGTGAGCAGAATATTTCCAGCATACCTGAAAACTAATTGGTTACTATAAAGACTGGGAATGGATGTAATTCTAATACAGGCCAGGACAGACAGGCGACTCTTCACTCCCTCAGTGACCCTGTTGTCAGTTTACTAGTTGTCCTTCTTTGGCCACTTTTTGGATGGTACTGACCACAGCATACTAGAATCAATTAGGCCCTTGTCAAAGTTCCTCAGATCCTTGATCTTGCACATTTTTTTCCTGCTCCAAAAACATCAACTTCAGCAACTGACTGTTCACTTGCTGGCTCATATATCCCACCCCTTGACAGGTGTCACTGTAGCGAAAAATCTGTGTTATTCTCTTTTCCTGTCAGTGGTTTTTAGTGTTGGGGCTGATTGGTGCAGTATATGAGCTTGATATAAATGTGTGCTTTCCTAACGTGTGAAAAATACACTCAGATGAAACACAGCAACTTCGACTATTTCAAAAATACTCGCAGAGCACACAGCAGCTCTAGGAGCTAAATATACCAGCATGAGTTAGACAGTGTATAGATTTATCCACTAGATTAGATCTAATTTATGTGAGTTTTTGATTCTACTGGAAAGTACATGAACTAAATACAACACATTAACTGGGTTCAATTGCCAACAGGCTCTCTCAGATTAAGGTACATATTACTAGAAAATGTTCACAATGCTAACATTTAGGCACAAGGCAGTCGCATTACAGCATACAGTGAAAACAAGACCTCTTTGGCTTGTTCTACCAAAAACAGTTGGACGCCAAGCAACCAGATTGTCATTATCACACATATCTCACAGTGTTTTCCATGATTTCCCTTTAGGTTTCACTCCTACACAAAACACCACATATAGAGATCTGGAGCTATTTACTGACAGACAATGTCTCAACTGCTATAATGTGTTCAAGGAAAGTGTTACTAATTAATTATGAGAAGTGAAACTCATTTGTGATTTTTCACTCAAGTTTCCCTTTTTTTCCTCAAGTTGCCCTGATGCCAGTCGACACCTGTGCATGGACCTTTCCTCCTATTTTTGTCAATTCAACATTGGTTTTTCAATTTTCTTTCTTATACCAAGCTTTTCCATGGCATACACACATGCACATGCACACACATGCATAAACACACACACACACACACACACCTTCCGGCCTTCTTTCTCCTTTAGCCCTGCAGCTCTGATTAAGTGGGTGGTCTAGATAACGTGTTGTTAAATTAGTCTAATGTCCTTCTCTTGCTATTAGTTCTGCAGGGGTGTGTATGTTTATGGTTTCTATGTGCATGTGCATTTATCTGGGTGCTTATATACATGTATACGTATGTACTATGTATAAATGCAGCCATGTTTATCTTCGGTGGTGTGTCGGTGCTTGCATGTGTTCACGCCACCCTGAAGGCTAGAGGTGCTGATTGCCAGTTGACCGTGGGGGCTATTTTAAGGCCCACTTTAATTTGTGGTGATTGATTGTGATAATTAATTTTCCGTAGGTAGATGATTGCGGTAATTAATTTGCTGCAGCTTGATGATTAAAGGTTGCTGGTATCCCGTTGTGACCAGCACTGTTTGGCCAATTAGCTCTTTTGCTGCCACATTCATTTCTTGTTAAAGTACATCCTTGTTCACAGCTGTAGCTCTGGCCCGAAGTCTCCCAAAACATGTAACCTAATATGAAAACTTTGGATACATTCAGCAACATTATTACAGTATAAAATAATAGTTGATTCCTTACTGTGTGTAAGAATTACATTTAATACCTTTTTTGATGGTGTATTAAAGTAAACATCTCCTCATTTGTACTGCAGCACTTAAAATACTGTAAATCTCATTCATGTACAACTAACAACTCCTTGCTTTTTGTTTTTCTAAAATCTATTGCATAGCTATATTACAACTCTAATCTCAACTCACCATTACTAAGAATTTGGCACACAAGCATAAAAATGTGCACACTGGGAGAAAAATTTGTTTTAATCTGCTTTCCATAAAGTCTTCAATATATTCTCGCAATATATTTTATTCTTATATTACAATACAGACGATTGGAGATCTGCACAGAGAGATAGCTGAAATATTGCTATTTCTATCCTTCATTTGCCTGGTATTCCCCGTAGTCTAGGCAGGATTGGTGAGGTGGAGAGCTACTCCTGCCAACCAAATGAGACTTGCTGCTCAAATGAGAACGAATGGCTTTTCTAACAGTGATATTATTAAACACACAGCACTGGTGTTTCAGGCGCATTAGTGGGACTGATATGAAGTTGTTCGGCTGACTGGCGGAAACAATGAACTCTGGCTAACGTTATTAATCTGAATCATAAATCTATTTCTCATCTGGTCTATCAAATAATGAGGTAGGGGAAGCCAAGCAAGGTTTTCCATTAAAGCGTGGAAAGTCACACAATAGCATAGATGTTCACACAGACACACGCGCTTGCACACAGGGACACACACGATAGACAAAAGAGAGAGCAAAATGAGAAACAAAATGGGAAACAGTAAGAGAGAATAGTTTTTTTCACAGCTTTATGTAAGGAATTCATTTATGCGTGGCTTAAGATGGACTTTACTGACCTTCTTTATTGGTTTCTTTATTCTGAAATGAATGGAAGTCAGAGTAAAGGAGGCAAACAGAGAGTGAGAGAGCAACTTCTCTGTTTGCATCGGGGAAACTGCGTGAGGCATATTTAAAAAGCTCTAATAAAACTAGTGCAGGGATTTTGATTATCAGTCTTTTTGGGCTGCAAGGAGAACATCTCATACAACAAATGAATCATTAGCAATGGGAGTAAAAAAAACTATTTACCAGACTAACAAGTGTTGCAACACTTCACCAGAAGTACATTCACAAGCACCCACTGCTGTTTGCTTGGGGTTGGTGCTGCTGACAGTCTGACTAGCCCCAATCTGTGTGAGCTCTCATACGGAAACATTCTAATGCATATCATAATGAGACTTACATGGTGTTTGCGTATGTTCGCCATCTGTGTGTGGGGGGTAAATGCTAGAAAGAGAGACCAAGAGACATAAGAGGCATATGGAATAAATCTGTGCATCAGTTTCTTTAAAAATGATCAAACACTGTATAACATCTGAATAAAAATTCAGCACTTACTCTTGAAGCAGAGAACCTGTGAGTTATTTATGTCTCTATCTTTTGTATCATTTCAGCCTTGGAGCAAACCAAAATACATGAAGAGAGACAAAAGACAGAGCTAAGTTTTACTCTCTGTCCAGATTTCATTAGTGTATTTTTACAGCTTTTCCTGTTCTACTGTACATAGAGCACGTCAGCCCAGTTCTCCGAGTACAATATAAATCGGCATGGTGACTGTTTGCCAGAATCTAAACAGAAAGGAAAAGAAGAAGAAATGGAGAAAACAACAGAGCAGGTGGCACATGATGTTAGAAAATGTAAATATTTGTAAAAGGCATTGCAAACTAATTAAATCACAACTAATTCTGTTTCCAGATTTATTCTACAACATAAGTAGAATAAAACATAAATAGAATAAATCTGGAAACAGGTGATTTGCAAAACATGACACTGTCCCTTGTGACAAGTACTTCTATCACACATGTTTAACAGAAACGTAACTCGTATAAGTTTGCTTACATTCAGGACACAAAAGCATGATTCTTATCCAGAGTAGCTTAAGCAGTCTATCATGTGCTGCGTCCGGGGACAGTACAAATTGGGAACAGTGGATTTGGAATCGTCACACCCCAACAGAATGCAATTTCATATATTTGGAATAGACAATTTCTCCCAAGAATATGTTGGGATATAAGAAATCCAGCATTTTAAAGTTGATTTTGGTTATGCTCTGAACCCTTATCTAGCACCACCATAGGGTCAGAAAGTTACCTTGTGTCCAACTAAATTTCTTTCAAACTTGCTCATACTCATGGTTCCCCAAGGGATGAATCACTCTGTTAGATGTTCACCTGACCTATCGTCTTGCATCACAAAAGGTCAAAATCTCTACTTGTACACACACACACACACACACACACACACACACACAAAAAATCTAAATCTTTCAAGCAACAACAGTGTACAGTTTCTATTTTGACATTACTTTCAGCTGTCAGGTCAAAATGTCAACATTATGCAGAAGATACTGTATTTCATGATCCTATTGGCAGATTGCCATAAACCCTTCTAACCAATTCATGATCTCAGTGGTATAAACTCTATTTAGTTTAAACATTTTTTTACTGTACCTGAGTCAAAATCTAAATGGGTATTTCAACCTATTATTATTAGGCAAAAGTGGAGCTCTGGCGTAATCATCACGGAAAACACATGCTCCATGAGAATGCACACATGTGTTTTACTACACCAGAATGGAATAAAATGCTCTTTTTGCATGCACTTTCACTGTTTAACTCACAATACTTTGGAGCAAAGTAAACACCTAATTATACTTCAAGCAGGTGCATTTTCCAGAGCGTCACTTTAATCATTGCCCTTCTCACCTGTTGAGAATTCAGCATTAATCGATTTGATATTTGTCACCTTTATGAACATTTCAGCAGAATTATTTTGCCAAAATTGGGTCTGCATACAAAACTGGCTCTGGATTTTGGACTTGCATATTATTTCAGTAAACTTTAAAATGAGCAAATGCAGTTTTCCTTTGTGCCACAGCAGAGGTTTTCAGTTATTCAAGCAAAAAAAATAAAAATAAAATTTGAATCCCTTGATATATCTATGTGCAAAAAACCCTTAGTTCACTATCCAAGTGGAGAAACATTAACATGTTTAAAACACTACAAGAGGGCTGCTGTATGGAATGCGTAAGCATGAATAAACAGATGCAGAAACACACACACACACACACACACACACACACACACACAGCTCCCATAACTTGATGAGGCTGTTATGATTAACAGGGATGAAAATCACACACAATCTAACAGGCTCATTTAACTCTACTAACTCCTCCAATACACACATCACATGCACAGTGCTCAGTCCTTGGTGTTTAATGGAGCCCTCATATGGGTTATTGATCGGGCGGACCACAGCTAGATTAATTTATTCTTCCAATCAAGCTTTAATTAATAGCAGGACACTGGTAAGACCCTCATTAGAAATCCTGGTCATTAGTCACACGAGGAACATAGAGGAAACCGATAATCAAAACATGGTTGATGCTCCCTTGTCTCATACTCAGGACTTCAGACAGTCGAGCCAAGGACGCTGTAAAAGGAGAAACTAAGGGAAATTTGAAGATGTTGCTCTAGTTTGAGAAAGTGAAATAGGCTTACTAAAAAACAGAAGTAGAAATTCAAATCCAAGGAATACAAAAAACAAAAAACAAAGGGATATATGCAATTCTAAAAAAAAAGGCCTATGCATAAACATGAACTTATTGCAAGAGTAAGTGGAAAGATGTAGGGAGCAAGACGGAGATGATCGGACAAAACAGAAAGCTAAGAGGTTAAATTGTGAAAGCTGGAAGATTTGCCAGGCTGCATTCAGCAAACCATAAATCTCTCATGTTGCTGCCCATGCTCAGAATGATTATGCTAAAAGTGGATACTGAGTCTGTCCATGAAGTTGGTGCCATTAGTAGGCAGGAAGTACATACTTAGATGCACACAGAGAAAGACAAAGAGAGAGAAAGAAGCTTCCGTTCACTGAGATGGGTCTTTAGCCCTAAATGTGTATATAGTGAGGATGAGAGGAGGGAGAACTTAACAATTAGCGTTCATAATGAGATCAGGGTTATCAGACGACTCGCTGGTCACGGATGATCCACAGAACACTAATTCAGTTTGTCTCTTCCTTTCTTCCGCTAGCCCCCGCTGCATGCTAAGGGATTGGAGAGCGAGAACGAGAAAGGGTGGGGAACTGTCGGTATTAAGAACAACTCTAATCAGACATGTGCTAAATTATCCCTGCAATGTAATTTCATTGCTTACGCCGGTTACAATAACTGCAAGTCATCGTGGCAATCCTATTTTCATCTCTGCAGCTGTTGGTCACAGACAAAGTTTTTGACCCCAAAATGAACCTGCAGTTTTCCCCCTGTGACTTACCACTCCTCTAGAAAAGCAGCACAAATTATGTCAACAGAATTTTCCTGCTCCCTCCTTTTGTTTCTCCCTTTATTCTCCTGCTGCCTATAAAAACCTCAGAGCCAACCCTAGCTGCACCTCAGTTGGAGCTAAATGAGTGTAAACAGCCCTGACTGGGCCAGAGACAGATGAGTGGCATCACCGAGAGAGGAGGCTGAGAGATGGATGGAGACACAGGAGGAAAGAAGGAGGAGAAGAAGACAGAAAAAAGGAGGTCCACACTCTCCTCTCTATAGAGTTCCTTGTGACAAACGGCTTAAGCCCAGCTCTCTGTGAGCTGAAGCCAGACAACAGATGTGCAGAAACACAGACATAAACATACTAATCATTATTACGCCTTCAGAGACATGTGAGTTGCTACTCAGTCTAAGCGACACCTTTTTTTTAAAATATTGTTAGGGGTGTATTTACTGTTTCAGTGAATTTTGTTGCTATGTCCTACACTCACAATCCCATTCTCATCAATGCACCTCTTCTGTGGAGCCTAATCATTAAGACTGATTAGGAGACATCTCAGTGTGAAAGGACCCCCTCACAATCCATCTATCATGAACGCACACAGGCACACACACACACACAAACATACATATATAGAGGCTTCATCCATCACCCCCTGCAGCTGGTCTATTTGAGGTCTCAGTGATTAGTTGTCCTGCCCGGCTGAATTATGATGTTAATAAGTCACCATTAGTTCCTGGGTCCACACTTACTTCACACATGTGAGTGAGAGTGCAAGCGCACACACACACACACACACACACACACACACACACACAAACACACACAAACACACACACACAAACATACTAACCCCCCAGTCACTTAGCTCTCTCGTCTATTTGGACTGATCATACATACAATTAAGTAGTAGTTACAGAAATTCAAAATCATTTTGTAACATGTTTTGGATCTTCATAGGCCTTTTTCAATGTACATATGTTTGTACAAGCAGAATAATCTCAGGTTTAATTAATAACATAAATAAAAAGACTAATTTCTATTGATTGATTGATGGATTTTTTATTGGCTCATTGACTTGGTTTACTGGGGCACTTAATGGACGTTAGTAACACCTGTGCTTTTCCTGCTTTGACAAGTCAAAATGTCTGCCTTGAAAAAGGTCTATGCCAAGCTGTGTTTACTGGGAATTTCCTAACGGCTAACACTGAATAGTCCCCATAATATGTGGAAACAACTGTCTGTTTAAACCAAGTCACACCAGGATTTAAAAACTCATAATTTCATTTTACAGAATGTCAGAAACAGTTCAACTTAGGTCAAATAAATAACAATGTTGTTGTCCATGGCATTGAATGAACAGATAAGAGCTGTGCAAGTCTTATATGACACCAAAAGTCTATACAAAACACAAAATGCAAGTGATGCATCTGATTTTGCTGTCCATATCATCCAAATTATTGAATGCGACTTTAATTAGGTCTATTAATCTGTCACGCAGAGAAAGCCTCACACATTTTTGCCTGCTAATAGCAGAGTAGTCAACATAAATCGCAGACAGATTTATTTATTTGAATCCAACCACTGTGTCAACGCGAACACCATGCAGTAGTGTTATTGTTGCCAAGATCTAATCACAACAACTCATCAGCAGTTGAAATATTGCTTGCGCAGCCACACATTCAACAGGCCACAAAATAGCTACAGTCTTATCTTAAAATGTGCAAACAAGGACAGAGCTGGCAGTGGCCATCAGGTCCTGATGGACCCTTCACATAATTGGGTTGCTGCAGACAAACAAGCAAAGAAACTAAAGTGGCTACTTAATATACATTTTTGTCAGTGACTCAGTCACACGGTCGTTTTTTAAGGTTGTGGTCATATTGTCCAAACTTTAATACACAAAAAAACAACAAAACAAAGAAAGATGTGTACCCTTTTTATGTGTTTTCAGTATCACACAAGGGCTACAAAACCTTAACCACTACAAAAGCACGAATTTAGTGATGATATTCACTATTTGACCTTGACCCTATTCATTTAAAATCCTTTAATAATCTTAAACTTATCCATAATGACACAATGATCCTTTACAACCTTACAACAACAAGGCTAGGGTTCATAAACAACTTCCATATTAACTTATATAAACTCATACCTTTGTATTATGTTGACACTTGACACTTTACCATCCGAGCATAGAGAAACCCTGAAATTGTCCTTATGTTATCTTTATCGATAATATTTGTTTACAATGTTTGTATGTGTGTGGGTTTTTGTGACATCCATGGAGGACATTTCATTAGCAATGGGCTGAACAGCTGAGATACACCTACTGTCCAAGTAAATTTAATTTTAGCCAACAATTGTACATCTCAGTGCCATAATTCCTCAGCTGTGGCTGAGTCAATATCAGAGAGATGGAGGGACAGAAAAGTCAGGCACAGATAGATATGGCCATTAACTGTTGTAAAATATGTAGGTATGGCCTCGGTCTTAGGATTGAATAATTGATTAGGATGGGTCGATGGTGATATGTATCATTGTTGTTTGATAAGCTCTAGCACATTCTCAAGATAGCCCTAGAGAAAATCTATAAGTAAGGGTAGACTATTGATCAGTACATATCTAACAACTAAATGTGTGTTAGTGAAATGTACGGAATAATGCCATTCATCAAAATAAATCAATAGGAATTCCTCATATCCCATTCAGTCTGTTCAAATTATTAATTACTTACCTGGAAGAAATAAGCTTTGTTCAAGCTGTATTGTTGTAGTATAGTTCAGTAGCTTTCCTGTTTCCACATCAGTTTCTATGAATACACCTGGGATGCTGGGTGATAGTATTTTACAGTTATATATTAGAAAAATATGGTCCAGAAGTCTGTATTTTCAATTTCTGTCAATATCCAGGTCCTCAAGGCATCTAAACTTTTGTTTTAGATTTAGGGTTTGTGAATTAGTACAAGGCACTTTTCTGAACAGACCTTCTGGATAATACACAAGGATTCAATCATAATCAACCAACACTAGTTGAAAAAATGGCAGCATATTGCTTTTAAGTGAAGATTCATCTCATATCTTTTGATTTTCCATACCCAGGGGTCATTATCTACCAAAGTATTGCATGAAAAATATTACAGACAATATGTCCTAGTGGTGGCTGTAGGAAGCGAATTCCAGGCGGGGTTTTAGGGGGCCATCTGCTCTTGAGTTCCACCATAATGACCAGCTTATGAAAGTTCAGTACTAAAATTTGGCTCTTTGTATATAGCAGCAGACAATAAGCCATTTGCCATCTGGGAATCACAACAAGTCCACTACCCAACACACTCACTTGCTGCTTTGGAAAATTATCTGAAGAGGTTCTTCAAACAGCCACATAACATACTGAGAATGACATGTGCTTTGGATAGCTCGATTGCCTTTCGTTCTCATACTTGGCACCAAAAACAAGAATCTGGATTCATTGTTCCACTTGTGCAACACTGGAATTTCTGCATGTGTGCATAGTTGTTCTCATCTGACATCAGACAAACGATGGTTTTATTCTTTCCCCTCTCTCTCACACACACACACGCACTCTCTTTCATGAGGAAGTTTCAACTCAACAAAGCGTGAATGTTTGAGTTTAAGCAAGGTGTTGAAATTTCACCAAAGCTGTGAAGCCTGAGTGAAATGGGATTGCCACTCTAAAGTAAGCTGGGATTGTATTATTATGCTTTGATACTGTGTTGGTAGGTTGAGTTGACTGACTTAGTCGTGTGCACAGATGTGTTCGCCCATACAAAACTTGAACCGAGTGCAAGCCTGAATATCCCAGTGTGCTAAAATGTAAGGAGATCAGCATTATGCGGTTCCAGGACCTCTATCTGGCACACAGAATTAGCTGAGGTTAATATGTGCACCTCGGCTTAGAAAGAAAATGGAGAATGCAGTGCATGTTGGCATGTGTGTGTGTAAAAGAGCACGGCAGGGTTGACCATTTTCTCCCCTTCTGTAACTTCATTAAAGAAATATAAAATGGCAGGCCATTAGGGCAAACGCATTCACCAGCCTCTTATTGAGAGATGCTTTTAGAACAATCTAATTCTCCACAAATTGTATGGCACTCCAACGCTCCACACACACACACACACACACACACACACACACACACACACATTCTGTGAGCTCAGCGAGGGCTGCAGGAGGAGGAGATGGGTGGCACCACGCTTCCACGGTGATGAAGTGGCACCTCAAACATGGCCGTCTGTTCGCCCTGTGCTCTTATTAAACAGAAAGAAAGATAACGAGGATGCAAGAGACCAACAGAAAAGGCAAAACAGACAAATTCATACTTCAAACTCATTTTTCCTACTTCTGCCTCTTCTCTAACAGCATCCACATTCTCACCTCTCTCGTCTCAATGTGTGCCTCCATTTCTCTCCTGTTTGTGTGAGTTATTAGGGATGAGAGGAAGTCACTCTCTCTGTGTGGTTATTAGTATTGATCTGTGCGCCATTCAACAGCCGTTTCCTGCTGATTTCCTCTCGTTCCTCCTCCCTCCTGTTCTTACTTTATATCCTTTAATAATCCCACCCCTACCCGTTCATCTCAGCTCTGTAGCTGCTCCATGGTGAAGTTTTAACATAGTGCTTTGTCCCCTATGCCTGACTGATTTACAGCGTATTGTGGCCTTAATACTGCTCCACACAAACACACACACACACACACACACACACATGCAACAAACTGACCACGAAAACAATAAATTTACACTCGATCTCAGACCTAAGAATTTTATTGACCAATAAAGACCACACACACACACACATCCACTCCATTCTGTTGGTTTGCACACCATGCAAACACACAAATACACACACACCTCTCTTTTTTATAAAGTCATTTCTGACTCTATCGCAGAGGCCAGTTAGTTGTTTGCAGACCTACAGTAAACAGAATGACATTTCAAGGGCCGACAAATAAAAATCCATAAATCAGCTAATTGTCTTCTAATTTTGTTAAATAAAACAATATCAGCTTTAATTAGATTTCCTGTCTCTGCAACTACAAATACCAATCCATCTAATAACGATGCAGACATGAGCATATACCAAGTCAAGCACATGCCAAAGAGCCTTCTGTGCAGCTAATCATCAGTGTATAGTATAAATTGAGTATTTAAACAACATAGTGTAACCATAGTGTATCTTGAGATGCTCATGCAAGAATGAGCATGTGAGCAATTTCAAAATCACACACAGGATTGGGGATAGATTAACAACCGGATTAAAAAATAGCACCCATTTGGTGTGTTTGCTTATTCACTGCATCATCGGCTTACCTCTTTGTGCAACTGGTAGACAGCTGACACTGGCTATTTAGTGTACAGTCACTAAATGTGATTAATTTAAGAATCAGTATCACAGTATCACCTATGTAACTCTAACCTTTAGTCATAATCCTTTCCATTAATGTGATAGATCATTATCTTTAGCATATTTAGTGCTATTGGTATGTTCAGTCTCTCTCCATTCTAGTCTAGTCTATTAGCCTTGGCTAAAATAGCAACCATCGGTAATGAAGACACACTACGCAGTTCCTAATGGCTTGTGGAAGGTATGTAAACAAGGTCAAAAGTACAACATCACAATGACCATCATCACAGCCAGGAAATAACTTGGCTCACAGCAGCAGTAACAAATAAAGCTATTTGTAAAAGGAAAATGGGAGCAGGAGGCCTGTTCTAGGGGGAAATCATTTTGCCAGGTATGTTATCTACAGTTCAACTTGGCTTTCCACTGTTGTTGAGAGGCAGAGGAACACACCGAGTGTCTCTTCTAAGCAGTGTGCTGCTTAGGAGGACCAGGAGGACAGGGACTTTTTTTCTAAAAGTACAACTTATAAATAGAGGCCAGTTTCTGAGGGACAGAAACAAGGACAGTCACTCCAACAAACACACTGACAGACACACACAAGCAGGCACAGACTAAGAAATGAGACAATATACATTGGCTGCGTCTGCATTGTTAATACTAAATAATTTATTTGACAAGAGTTTGTGCAAGATTGTGCACAAGAGGAGACAATAAAGAAATATGTGAGGAGTCTTTTAGTGATTAAACCACATCATAACATAATTATTTATTATTTATTTTGTGCATATTGTTGTCTAGTTTATGTATGCAATAGTCTTTAAATTCTATATTGTTTAAGTTGCTAAATACAAGGCTGAAGTTGACGTACAGATGCACACATGCATACACGTAAGGCACTCTATTGATGGGAACCATCTGTGCGAATGTCAATGTACAGAGACACAAACACCTAATTATCAAGATCTAACTTGCTCCAATGTTTAGAAAATGTGCAAAAAAGAATATTTCAATTTTTTTGCAGAGTGTGAAAAAAATAATTGTCATGCTCCACAGCAGCAAAGATCTGGATTGATGACAAACCTGGATAACAGCCTCTTGTGTTCACGGCAGCCTACAGAGCAAAATGCTGAGTTACATATCTGTCTCTCATTTGTACTTGTTCAGTCTCTCTCCTTCTCGCCGGCTCTCTCCCCCTCTCTATGAATGTGAATGATATTCAGTTGCACGTTAATCCGCCTTGGATATTAATTACAGTCTCCATTAACATCTAATAAATACTTCCCAGGTGGGCTTGCTGCTGAGTGAACTGAGAGCCTTATCAAATATTAGGCCTTTAATTGGCCTTTCACTCCAATGAATGGCTTTTTAATTAGCATGCAGTTATCATCCTTCCACCAACCACAGGCTCAGGCTGATCAGCACCCGCAGATGTGCCAGTTTTGCTGAGTGAGGGCATCTTAATGACCTGAGGTAGGCCACTCGTTGCATAATACTCAATTCTTGTGGCCAGGAGAGGAATAGCGAATAGTGTAGTTTGTGAGATACGGGCCACAGCTAGACACTAAGTGGCTGTCTGGTTATAACAGTGAGATCTATAGGAAGATATATGTTGATGTGGGTAAGTCAAAAACACAAACCCTCAAGTGCAAATGCAACTGTGTGCATATACAGTATATATTCATTATCACACAGGCACTTCACTTGAGTCTTTCTTAAGAATAGTGTTATGCCCTTGATCCAGGAGAAAACTGGACAAAACATGTGACTTCCGTTCAGGGGCTTCTCTCCCCACTTCCAAATGATGCCAAAAGAACCATAAAACCATAAAAATCTCATAGTTGAGAGTGGAAAAGTGTGAACCCTTGGAATTAATAACTGGTTGGGATGATGTTTTCATGATGATATACAGTGCCCTTTTAATGTCAGATGTAGTGTTGTGTGTTCTTTCCAAATAATTCAATCTTACTTTCACCAGTCCACAAAACATTTTGCTAATACCACTGTGAAAGTGTTCTTTTGCAAACTTCAGGCACTCAGCAATGTTCTTTTTAGTAAGCAGCGGCTTCCTTCGTGGTCTCCTGCCATAGACACACATATATTAGCCAGTTCCAATGATGCCTTCAAATCTTTGGCTGTCACTCAGTGTTGTTTCTTTACCTCACTGATGTGTATCAGTTGTGCTCTTGGGGTCATTTTGACTCAAAAGGTTTGACTGGTTTTTGTCAGTCGAAGTAGCTCTAGTCCAAACATCCAAACTAATTTTCTTAACTTATGTTAACACAAATAACTTTTTTGAGGTCATTATTCCAAGGGTTCACATACGTTTTCCAATAGCACTAAGAGAAAGGGGTTAAAAGGGCTTCTAATTCTTTAAGTGGCTAACAAATTCCAAAGTTCTTGTTAAACCCAAAACTATCACACTAAGTCCAAGGGAGAAGACAGAGACAGCTGTCAAACACAAATCAACAGTGACAATCATAATAATAATAACTGGCTCAGCTGCACATATGTACATTTAACAGTTTTTACTTTCTGTAATAGTTGCTCCTATTCATAGAGTAGATTTGTTCTTCTAAAGGCTTTTAAAATGATCTAAGAAACCATTGCTAAGACAAACTTAAGAAACTGAACTTGAAAAATGAATTCAATTTGTCTCAAAGCACCTGCAATCTGCTTTACTGATTTTTGCTGTCAAAAATAATACTTGAAAGAAATATGAAAATGAAAAACTCTAGAGGATTTGATTAACAATCTAATTCCCTAAGATTCTCAAGCAAAGCTTTTTTTCTATTGAATCACTCAGAAGACTTCCTCCCACTGGGAGTGTTGGGTGTGATGCAACACTCAAATGTGAATCACTGCCATATCCGGACTACCACCAATTATTTTGCACACACATACAGCCAGGCACAAATACACATATTCACACCAAAATGCAGTGGAAACACAGCAGGAGAGAGTGATGCCTGTCACCAGCACTTAAAATCACAGAGACATGCCCACCACCTCAAAGCTTTGCAAGTGCACACAAACACTTTCACACATACAGTACGCACGCACACTCACACATGCGTGAATGACTCAAAGCCAAAAGTCTCTCTCCTGTCTCCTGTATGCTCTAATTAGCTTATGTAGAACAGGTTGATGTCAAAAATGCAAAACAAATACACAGAGTGCATTTCCAGTGGACATAACCCACTCAGCCTTTACTGCTTTCCCAGTAATAACTGGATTATTAGAGAGAAGCAGCTCCAACAGAAATGAGTATCTGCAAGTAATGATTGTGGTTGGACGGTGGCTGGAAAGAATGAAACACAATTTTCTATTATAATTTTTTGATGGCACGGGAACTACCAGCTTGGGATTTGATTTAGTCACAAACAGCATTGTTTACGTGTATTGATCAGATCAATGAAGTTCAGTCGGTGATGAACACATAGGATAATTCAAGCCTCGAACATTATTGGTCTGCTCTTGATAGAACAAGGAGAAATATAGTTGAAGGCAATGCAAACAGTTGGGTCAATAATAACACCTCTTAGAACGTTTTCATTAGTGCTGCAAAAGTACTAAATAAGTGCAGTGCAGTGCAAATGGAGTCAAATGGAGATCACCTGGGTGCACTGAATGTTTTTCCAGGACTGTAGTATAAATACACCTGTATCAGGAACCACTAGGGGTTTACTATGTGGTCCTCTGACTCTCCACACACTGAAGCACTGTGGGTCTTTTGGTAAACTCTGTCTCTTTGCCACACGGGAACAACTGTCTTGGTCTGGTGAAGAGCCCAGCCAACAGTTGCTATATCCACAGTCTCTCTCATCTCATTTATAGAAACTCTTTCAGAGGAATCATAGGTGCGAAGTTACTAGACTCTAATTAGTCACTCGGTTTTTTGAGGACAATCTGCTGTAGGCAGATTCATGCCTGTGCTAATATTCCTTCTATTTCTTAATAGATAGATTTACCTGTACTCCCATCCGTTTTGTAGAAGAAATACAAGTGAAAACCTCCAAGGGTGAATACTGTGCCGTTAATCATTTCATAATCGTAAGAGAACGAATAGCAAACAATAAACTCAGCTAAAACTCAACATATGTACACCCACACAAGTCAACACATTTGTTTTAGTTCACACTTTTTCCAGAAAACATAAATTGACAAAACAATCTCCAACATCTATTTTGTTTTAGTTGTTTTACTATTTATACAGTGAACAGTGCAACTAGCTTCTGCAATTCTGCATCTGCAGTCTTCACTGTGATAATCCACAACCACTTATGTGTGAGATAATTTGAAAACAAACTCTAGTCTTAAGTCAATGATAATGTTTTGTACCGATAACAATGCTAATGGACTTATTTTCTAAATTAGCAATGTACAAGAGCTTGCTGCATAAAGAGAGGTTTATTCACATGACTATTCGCAAAAAGCCAGACTAATTCACAGATTCTATGTGAACTAATTAGTAGTGTTAGGAAGCCAAAGAGGAAAGACAGCAGCTGATAGAGATGTGTTGTTATCCTTTTTTGTGCACAATGCTTCACTGAAAAATCTCGTTATGAGCAGAACAATCAACGGTGGAATACACTCTGACAAACTGAGCACATACATTCAAACCAGTCCACTAGAGTCATTATTTTTGCTGCATTAACAGATATCAACTGTGTTTCTGCTAATACAGCAGATGATGGTGACACAGTGGATGACGGTGGTTAAAATGGTCAGTTGTAACGTGCTCAGAATGCACTCCGGCATCTGGGTCTGACTTCATAAAGCCCACAATCATTGCAGTTCCTCCATAGAGGATACTGACTTCAGGAGAACAAACCCCAAAGCCGGCAGAGCGAGCCCTTTTTTGCCACCAGGTCTCTTTCAAGAACTCAGGAAGCCTGGCTTGCCCTGTTTTGCCAGGGGGACTTTGTCTTGTCTAATGTCCAAAAACAGAGATGCTGCTGGTTTAAGGGAAGTCATAGTATATGGTTAAAATAGTACAAAAGGCTTGTTTTAACTGAAGAGCTGAGTGAGGAGGCTGCACACAGACAGTCATTCAGAATGCTAAGAGCACCCTCTAGAGGTCGAGCTGTGCCTCACGAGGCGCACGTCACTTTGTTCTCTCTCACTGTTTGTTCACTTAGTTTCTTAGCCTTTGATGTAACAATGCAGATTTCCACTGGTCCAGTCGAGTAGCGTGATGCATCCTGGTAACAAGGGCTTGAAACTAGACTAACTGTTGACTTCACTTAATTAGAGCAGCTTTAATGAACCAAAAAAAGGCATGCATCTGTTGTATGAAATGCTTACATCAGCTGACACCTGCCTCTCCTGGGGTGCAGTGACTTCAGGTGGGGTGATGTCAGAGTTACTCATGCAATAAGAGCATCATTTTGTGTAGTGAGTGACCCTTTTTGATCCTTTGAACTCCTCCAGTCTGTCCTTATTTTTAAAACCCTTCTCCTACTATTCTAAACACTTCCTTTCTCTCTCTCTCTCGCATACACACAAGCACACACACATGCACTGAATATCTTTCTCCTGCACTCATCCTTTTTCTCCAGCTCCTGCACGGCTTTAATGTAGTCTGAGAATGTGTCTGCTCTGTCAGTCAGACTCACCGTCTTTTCCATTCATTACACTTAAAGGTAGGAAAATGCCTGTGTATGTGTTAGCCATTTTCAGTATCCACTCTAAGTAGGAATGCTGAGGCTGATGCACACGCACTTAAATTATTTACACCTCTATCAACATTAATGGGCCTGTCAATTACATTATGGGCTCAACCTATAGGTCCTCCGCAAAACTTCTTCTTCCCATAATGAAGAATGGGTTTATATATATTTGATTTGGGAGAATATATGATATGCTGAATGGTAATGGATGGTCATGCTGCCATTATACCATATTACAGCCATCATTCCTCTAAAAGTAAGGATAATAACCTCTCAGATGTCATTCCTTGGGCTCTCTCAGTTGAGCCATACTGAAATCTCACTGTACTTTCCTGCACTTTGCTCTTATTTGCCCATCATAATTCTAAATCTAGCCTATCGTTGCAGCAAACAGAGGCTTTCCACCTACAGTGCATGTTCACTCTACCGTGTACAGCAGCTTTCCTTTGCCCTCTCTCGCCCCGTCTTCCCTGTGTCTGTCTGTTGGGTACTGTCTCTTTCTTTCTCACTCTCCGTTCTGCTGCCCTGTTCTTATGTTCTGTCCTCCTTCACAGCAGTCTTTCATATATAATGCACGTTAAACAAACAGACATGTCAGGGTTACTCAGATGTATAACTGTCCCATCACTGCTCCTCTATGCACTCTGATTGGAGTGGGAGCCATTTCTCAAAGGCCCCTGTGTGCAGCCCGGGCCCACCTGAACTACAGTCTTCTGTATCAAAAACAGACAGGAAAAATCAATGTTGCTGCAATACCAGACTCTATTTACACAAAATGTTTAAAAACATTTTATCACATAAAAATCATACTGGCTGAATCTCTGCAAATGTGACCTTGTATCTAAAAGCAGTGGTGTCTGAGCCACTGAACCCTGTATTCAGAAGGGAAAAGTCTCACTTACAGTTCTGTTTATGCGCATGTATGTATCTTTGTGCACACAAAACAGTCCTTACTCATGCATTGTCTGGCTCACAAAGGCAGCATCGTTTTGTCCACTGCACTAAAGACTGTCAGTTAGAGTGATTTCCCCTCACTGTTGTTTTATATGTAAATCTAATTTCTCTGTTAAGGCATGGAGTGGGATAAGCTGCTGTGCTGGCTCACTCTTGAATTGTATACATGCACAAACAAACACAGACACACACTCTCATCTACAAAATCCCAATTTTCCAGGTGCAGAGGTCTGTAGAATGGAGCCAGAGCCACTCACAAGGAAAGTGCATTATTCTCCATCAGCAATGTGGAGCATCCAAGCTATTATACCATCCACCACTACCGTGCACATAGAAATGGAGTTTACCACTTGACAGAGAGCGTGATGGGGCCTGAAAAGCGCCTGGGTATGATGGGGATCGTGCTTGATCTGCACCAAAGTAAGTTCATTTTTCATACACAATATGCTCCACTTGTGTTGCAGTGACATAATTCAAAATGACTAAGTGCACACTTCACAAGCACATTACACCGCATTTGGAGTTGAAAGCTCCCAGAATATCAGCATGTGTATAATTTCCTTAGATCAGTAGATCACCTCAGCGTTGCAAGTCTTCCAGAGATCACGTTCGAGTATAATGCAAATTTATCGCATAATAAAGTTGCTACATTAAGGTGAATGAGTAGTGCGTGACTCTTTTACACAGTCACCTTACCTGGGTGATAGGAATAAATAATAAGAATAAATGATGGTTCTCTCTTCGCTTTCCACCCATTGTAGGCAGAGAGAAAACTGGATTTATTCAGACAGCTAATGCACACAGTGACTCAGAGTGTATACTGTGTGTGGATGAAATGGGCTTGAGAGGCTTTT
This sequence comes from Anabas testudineus, assembly GCF_900324465.2. Classification (NCBI taxonomy): domain Eukaryota; kingdom Metazoa; phylum Chordata; class Actinopteri; order Anabantiformes; family Anabantidae; genus Anabas; species Anabas testudineus. Next base: position 13,540,911 of record NC_046616.1, on the reverse strand, counting down.
CCTCTCACACAAAGCAAATATCTGTACAAGAATAAGATATTGATTTGTCATTTCCCAGAGCTGGAGCTGAGTAAACAGGCTAAGCAGGCATGTGACCGGTGGTCACTGATAATTGTTGTTCGCTAACAATCAGAGACATTTTCTCTGCAATGACAGACTAAACACATATGTGCTGTAAATCAATCATCATTCACTTTGCTTTGCATGTACCTGAGACGGCACACACACATCTTATAAGCACAAACACACACATCCTCTACTTGGTATTCTTGCAGTGATTTTTTTTTTTTTCTGCTCGAACAAATCAGTCAAATATTTATTTACATGTTAACAGGCTTCCATTTCCGCAGAAAGAAGAACAGCACATCAATCTGTGTCGACATGATGGTTGAGCTTCTTGTTGTGAGGAAGTGCACTCAGGCAAGGAAGCATTTTACAGTTTAACAATTTAAATGAATGCCAACAACGGTGTTTGTCTCCTGTTTCAGGAATTTGAGCTCATTTCAGAAAACCAACATTACCCATACCATGACTTTGATTTGATGCAAACTTATATCTGACAACTTCACATAATTATGTGTGATTATTAATGTACCAATTATTTTATCTCTTGTATTTTATTTATTATCTATCTAATTCAAATTGCTTTTTATTTATCTGTCTTTCATGACGGAGCGCAATGTGTAATCACCCGCACCAGATGTTACCAAACCTCCGTATCCGTGGTGGCGTTACTGCAGTTACATCCTCCAGCCACTGGGTGGCAGCACACAAATCTGATTAACTGCAGTTTGTGACAAAGAAAGTAGAAGCGGCGGAAACAAAAGCAGTAAGGAAGTGAAGTGTTTACGATTCAAACCTTGTAAACAGAGAACACGGTTTCTATTCGTCTCCAAAAAGTTGGTTTATCCTTATATATAACTCCAGATGTTACAATAAATGGTAAGAGTCGTATGAAAATACATGTTCTTTTTAGCATGTATCCGAACTCAGTGTGCGATGCACATCTGCAGCTGGACAACAGGTGATAGCGAGTGAAGGGAAACTTTACAATTATCATTATTATTATTGTGTTATTGTTCCTTATACTCACTTACGATCTTGTCTTGACAAACTTACAGTTAGCAGGTCCGTATAATTTAATGTCAACAATCAACATTTCGTGCGTTTTTATTTTTAATCATTATATTCTACTCCATATCCACAATAGATAGAAATAACTAGAACCTCTGAAAACAGTAAACAAGCAAGCAATAAAACAGACCACATTTGACTCAACAAGTTGATTTTCAGCGCATCAATTTTGAACCTTTCCTTAAACCCAGTGAGAGTTTTACACATTAATTCATCCTCAAGTTTGTTCATAGTCAAGACCCCCATCCTGCTTTAGTTACATTTACTGCAATCTTATAAAGCAGGGTTACTAAGTGCTGCTTTGACCACAAATACCTTTCTTACTCCTTTTTTAAAATATCTGCTTACTTCAAGGATTTTTTTTTTTTTTTACTTTTAAAGATAAATCCATCTACATGTATATATGCTGTTTTTCCTGTAGCCAAGGATAATTACATGTAGAAGTCACAGGAAATTAAGGTTTATTTGTAAACATGGCCTCGTTATGAGAATGTAAATGGAAAACTGACTAAAGAACCTCAATTTATTTCAGATTTGATCTGTGCTTGCATTAAAATGAACTGCCATCACTTTACTTTCTCAGGAGCTTATATAATTGACATTCAGTCATGGCCGAACAACCTGCAGCAGAAATCCAGCTACTCAGAAGCCAGAAGGCCACGCTAATAGAAATTCTGAGCGGCGATGCCGACTTTGTCCTGCAGCATGCAGATGCTCGCAGTCTGCTGTCTCTTCATGGCTACCAGCAGGTGAAAGCTTGCCGTATTCCTAGTGAGAAGGTCACAGACCTGCTGGATCATATCATCCAGAGAGGGCCTGAAGCAGCTAAGGGGCTGCTGGAACTACTAAAGGAGAAGGACCTGCAGGAAACCTTCCCAAGACTTGATTTTATTAAGCATCTTCAAGTAAACACATCATCTTCAGGTAGAACAAAGTCTTGTCAAACTTTTTAGTAATGTTATCATTACATACTGTTTTATTTGCAGCTGCTACATGGGGCTTATAACCTATTTTCTTTGCTTACAAGGGACAAAAGCAATGAAGGAAAAAGAGAAGACACGAGCAACAAAGAGAAAACAAGCTCCTGAATTACCAGAGCCACTTCCATCCAAACAAATCAATGGTCAGTCACTCTACACTCAAAGATAATCTCCTTTAAACATTGCTTTATCTCTTATCTAACTGCCTTTATCGGCCTGTGTCTTGTTGCACAGGCTCTCATTTAGTGAATGAGAAGCAGCTGATGACTGTTGCCCGAGCCATTGGCAAATGTTGGCGAGAGATTGGGAGATCAGCTCTGGACGTCTCCTCTGTGAAGCTGGAGCAGATTGAGGAGGACCATTCTCTCCACGTGGAGCGAGTATTTGCCATGCTCCGCTATTGGCAAACCTGCCAGAGGAAAAAAGCCACCGCTGCTCACCTGCACTCCCTCCTCAGTCAGGGAGAGTGGGCGCTGCCTTCAGAAAGCATTGACTTTCTGTTGAGGACAGATTGAGACCTTTGAGGTCCAGTAACTGTTGAGACTGAAAGTGCTTCAAGGGAAATATTTTTAGTGCAAATTAGTGTGTTTCTCATTATAAAGACTGCAATTCCATCCAATTAAAAACAACACTTGAAGATTATTTTATGGGATCAATACACAGCCTGAGTTTTCATTAGAAGCTTCTGTACCACTGAATTAGAGGTCGTATCTCATTCAAGAACAGTCATCTTCTTTATGGCACTGAAACTATCGTCATACATCACCAACTGCTTAGAAAATATTAGTAAATAAATAGAAATTTCATTTTTTTTTAAAAAAACACACACAATGTTTTTGAGCCAACTGCATAAGAAAACAATTGCTTTATATTCCATCACTATTTGTACTATCACTATTACCTTTTTGACACTGTATAGTTTATGTTTGTATCAAAGTATGAATGTATGTGTTAATTTCTTGCATATATTCATCATGTTTAACTTTTATGTTTTTATTATGTGTACTTTAATACACCCACTGGCCACTTTATTACATACACCCCATACCAATACAGCACCTTATTAGTGAGGTCACAGTCACTGGTGGAGTCTTACTGGAGTGCATTATATTACCGTGTTTTTAATGTTTTGGCCCCTTATTTACATAAATGACTATGTAAAAACTAAATTTACAAAAAATTTGACCATTGAGTGTATATGTTGTGCATGTATGTATATGTACGTGTCTATGGATTAGTTATCATTGTTTTTCTTCATTTTTTCTTTTGCCTGGTGCATTATTTGTGAACAGTGTCTCTGCCGGTGATTTTTATTCCTGACAAAATTACTGGACAGTGCTCATTTCAATGTAATGCAAATATATTAAAGCAGAATGTATTTTATTTTTTGTATCTTTTTATATTTGGTTTAATATTTTACTCAACACTTAGTTTGGAAAAAAAAACATTTTCATCATATGCATATGATCAGGAATCACACTTACCTGACATGTTAAAACCTTAAATATCTTTGATCTTAATAGAAAATTATTCAGAAAGGCATGCGTTGCAAACAGAGTTCCTTATCTGTAAAGTTAGTTTTTCGGATAGCATGGCCTACATTCAATAACACACTGAATAAAGACATCATGACAGAGCTGCTTCTGCTAATATCCCATGTGTAATGTGTATGCTGTTATGTTATGATGCCAACTCTTCCCAGAGGTCAGAAGCAATGGGCTTTACCCCTTCATACATCCAGAAGTTGAGGGTTGCTGTTTAACACAGTGTACCTGAGGGAGAACATTATAGTGAGATTTCAGTGTTGTCCCTTCATAAATATGATTGAAAGAAGCATTCACCATGTTCTTTCAGAGCTATTACTCTGTCAAGAAAAAGTCTGCATTTTTGGATATTTGTAGCAGAAAATGATATACTGGTGAAGGAAAAAACAACTTGGATCTTTGGGCTTTGAACTGTTGGTCTTTTTTGTAATTTTACAGACAAAATCTACTGACAAATAATGGAGAATAAAGATAATTGTCGGTTGTTTTCCATATATTTATTGTGGCTGTTAGGGTCCCATCAAACGTTTACCTTGATTAATGAATTTCTTGCCTTTCTTTAATGCTCCTCAAGCAGTGGGGGGGCCGTGGAGTTGATTTTAAAGTGACTGTTTTATTAGTGGCAGGAGGTTAATCAATAAACCAACATTTTATTAATAGATTTTTATATAAAGTAACTGAAAACTAATTATGTTGTGTATGTAGTGACACACAATATTTTCCTGAGTTTGTAGTAGAGTAAAAGTAACCCCAAAAACTTTATTAATCTCACAAGACAAAACAAATTCACTCTGGGATTAATAAAGTTTTTTGAATCTTGAATAAACTAATGATGTTAAAATGAAAGTAGTGACACACAATATTTTCCCAGGTTTGTAGTAGAGTATAGGTAAGTGCTTGATTGAAATACAAGTACCTCAAAATTGTACTTAAGGACAGTACTTGACTAAATGTACTTTGTTACTTACCGCCTCCTAGGCATGTCACCAGCTAACGCAGTAGTGTGACCTTACAAATGGTGGCCTCCAGACTCCTTTGTGGAAAACATGCAGCCACAGGGCATAAAATCACGTCTGCAGGTTCTAGTTCCAATAAGTATCACATCTGGTGTGCTGTGAATGTTAAGGTTCCTACACCTGTACAACAGATTTGGTGATTTTAGTGCTAAACCACAGCCTCTGCATCACTCACACACACACACTCACACACACACAGGCACTACCTCACCATCATGGCCGCCAATGTGGGTCGTTCCTTTTCAGTCATGTGACTCAGCGTCTGACCAATCACCTCTCTCCCCAGGGAGCACTTCCGGTGGCGTTTCCTGTCAGTGTTTGTAAACTGAGGAAAAAATTGGAAGTGCGACAAGAAACAATAATCAACAAAGCTCTAAAAACAAGAAGGTAAGCAGTTGGTTTTCCGGTACGTTTCACTCGCAGCTCTTTAGACGTTGCATTGTCTGCTAGCTGTGTGTTTGTATCAGCTGTAGCCGGTGAAGGAGGCGTTATTTTGTGGTCGGAGCTGAACCCGCACGCCCTGCCTGCTGTTGTTGTGTTGTCTGGGTCGGGGGGTGGGGGTTCAGTCACACAAGAGTTGTCCCCAAAACCCAACTACTGGCTAGCTAGCCGGTTAGCCTTTTCTGTCGCATTCAGCAGAGACCCTCAGCATGCTCCCCGGTTTTTTTACTTTCTAACATACAATACAAGAGGTTGATACATCAACAGGCTTTTCCATTGTGCTGTAAATCCCGTTTTATAAATAGATCCCACTTGTTCACTTTTCTAACAACGCTTTTAGAACAAGCCGCCGCCACCTCTCTGGTGCTGAATGCATCGTTTTAACAAACGGGCACTTCATCCAGAGGCGGATCAAGCACGCAGATCATTTAATGAAGTAAAAGTAGTAATAGAGTGTAGAAGTGCTGCATTCAAAAATTGTATTATTAGCTCGACAATTAAGTAGTAATACTTCTTTTTTCCATTTTACATAATTTAATGATACTCGATCGATTAAAATTATTATGTATTAAGTAGTATGTTGTATTTTCTCTACTTAATCAGATTCTGAAAAGTAGTTACTTAGTAAATATAGTTATCAAATAAATGCAGTGGAGTAAAAAGTAAATATCCCTATGAAATGTAGTGAAGTTAAAGTATGACATAGCAGAAAGTAGATATACTTAATCAAGTACCATACCGAGATAAAATACTTACTTTCAACCAGTGACATATTTTTTATATATACAAAAACAAACTTATGAACAAAAATGGCTCACAAATCTAAATTATTTTATTCAGTAAAATATATGTTTTGAAAAGTAAACGTTTTCAACTACAGTAATGAACAGCAGTGTCATCAATGTTTCCTATCAATAATGGTTTCTTGTATGGTTTTATTTATAGCATTTAAATGTTTTGTCATAACATTGTAATAATCATATGGCTTGATGTAGCACATATCTGTTGAGGTCTGTTAGGGTTGGTCATATTACAAATTTTACATTTACATTTGGTTATTTGGCAGATGCCAAACAACATTTTTTTTTCTCACTTTGCTTCAGATGTCTTCTTCTTCACCTAGATTTGTTGCTTGCTTTGCACCTCACTTTCAACTTTGCTTTAGGTCAAAGCAATGTAAAAATGATCAAATGTAATATAAATGTTAAATGTTACACAGTATTTCAGTATTAACTCTTTTATATTGCATTATATCAAGGTTTACATTTTTTCCATCAGATCTCCTTGTTTTTCGTCTACCTGTTGTTTTCTGTGTCAACTATAAAAACACATGGTGTACACCAAACCATTGGGGCTTTCTTGCCTGATAAGCTGCTGGACCTAAATTATAATGGTTTGAAAAATCTAAAAACATTAGTCTGGTTTTCCAGATCCTGATTCCAGCATGTAAAAATGTTAGCTTTATATTGTAATGCCTCTACTTTCAGGCTTTGGCCTCTGATGATTTGGGTGTGTGTGGTCTCTTCTGTCACCTTTCATCCTAAGTGAAGCCCTCTCTGATCCCCACACACGCATTAAAACCTCAGCGATGACACACCATTCCAACAACTCTGTACGAGACCATATGAAATGGGTCAGTAAAACTTCATCTCCAGAATCAGAATCATGGTGTCTTAGTGTGTCCTGATGCTAGTGCATTTCACTATTTGTCCTGTTATTCAACTCCCCCTGCCATCGTGTTTCTGTAAGAAGTCCTGCAGCCCTCGCTTTGTGCTCTGATATGTTATTTGTGTTTTCAGGCTGGGTTGCTCGGTTGTGAGGCGGTGCTGTCCAGCATGGCACTGATGCAAGCTAACAACATCCCAGGCCAGAAGAAGATGATGTCAGCTTTGGGTCAGGGGCACAGGGCCAGTCCCGAGAGCCACCAAACCCACTCACAACACAGCCACAACCACCATGGACACCAGGTTCACCATGGACAACCCCACCACAGCCACATGGGCCCTTCTTCAACTGGAAGCTGTCCACCGCTGGTGAGAGAAATGACAGCCACAGTTTCTTTGTATATTTGTGAAGGAGTGAAACGGGGACACAGACTCTTAGAAAGTCTGCTAATCCAGTAAACTGTCTAAATTTTCCTTTTATAGTCAAAGTAACCTTAAACAAAACCTAAAAATCCATGGGGTGGAGACAGGTACTGTAGCTGCAATTCTGTTGTGGAATAGGAAACACTTTTTAAAAAATATTATATAACACATAATGTAACTGTAAGCAGATTTATAAATATGTTAAGTTATTCTTAATGCACAGTCTTAACTTACTAATAACTGTATTTTATTTACACCAAAAGCTAATCCGGAAAGACGGTGATTATCACTCATCAAGAATGATGGATGGAAAGGACATGCAAGCAAACCAGAATATGCAACCCAAGAAAAAGCACAAAAAATCTGGTTCATCCAACAAAGTCAAAGAAAAGGTGGAGGTAAAGGTTGTTTCAAAGCTATAGTGCAAATATCTGCTTTTAAGTTTTAGTTAGTTTCAACTAATATTGTTATTGTTGTTGTAGCATTTACTACCAATCGATATGGATGACGACAGTTCCCTGAAAGTTCAGAAGAACTTCATCTGTGACCACTGCTATGGAGCTTTCCGAAGTAGTTACCACCTCAAGCGACACATCCTTACACATACAGGTTAGAACCGCAGTTCCTTTCTTTTTTGCATTTACAAGTTAGATGCGGGGAACAGGGTGGTGTAATTAGACAACTATTCCCTGCTTGGATTAAAATACAGAGAGAATTTGCCCCTAGCTGACTTATTTTTAAGTTATAACGTGTATAAGTTGTATATTTAACAACTTTGATTTATAATTTTTGTTTCGTATTGTTGTTGATGACTTGCGTATATTTTTACATTTCCTTACACTTCAATGAACTATGCTGATCAATGGTCTACCTATGGTTGCTCACAGGGGAAAAGCCATTTGCCTGTGATGCGTGTGACATGCGGTTCATTCAGCGTTACCACCTTGACAGACATAAGAGGGTGCACAGTGGAGAGAAGCCGTACCAGTGTGATCGCTGCCATCAGGTTAATCATCCTTTTCACTGTAGCCAACTCATTCGTTATTAGGTATTGCTCTCCATTGAGGGCTCCAGTGAAGTTAATTAACTAGACAACCTCACCCTGAAGAATGTTGATGAAAAGACAGAAAACTAGAATTACTGTGCATTTTATAATCAATAAAAATTAAAGACAAAAACAAAAAAAATGTAGAGGCACAGGTGACTCGAAGATCAAAATAGTCTAACCTGTACTGCAGTGTTCATGTTTAAAGTATTTCAAGATAACATTCCACAAGTCTACACAACCATCTGAGAGTTCTTTTGGATATCTGTGTTTCAGTCAGGCTCTCACACTATTAAACAAATCCAGCTGTCCTCCATGTCAGCATTGTTCCAGTACTTTGACTGAAGTGTTTTTCTCATTTCAGAACTTCTCACGGACAGACCGGCTGCTGAGGCACAGACGGCTGTGTACAGTTGGGATGAGCAAAGAGGAAAGCCAGTACTCACAGGACACATCTGCTCATCCAGCTTCCTGGAGCCCCCTACAGCCATCCAACAATCGTCTGACTGTCTGACCCTCAGCGACCCACAGACACACTACAGACAACAGTAGTCTGCAGCTCAGAAACACTGGAGCTCAACAGTACTGTTACCTAAAACCAGCCTAGCTTAAACACAACCACACGTAGCTCATTCACAGAGCTTGATAGTGGATGTATGTACAAAAATCTGCTGTTGCATTCATGATACAGGCAAAAGTGGAAAGACAAATTTGCTATCTTAGAGACCAGGACATGGTATTATGGCAATAACTGAATAAAAATGCGCACATCTCCTTTTTCAGGAATGTTATATGGGAGTTTTGGTATTGGTGCCAAAGGGATTTCAAGTAATTTGGCGGCCTGTGATGTCTGCAAGTAGCTATCCTGCTGACCTGGAACCACCGTCAGTGATCCCTCTACCTATAAATGGACAACTTAGTCAAGGACACAAACACAGGCCTGTTTATCTACTTTTTGTGTCCAGTCATGTTCCAGCTGCTGTTAATAAGAGAAAGGTCACAGTAGATTTGACGTCTGTGCTGCCATGAAGAAACAGCCAGCCACAGATCCAATGCTGTAGGTGTTTTGTGCATAACACATGTTAAATTAAATCTAATGTACCTTTTAATAACACTGATCTTAACTCAAAAGAAGCTTATCACAGAGTACTCATCCATGTTTACTGCTAAGCAAAATCATATTTACAATGCACGAGTCTTAAATTAAAGTTAAAATAATTAATTACCTGCTGTTTTTCCAACTGTGACACTAAAATGATAACTACAGCTGATATAACACTAAGTCTTAACAAAATGTTCCCAAAATGTTCCCTTTTTATCTAATCTTGGTATTAGCAAGTCCACATAACACGTTGTTGGCACAACATTTTCAGTGTTTCTTCCCTGTTCTAAAAGGGATTAGTCATCATGTTGTCATACAGTAGGAGACCAACAGGTTTTGTGGGAAAAGACGAAATTTTTGTTGCCATTGAACAAAGTAATTTTTTTAAAATAATGTTAACTGGATTTAGGAATGCTGGGAAAAAACTGTAATAACCATCTTGATATAAAATAATTGTGTTTACTGTCTTGGGTCAGCATGTTATCTGAAATCCTAAAGGTTCATGAGAGGATATTAGATGTTAACTCTTGTCAGGATTGATGGTTGGCATTATTTACACTGGTGGTACTGGGGAGATTTTCTCGATTCTCTGCTAATGAAGATGGTATTGGTCAGTTCAAACAGTACAATTTGAGCTGACCTTGGTCTTGACCTGACTGAATGTGATCTAATTTCAGTGCCATTTCACTTCATCTCCAGTTCAACTGAGCATCTTCAGTGAAGATTCTTAATTGTACTTTGTGAACAGGGGAATACTTGGTGGTGTTTTGTATAATGAAAATCTACATAATGTTACCACATGTCCAGACCTCTGTAGGAATCAATCAGCCTGTAAACACTGGACAGAATATGTTAGCTGAGTTGTACATGAAGACATGAGTTTTAACATTTGTTTTCTGTTTAGACTAAAACCATGTTTTATAGTAGACTGGTAGTTCAGTTGCTGTCAAATTTTTAGACTGTGGGAAAGATTGGGGCCCATCACTGACTTGTCTACTGTTTATGAAGTTAATATATATTTAAACTGTATTAGGTGTAGAAAATAGTATGTAAGGGATCTACACTCCAAAAGTATCTACAAAAGTATTTACAGAGGTATAATCCATTGTCTAATGACTTCTTGTTACAGCTGAAAAGGTCATGGCAGGGTGTTCATATTGCTTTCAGGAGTAAAGTAAGAGCTGACACTCTTGCCCTTTTAGTATCATTAGTCAGCATATATTTTATATTTTTTCTTCTGCATGTATTTTTGAAAGACACTGTATAAATGTTTTGGTTTGGTACAGAGAGTTTTGCCCCAGTTTTGACCCAATCCATCATACTCTAGTGATAAAACCATGAGTTTTAGGGCTCCAAGTCTCAATAAAGCTGTTACACTTTTTTTAAAGGAATTGTGTGCTGCTCCCAGCAGCGTCCAGTGTTTCCCTTTCTACTTGTTCTCTATAAATTTAAATTGGTTAATTCAGTGAATGTGTAAATGTGTCTAGTAATAAGCTTCCAAACAAAATTGTTTTTATTATATATTGCTTGTGGTTAGTTAGCAATTTGCTCACAGACTCTGAACGACTAGAAATCCTGCAGTAATGCACCAGTTGTGCCAGCAGGTGGCATCCATGACACAACTGGAGTAGATCAGTTTCAGTAGATCAGTTTTCTCCATAACACAAAAATGAAGAGGGAAAAACACAAAATGTTTAAGCCACATTTAAATGTCCAGGATTTTTATAATGCTCTGAAAAAATACAATACAATGAATTAATACTCGCTAATCAACTCATCATTTACATACCAAAGCAAATGTTGCCACACACGGAAATGGAAAAATGAAGCCGGTGAGGTTAATGTCAGAAAGGGAATCCACTCAGTATATATAGTGCATCTGAAGTAAACAATAATGACATAATATATGATGACACATTTTAATTAAAGCTAATCTACACAATGCAGAAGCTGTAACCAACAAACAGTTGGTTATTTATTCATTTAATTAGTACCTCTTCTACACATTGCCATACACTTTTGTCTCCACTCTGGGCTTGTACAAAGCCTTGTGTGCACCACAAGAGGGAGATATATCCTAAATTACTGTCTGGTCATGGGCTTCCATCAGATAGTGAGAAACAGATGCTTCTTGTATTAGTGTTCAGTAGTTTTCAGGAACCTTTTTTGGAATTTGTTAAAGTAAGAGACAATGAATCATCAATACACCTTACCCACAAAAAAATCACTGATATTGAATATTTTTTTTGGATTAATAATTATAGAATGGTATTTATGGTCATTGTACATCATGTATATAATGAAATTGGATGAGCTCTTGGTGCTAACAGTACAGTATAAAATATAAATAGTATCATAGAAAAAAAAAGAAAAACATGCATGTGCCACACTAATCACTGTCGCATATTCACTGTCCTCACATACATATTTCACATGTAATGTAGAAAGTCTGTGTGATCTGTATATGAAAGTTATGTAGTGTTTAGAAGTCTGTTGGCCCAGGGGTAAAAACTGTTTTTCAGCCTGTTTGTCCAGCTTTTTATCCTCATATGACCCTAAATTGCCCATCAGTGTGAATGTAAATGTGATTAGTTTATAACAGAGATGTGACAGACCGGCAACCTGGTGACTGGCGCCCACACCCTGCGATCCACATCAGGAAAAGCTCATAAGAAAACAGATGGATGAATATCTCAATATGTCAAATTGCAGATAAATGTAGTCTAGGTCAAAACAGATATTTTATGAGTTTACAAATGCAATTTAATTTCCAAACTTGCTAAAAATCTTCAGTGGAGTAATGTAAAACTGTCAGTACTGCATGATTTGTTTTAGATGTTGCTGTTAAGAAGTATTATTGTGACAGTGGACAATCAAACAGACATAACCATCTGTGTGGTGATAGCTAATATCCACATTCTTCAGGCAAGAGGAAAGAATTTCTTCAAGTACACTGCCCCATCACCCTGCCTGCATAGGTATTGCCACATCAGTCGTACGTTAGGAAGTGGAGATCACACCCTTTAGCACCTTCCTCTTTGCTATTGACCAGTTCTTTAATTAAAGTATTAGGATCTGCAGGATGAGATCAGCCTGAAGGCTGCTGGGAGTGTGTGCTTTCTCCCACGAGAGACATCCCCTCCCTCTGCAGCCTGATTTACAGCACCCACAGGCCCCCGGCACTTAACAATGGACCTCCTTAAGTGAGGTAGATGGGGAGGAGATCAGGGAGAGGGAGATAACACTCCATCTTCATACACAAAGTGCTGAAATCATGTAGGTTCGAAATCATCTCAGTGAGACAGACTGATCATGGAGTCAGTCCAGAGGTAAAGTGTAGGAGTGTTGCCTTGTGCTCAGTCTGGCTCACTCTATCAGGGAAGAGAGCTCTCTCTAAGACGGATTGTCAACTCTCTACACACTCACCTCTGCTGTCAGACTGTTGAAAAAATAGGACTTCCAAACAGAAATTTCCCCAACAACCAGTAAATCTCAGCTGAGCGTGCATTGCTGTGGCTCTGTCAACATATGGGTCATTCAGAGGTTTACAAAAACAAGCCCTCAACAGCAGAAATGTTCTGTCTCCTACAAATGTTTGGATGCCCCCTGATCAAATACATCACAGGTTCACGGCAAATCATTCAAACCCTCCCAACAATAGCTCCTGCTATCTCCCTCTCCCCGAGGTGTGGGAGAGCCTTTTCATCTCAGCCTTTGATTAATAAAGGAATCGCTGGTAGGGTGAAGGCAGCAATCTGCCCCACGACCATCCATCATGCCTCTGACAGCCCACCTCTCTGTGTTAATTAGCGGTGATATTTAAGCTGTCCAAGGTGTTCCATGGCCGTCAGCGTGGTGGTGCTACTCATCATTAAAATTTCAATCCCTCTGTCCAGGTTACTCCTATTTTCCTGGAAACCTCAGTGAACTTGTCCTCAAACATACAAAGGAATTAAGTCTACGATCAAGACATAATAAATTATTTCAAAATGGCTGTTTTATCTGAGTAAAAAAAACAAAATATAAAAATAGACCAAACTGGAAATTAAATGAATTAACTGTGATTTAACTGTTGGATCATTCGCTGTCTTTTACATGCATTTTAATGTTAACCCAGCTGTGTCAGAGTTAATAGAAAAACATCAATTTGACTTATTACACTTACTGTGTAATTATTTTACATTACATGAAGGAAGTTGTCGTAAATTCAAAGTTCTCATCACACAATGAGCAGAAAAAGAGTGAATGCATTACTTATTAATGATTACCAAATATTGCAATATTCTTAATACTGGGGGATATTATTCAGAAATAAATTATGCATGTACCTGAATCATGGTCTATGTTATAACCAAAAGGCATCATGCACCAGTACAAGAACTTAAGCGGTGTTAGATTAAAGAATAGCTGGGTTAAGTGAAGGGTGTCTCAGCAAAAAGGAGCCATTTTACACAAATGGACAAAAAGTGTACACAAAGTTTGTGTGTACACAGTGTCCGAGGTGTGCCTAGGTACGAAAATGCATCTACGTAAGCTACTGAGGGGATGTCAACCAGCCATCTGCCTCACACTGTGTCTCTGATGGGAAACGTTCTGTCATATCATGCTTCAAACTGTCCCATATTCAGATGTCTGCCACTATTTTTCTAATTAGTGTAACTCAACAAGATTAATTAGCTTCTTAACGTCATTCCCAGTACTCAAAATGTAGCACAGAGGAGAAACCATCACCCATCCCACTGGTAACAGGGGAAAAGTAAAGTTTGGCCCATTTGCATGATTTTACAGTATATATTCAATCCATGAATATTCATACATGAAAATGAACCTGCAGTGAAGTCAGAACTTGCAACCTGAATAGTGAAAATTACCTTTGGCAATTTGGCTTAATGAAGTCTGAATGATTTGAGAGAGAACAATAGTGACTGGATAGAAAACAGGAGTGGGGAAAAAAGATTATACGCTATAAGATGATACTATACGCAGAACTTTTGACATTTGTGACAAATGATGTCCCTTTCACGTTTGACATTTTGGCATGCTGCAGTAGGAAAAGCACAACAATAAATAATAAAAATAAATAATGCATGGATCAGGACTCACTAGTTTATCTGAACAGCATGGAGCTTAACCTAAAGATACAGTCCTCGATGCTGGCAAAGTGATGTTGATATCTGCTATATATCCACAGATATCTGCCTTCAGTGCTAACCACACCCCCCAAAATCCTGTGAATTTCTAATCTCCTATACTGCATAGTATTCAGACAAAGTGGGCTGAGAAGGGAGGCACAGATGGTGGGAGTATTGGAGCTTAGTGCTGGGCCATGTACACCTTTGCTGAGAGTTTGCGGCATGCAGATGAATTTACAAAGTTCAGTTATATAGACCTTGTTGCAGAGATTTATTTGGCCCAAGAGTCACCCGAGTCCCCCTTGACAGGATGGACACGACGGTGCCCTGCGGACTGTGTAAAAATCCCCGCCAACAGATACATTAACATACCTTGGCCTTATGCCACCCAATTAATCTACAGCTTGTTAGAAGACGTATAGAGCGAGCTGCTTTTCCAGGGATCAACCAACCATCCACTACAAAGCCCCCTGAGTGTGAAGGTGCCACCTCAGATTTGAATGGTTTGCTTTCTCCTAATCTTACAAGGCTGTCTGATATCTGCAGACTTTTATAAAGGGCAACATAGCAAGTGGCAGAGCTGATTTTACTTCACACATCATGGTTTCTAATCATTTATTGTAGGCAAGCAGGCACTGCTGTTAAAGTTTTATATAGCTTAGGAGGATTCATTATCAACAGCTGCAGCATTATACAAGCCTTGTCACTGACACCACAGGGTTGTTCCTGCAAACAAGCCTACAGCCGGGCTAAGCAGTGCAAATACACAGCTCCATTTGCATTTTCCCCTGACCAACTAAAGATAAGAGATATTCAGACAGATGTCAACATACAAATCTATTTATTGAACTAGTCTTCTAACAGAGTCAGGTGTACTGTAGTTGATTTAGTGAAACAGGAGCTTTCAATCACTATACTGCAGAGATGAAGATATTTTTAGTCAGGGCTTTTACAAATGGCGCTCGGTCTGTCCGAGACTTTAGTTCAGGCTGAAATGTGTCAACCACTACTTGACGGATTGCATGTGACATTCATGGTACCCAGAGGATGTATACAATTATGTTTGGTGATCCTAAAATGTTTCTGCTCCCAGCAGGTCAGCAAGTTATTTTAGCCTGTAAAATTTACAACATACTTAGATTGCTCCTCCTACTCCAACTTGTGTTTAGCATTTGTACCTTTGAGTGAAATGTCCTAACAGTTACTAAATAGACTGCTACAACATCTCCTCAAACTGTATTTCATTAACTTTATGTGATTCACTGACATTGTGAGTTGGTTCAGATGCTAACAGTTTAGCATTAGGCTAAAAGCTTCAGAGGTGAAGGAGACCTACTGCTTTTTGGGAATATATTTTTACATGAGAAGCTACAACTTTTATGTTTCTTATTGCATAAATATACTTAAAATATACAAAAGGAATAAAACCATCAGTTTCATCTTTGCCATTAGTGTATCAGAATATCAACTTTTAGCAAAACACTATTAAACTAGTCCAAAAGTCTAATATATATTTTAAAAATACATTACAAACAGCATAAAACAAAGAAAATAAATGAAGCATGAATCTAGAGAAAATCCCTCATTGAAACAGTTAACTCTATACAGGTATATGTGTGTCACCCTCTTCTAACACACCGCCAACCCATCCATCATTCCTCAAAGTTCAGCAAGATCATGTAAAACCTGTTTTTCTTCTCTTACATGGCAAATTGTTGAGGGCATGCTGTGTAACCCCAAGTTATCAAGTTCACGAGAAGGTCCTCTATGAAATGATGCAATCCCACTTGACAAGGCAAGTCCAGGGCTTTCCTCTGTCTCTTTTTTTTTCCAACAATTTTCCACTTGAGCAGATGACCTCAAGTGTGAAGTGAAAGACTAAAGCGAGGGATTTGATATCCAAGGGAAACGGTGCATGAATCGAGGGGTTGATAGACAGGGCAGGGGCAGTCATGCTATTTACCCTTAGAGACTTTCAAGGGTCAAGGCTGTTACAGGGTCTTCTTGATCTTGTCAGGATAAACTGTCATGCTGATGAAGAGATAGGCTGCAGACAGATGATGGTGTTGCACGAACACCAGCGCTGCAGTGAGCAGATACAGTAGTCAGGCGTCAATGCGACTTTGGCAGTTTTTGTGATATATACTGATTTACTCAATCACTTAGGATCCTCTGACCCCCCTAAGTCAACCAAAAACATGCTCATCATAAGAGATGTAGAATGAGATGAGAAAGAGGACAGCTTAGACTGATGTGCATTCACATTCAGGTAGAAAAACCTTAAATCAAGAGCAGTGTGGATGCGTGCAGACATGCACAATCACACAGGCTTTCCATTTCTCCCTCTGTAGCGCAGTTTGCTCTCTTTGGCAGAATATTTTGTAAAACATTCCTCAGATAGACACTTAGCATTTTATCCTATTACACATTTCTCTGTGCTCACAAGAAGGTCTCTTCTCATCTCATGACGTCAGTACCATTATACTCCAGAGCCACCTCCCTTCAGGGATAAGATTTTACGATTGCAACCTGACACCGTTTCTGTGTCCTATAAGCGACAGAGCTGTAACTCACTTCAAAGGCAGGAGGCATCAAATCACAGAACACCCATAAATTAACCTGTCAGGTCCTGGCCAATGAGAAGGCAGCATTAAATCTCAGCTGTCACGTTGGCGGCCAATGGAAAGACGATGGCAGTAAATCTGTCAGGGCCGCGTCTGTTAACGGTGTTGTGGTGTGGTTGGGGAATCCACGGGGAAAGAGAGGGAGAAAGTGAGAAAGACTATATGACAGAAGGAGGGGGAAACAAACTGAGGATTCAGAGGAATGCCATAGAAATGATTTCTTTATCATCTTTAACCCCTGCTGCAAAAACACGTCCACACACACTGTAGTAAAAATGTGGAAAGCATGCAGAGGAATTTTTTGAGCAAAACAAGACTAAACATGGCGAGAAAAAAAAAAAAAGAAAGAAGCTCACTGATGGATGTAGTGGGAGTTGAATAACACCAACAGAAACACTCATAAAGCTTTACGGCCAGCATAGCTGTGTGTGATGTTGACTGTCTACAGTAAATGATTGATGCCCCTTCTTTAGCGCTCTTTTGCATCATCTCTAGCTTAAACTTAGTGCTGACTGCTTCATAACAGCAGTAACCTCTGACTGTCATGACACTGCACCATCAGTAACAGTGACAGGCGCCCGGCTCCACGCTACCCGAAGGATTACCAGCCTGTCTATGAGGCTCTGAGAGAGAGAGAGGTCGGCCAGGGTCCAGTTGCGAACCATCTACTAACCAGATGTGCCCCAGTTGTGCAGCTTCAGAGGATGATGGAGTTTCCCTTGTGGCACAGCAAACTCAGCAACTATGAAACATGAGGATTTAGTTTGGTCACCTAACAACAAAGAAACAGAACTGTTGCATCCAACCTGTATCACTGTGTTTTCACATCCACAGTGCTTCCACTATCACTCTTCTAAAGCATGCTTTTAGTAAAGAGTAATACACCAAACAGGCGCAGGAGAGCTGTGGGGAAAACAGCAGAGGAAAAACACATCAGGGAGAATATTTCCTCGATTAACAATGCCCTTGGTGGTGCACTTTCATTATCCTATCAAAGTTGAACATTTTCATGCAATAAATCTTCCAGGTCTCATAAAAAAACTGGTCCTGCAAAGGCAATGCTATTCCAACTCGAAGGAAAAAGCTTTCCCTTAACAAAGCCCACAATTTTTTCACCAGCCTGTAACGACATCCAATAAACCAGCCACATTTGTGGTGACGTTTTTATCTTACATCAACAAAAAAATTAAACATTAGCATCAGAATTTACAATCATCTTATGTCATTACTATGAATACCTTTTTTTTTTTTCTTCAGGAACATAAACAATGTGTTGAGTTATGGCAAAGGCAGGAAAGAGTGCAGTGGTGGAGGTGTTGTTTTTGGCTGGCTTTTCCTGGAGTGGCCATGATTCTCTATTCTATGGGAATCCATAAACAGACCCACAGAGGGCAACTGGAGCCATAAACCATGTCAGGCTGCCGAGATGCTGCTGAGGAAAAGAAAGGGAGCAAGCCCGGGCTCATACCACCTCCTCTTTGCAGACACAGATAACCACGTGCTCATTAATGACATTACAAAAACTATGTTTACAATGTTTCTGCAGATATTATGGTGGTTTATCTTATTTTGAAAACTGCATTGAAGCAGTGTAACAACAGCATAGAGAAGGGTTGATTTCCTTTGAAATTAGATTTTTGTTTTTTTACAAATTAAATCTTACTATCTCCTTGGGTGGAAACAAGAGAGCCATAGAGGCAAAATAGCCTTGTTAATTTTAATACACTGGGTCATTAAACATCATGTGGGTCTTGCCCTTTGTCCTGCTCAGACAATATAATGGCACTTTCTTTAATATGTTTACTGTATAGGAACCAAAATGCTATCATTGTTTTCCCCAGTATTTGTCTCTTGAGGAGGGAAAGCCATTGGATGGGTGCTCAGGCACATTGACTGTGACATAAAGACTTTGTAAGCTTACAGATGATGATAATTTATTGACTCTAATTCACAGTCCACTCATTTACACACATACACACACACACACACAAGAGAAAGAGGAGGACTCTTTCACTGTATGCATCGATCAATTACAAGGCTCTAGCCCGCGTTTGACAATTTTACTGCATGTTATGTACAGCATGTCAAGCCATGGCGTTTGAAACTGTTATGCTCATTCCTGTATAATTAATATAAATTACCTTGCTGGTTTTTTATGATGGTGCAACTGTAATTAGAGGATGAAAGCACGTCACTGAGCTGCTGATGGTGCTGCAGGGCTATCTAGATGAAAAGTGAAGGTCTGGCTTGACACCTTGGGTTGGATCTTTTAACCCTCTCTGTTCCCTGCCGTGCCCACGCTGGTATCTCATCCATTCGCATTCACTGCGGTCTACTTCTGCTAACCTCGTCCTCTTTAACCTTCATGTCCCCCCCCCTCCTCAATGAAACCACACACTGAGACAGAAGCTGTTCTCATTATACCAGCAAACTGGTGCGATAACAGTAAACTGGTGCAATAATGGAGTCCATTTACAGCGATTATCTCTGCCTTTCTTACTGCTCTTTCTGCAGTAAAACACTTAGCATGTAGCCTCACCATAGCCTCCATTCATGCTATCTCTGCAATCATGAGGAGCCACAGATCCAAATTGGAGCCAAGCCCAGACAATAGGTCCACAGGTCAGAGCCAATAACAGTTTCATTGACTACACTACTCTCTGTTATGTGAAAACATCAACCCACATGCATACATCTAGGTGCACGGTCTAGGTGTCTGACAACAAGTAACTGATACACAACGTGAATAGAACTATTTTTAGGCCTTTACACATATGCTTTATTTCAGACTCTTAATTATTTAAGTGTGTAAATAAAACCAGAAATTCCAAAATATACTTCATAAGATAAATAGGCCACACAACATCCAAGATTGATTAAGTCGCAGTATTTTTTCCCTGCATGTCTCAGAATGCCATTACTGCATTTCACAGTGTCAAAGGCCATTTTTTCCCAAGGTTTAACTGATTATTTGCCATCTGTAGAGGTATGAAATTTCCCATAGGGCAAAGAAATGGCGCAATGCTCAAATTTACCTTCTGCATTCTGACATTACCACTAATATGTGTGATCCCTTCCACATACTGCTTCAGGCCATAGACATTTCCACATCAAGATCACTCGCTTTTATCGGTCACACTTTGATGTCAATGCCAAATGATATTATTAAAATATAGATAAGAGAAACTGAAAATAAACTGGCAAGTCCTTTAATATGACACTACAATCGGTAGCTTAATTACTCTGTACTATGGTCCACAGACATGTCACAGCATGCCAAGTAAAACAAGATATCTGACAGTGAGAACAGGGAAGGAAGAGAGGTGAGCTGTAAAGATATGCTACCCAGTGTGGTTCAAATTAGGTATGGTTGCATCTCTTTGTTCGGCAACCAACACAAATCTATGCTAGCAAAGAATCCCTGCCGTGATCAAACTGCGAACATATGAAGAACGCATATAGATAATTACTGCTCCTGTAAGATTCATCAGGCACCAACATGATGCACTGCCTACTCTCAAAGCCATTTCTTCCTCAAGTGTATCCTTCATTTGCATCAAAATGAGTGTACAAGGTTAGCGTGAGCAAACCTGGAGGAACACAATTCATGATGCACACTGTGGGTCTCTACAGAGTAGAAATGAATCATGTGAGGCTCCATAAAACAAATCTGCTTGTCACATAGCAAAGAGTATGATTCTGGTCATAGGCGCGTGACTATGTCTCCTCCCCTTTCTACTTTATTGTTGATACTATTAATGTACCTCAGCCTTGCACTTTGCTGCTGACACCAGAAGATGGAGCCCTTGCTTCACTACCAACCTCTCTTGCTGACCTCTTGAGGACCACAGAACACACAGCAAGGCACCTCTTAAATAAGGAAACACTAACTCTAAAAATATATCACGGCTAACGTTTTCAACTTAATGAAAGACGTTATGTATGTAACAATCATGAAACTACAATAAATGTTTAACACCAAGCAGGGTAATGTTGGACATATCACATCTGTGCGCATGTCAGTGTCAACCAACATTTATTAAACATATTTGATGATGGAAGATAAACCTAAAACATACTTTGATTGGTGGCATGAAAGCAGGACTGTACACCTTTTAATCACAGAATTCAATTAAACCATAGAGCTTGTATTTTGTACAGTAATGTGATGTAGATAGCAGGGTTCTGTAAAATAGGGTAAAAATCTTGTTCTACACATGGAATGTTATCACAGGCTATGATGACGTTTATCAATGTTTATAGCGCGATACACTGATGTAATAAACACCTAGGTCCTGTAATGAAAAGAAGGAAAAAAAACAGGCCAGCCTCAATACTGGAATGTATGCTATATCTTATCATCATGTTGATTATGTCAGAGAATGCAAAATCAAAGAAAAAAAATGAAATGAGCAGTAGTCCTGGGAGTGTGACTGGATCAGCCAGTGATGCTCCTCACAGTTCTGATTGAAAAAGTGGAACTTTCTGGAAGGAAAAGGAGTATGTGGATCAGTGCCATAAAGACTGGGCTGAACAGCGGCTCACTGGTAGACTGGTGCAGTGGTGACTCTATCGTAGAAGAGACCACTTGATCTGTTCTTTAGCAGACTGAAGAACCTGCAGATAATGAAAACAAGGCGTTACCAAGCAGATCACTCCATCAACAAAACAACAGCAACTGTATTATTCAGTATCAGTATGGCTGGAGTAAGAAGTAATGAATTAAAAATAAATAAATAAATAAAATAATAAATGGGTGAAAAGAAGCAGATTTTTTAAAGTTTGTTTTGATGAGGTAAAAGGAAAGAATGGTAAAAAGATAAACACAACTTAAAAAATAAATGAAGACAGATGAACAAGTGATGAAAATGAGGAAAATATGCACAACCTAATTAATCATCTTAATTCACTGAATAAAAGACGAATCATAACCATAAAGCACTGGGATTGGGGATGGCCATTAATCACAGACAGATGAGAGGTGGCGTTAGCCGGTCTCAGGCCTTTTAAATGACAATATTAATCAACAGGAGCTCACACACAGGCACAATCTTGTAAGAACGTAAAGACAGGAACCACCATCGGCTACCAACCACTTCACCACTGAATAATTAGTAATCATGAACACTGATGTGCACATAAGAAATTGCAATATATGACAAGCTTGAGCTGAGTGACAAAGTACGAGTAGAGGAGAATGATGCTATAACAATGACCTTGTATTCACTGCTTGTAAAATAATAAGTTTTACCAGTCAATAAACTAATGGAGCTTTTAAACTTTATAGCAGAAAGAAGATCAAGGCAGAGGAGCTTCACTCACCTGGGTGACTGTCTGCTCTGTCAAAGGAACATCATCCCCCTACAGAAACAATTATGTTTAGAGCTGATGCAACCAACATCGCACACTGGTGAATACTACTGAGAAGAAAGGAAGTGGAGCTTACTCTGAGAGCCACACGGTGCACAACTTGTTGTGGGTCACTCTCAAGAATCACCCTGCAAGCGGCAGAAAGAAGGCAGAGAAAAATGATTAATCTACAAGACAAAAGTTTGCACTACAGGCAGTCACTGTAAACATCATTAAGAGTTTAGTGGAATCAACTAATAATTTCAATAACATAAACGAAACAAGTTCCTCAAATTCACTCAACTTATTAAAATGTATAGACAAATCATCAGCATATCAGCACTTTGTCAGGAACAGTTAAAACTACCTTGAGACACTCAAATATTAATGATGGAAACTTTGTGTATTTAACACATTAAAAATGAACATACAAAATGCCCTCAAAATCTCCAACAATTGCTTTAGAGCTACAATTATTTACAATGTAGTCATTATAACAAGAAATCCATCAACATCATACTGTGCAATTCATACTTACCCTCCATCTACAATCTCATCCACTGCCAAAAAGAGCCCCTCCATATTCTCCAACAAAGCCCTTCTCTCAACATTTTTTCTAAAAAAAGAAATAGCATATCAAGCTTAACTTTGTAGACATAAAAAAAAACATTTGTAAGGAAAAGTTTTGTACAATAAGTAATAGCTGCCAAAACATACCTCAACATCTGACTGAGGGAATCAAAAAGGCAATTTAGAACAGCCATAAGCATAAGCTGTTGAGAATGAAACAACATATTAGAAAAATAAAAACAAAAGGTAAAACAAATAAAAATGCATGAATTTTGAAAAATCCTACTGAGAATGCATATTTCACAGCTGTTCCACAATTTACAGGCATAAATGATACAAAATATATCTACAATACTTTGACAGTACAGTGTTGAAAGAGCAGCTGCAGACTTGATAACCTAACAGCTTGTATGGGGTTATATGGCTTTAAGAGTTCAACTTAATAGGCTGTGCCTAAGCCATTTAAAGCTTTATAAGCCAATAAATTGTACCTTAAAATCAATTCTAAAACCTACAGAGTCAATGTAATGATGCCAGAACTGACATAATGCAGTCTCCTTTTTTTAGTTTAAAGCTTAGTGGCATAGCTGTGACTCAGCTGTAAATTGTTAATTAATTCAACAGGAATAACTGTTAAAAAGACATTGTAATCAGTCTAGTGCAGTCTACTTAAAAGAGTTGTTGTTATCATTTATATGTATATTATCAGCTGGGGAAATGTTTTTTTTATATCATTGGGACCACAAAGACACAGGACTTCTTTGATATAAAAATGAACTACTTATCTGGGCAGACTATAAACTAAATAATAAACACAAAGTGTATATATAGCACATAATTTTCTAAGGGTTAAATGTACTTTACAATGGCAAATCTGTTGCACAGCTCAAAAGAGAATGAAGGTTTGAGTTTAAATAGCAAATTCTATGGTTCTGAAATGTACAGGAAAATTAATGAATTCAGAATGGCAAATAGAAGTTTCTATTTAATCTGGACATCTATCTCTTAACCTCTGTGACCTATATAAAATATGACCCCTGCAACTAAGGAAACAAACTGAATGACACGCAGAACTACAAATTCTCTATACTTTATTCTAACTTCTTAAAATACGATCATTTCTGACAGCAGACTACAAAGTGATTTTAAATCCAGCTTGCAGTTGGTGAAAAAAATAAAATGTGATGCATGTGTAAAATTAAGTACTTTGAAATATCATCATACAATAGGAAAACTCTAAATACTAAATGCTAAGTGTTTGCTCTCTTAAGATTGATGAAATGTTTTTTAAGTTTACCTCATTTTCATGTGAACTTCCAATCACATAAAAGAAGAGATCTATGTTGCTCTTGTAGACAACAGTGAGGCCCTCAAGTAATGCTATCTCACCTAAAGGGACAGAAAAACAGCCGTGCATGTTGTTAACCTTGTACTGAGGGAAGTAAAGTTATTTTATCAATATGGTACACATGTCTTACTGTCTGTCCTGTGTGTTTTGTTGAATATGTTCTTCTCAAACGCCTTCTGCTCCTTCACTGTCGGGTATGTATCATCATAATACTGTAAATAAATTTACACATTGAAGCAGTTACTATGATGTGTACATTTATGATGCACATCTTACTTAAACTAATTCAAAATTTCCATTAAAAGGAAAATACTGTTGATATTCAACAAATGTGAAAACATTATATTAAAGTTCAATTAAAAGGTGAAAAAAATGTGTTGTTTCTTAATAATTTCCAACTTCCCCAGTCAGTCTGTAAAGGTCAACCTCAAGCTTGTTTCAAATGAACACACAAATCTATTCTGTTCTCTTTTACTGAGCACTGTTAGAGCCTCAATCAAAAGGATTTGTTATGAACTATTTTCATTGTTAGAGTAGGTGTACTAGTGAGTGTTTATCGCATCAAAATATTCTATGTGGGATTGATTCAAAAGAAGCTACAATACCCATGTTCATGGTTAGAGAAACATAACTCAGTGCAGTGGTGTGGCTCCTTGATATGTTTTTAATAATATTTCAGCAACATTGGAGGACTAAGCTTTTTCAAGTTTTGCCAACCCGAGTAATATCTACGAGGGTCAGATGACTGATGATGATGTTTTTAGGATTTGTTTAAAAAAATAGATTAAAAAATTGCTGAATTTTATCACCTTTGCTATAAGGCAGTACACAAGACCATATGAAATATTGTACTATGTACAAAAAGTTAGATAAAATATTAAAAAAAAAAAACTTAATTATATATTTAGTCATGACAAGAGAAAATTAACTAGACTCTTATTAGTCTTTTGATGTGAAATAAATATTATGGTAACAGTTACAAGGAAAACTCCTAAATATATCCAAAACTATCTTAAAACGCATTGAGATGAGTCGATAGGCTGATAGAAAGATAAGTGTCTTGTCTATGTTACTGTTTTCTTAAATAAAACACACACACACACACACACACACACACACACACACACATACATATATATATATATATACACAATAATTAATTAGTGCAGAAAAAAGGCCTGGCTAAACCTGTTTAAGGTAATATGTGTTATACCAGGAGGATAAGACTGAAAATGCCTGAAGTGTCTGAACACCAAGGGTAATTTTACTGTACAATTGCTGGAAACATAACTTGCCTTGGCATAAAGCCTGTCTCCATCATTGTCCAAGATCAGGACTGCTTTCACAGTATACAAGGATGGTTCCTGTAAATGCAGCAGTCAGTCATTAATACACAAACGGTAAGTAATCAATAAGTGCAATCATCAAACATATGTTGACAAAAAAAGTAGCTGGCAACAACAAACTATGACAACGGCGGATATATTAACATGTTTGTTAATTGACTAAACAACGTCTACTTAACTCATATAACACACATAGTTTTGAAATCACTGTTTATTCTCCAAATCAAAAGGAAGACATGACACTTCCACATCACCAACCAACACATTTACACGGCGCTTACTAGGCTAGGCTACGCTAACGTTAGCTGGCAAGCTAACCAGTTAATGTTAGCCCCATGTCGACTTAACTGGAGAGATGAAATACCATAGTTCGCTACCTTTCGAGAAACAATAATAAACAAACGGTTATGTGAAAACTCATATACACAAGTTTCAATTGCGGCTAAACTATGTAAAATGCATACACGACTTAACATTACCAATATCGGAGAATCCATCTTCTCTCTTGTTAGCAGACCAGCTAAATGTTTAGCATTAGCCTACGTAATACGTACAGTAAATGAGGCTCTATCCCATTGGCTAAGACAGAGCACGCGGTGTACGTACTGGGCAAAGAGCAGTTCAGCACAGGGCGCAGCGCCAGACACAAGCTTCCCATGGAGGCATGAAGATGACTTGTGCATTTGTTTTCAAAACCTATTCTGCAGGAAATAAATGTTTGTGTTTCTTTAGTTAGCTCCTGTTTACAGGGGTGCGGTATTGGGGGGTGGGTGGGGGGGGGGGGGGGGCAGTTTTAATGTGCAAATTTAAACTAGGTAGGAATGATTGTCTTTATAGAGCAAAGCATTAGACTAATTAATCAACATCCATCCAACAATGTTTTATAATAGTTTAATACTAGTAGGTAAGTTGCTGGTAACATTATTCAATTATTTATTATGAGCAATTGTTGCTCAACAGTTAAGTAAAGTATAACTTTTAACTTTGTCTTTCATGGTATAGTTTATTCTTGTTGCATTTTTCCTCAGTGGAAACAAGCTTTTATTTATTGTGTTTTTATCCTTGACAGTTTAATTATATGGTAGTATTGATAGAATGGTAGTATTGTATGTGCTGTTTATTCTGTTACACAGTAGCCCATTATCAGGGCAGAGGCCACATGTGTCTATTTCTACTTTTGTCTTATGCCTAATTCATGGTAAAGACTTAAAAACATAATACTCCAAGCAAATCCTATAAAATATGTTATTATTTGTTACCTTAGTAACTAAATCTCTGAGCAGTAGGCAGTAGGTAAAAGGTCAACATTCAATTCATTCAATAGTTCTTTAATAAAAGTGCAAAAGTATTGGAATCTAATTATTTCAAAATACCACATTATGCAGAACAATCCATTTCAGAATTATATACCATAAACAATATTATATTCCAATTTTATGATTGTGTTATTGTTATTACTATTCTTTTTAACATGCCCAGATATAATTCTCTGTTGGTGCCTGTATGGACTCTTGTCTACATAGTGTAGCCTTTGTTAATGTTTTTCCTTTCCAAATCATAAGGATAGAAAGTAGTTGTATTTGTTAAGCCCCTCAAGGCAACTCACAACACACTTTATGATTTGTGATTTATGGCTGTAAAAATAAATTTGCCTTGACATGACTTGAACTTCAGTAGATCTACTCTAGTGAAACCAGGTTATTATGAAATATCATAAATTTAGTAACTTAAGGTGGTTAATGTTTTTTTTTTCTTCTTTTTTTTGACTACATGGTAACCGAGAATCTCTCATTTACAAGCCATTTTAGCTTGCTCGTACTCATCAACATCTTTTTTCAGGATCCTCCTACATTTAACCAACTCCAATTATCTTAGTTCCCACTTCTGGGAAGCATTTGGAAACCCAGGCTGATGGGGATTTCCCTCTATCTCACTCCATAAATGACATCACAGTTTGGCCTTACTGTAAGATACTGTGAAGCTTGAGTTTCAAATTATACTGTAATATTTATACAGTTTAGGGCAAAAGTGAACAAATTACATGCGTTATTATTTAAATGTAAAAAGTGTATGTTAAAAAGATAAACTATTAATTAACTAAAAAGAACAGACAGTTTGACATGACTGCACTGTGGGTAACATGTTGCAATAGTACACTATGTTTACACAATTCAGCCACCAAGATTTCAAAATTGCCCCGACTGGAGAGGAAACATGCTGCCTTGAACTTATTCAGGCTAAAAGGTTATAAGCTTTACATATGTTAAATGGTGCATCATGCCATCTCATCTTAGAAATCTAGATATTTTGAAGGTGACCAGAGTGACAAATGAACTCTGTAGGTGACTTTGTTGGATAGTGCATGGCACTGATGGTGCTGGCTTACAAACAGATTTGCTCTTTCCTACAGAATGAATCACAAACATAGGATAAAGTGATTTTTATTCAGAAAATTATCAAAACACGAGGTGAGAAAAACATTCAACATAAAATGATGTCTCAAGATCTCCGGTTCAAGTTCACGTAACATTTACAATCTATTACTAGTCCTTTCTGCTGCTCACAAAGGCTCGAAAATTAAAGTTAACAACACCATAATAGATAGAGAGAATAAAGTAGTGTGATAGTGTGGGCTGCTCCCCTCTACTCCTCACCTAATGCCAGCAACCACAGCAGTTAGCAGTTCCCTTCCTAAGAACCAAGCGGTCCTTTTATCAGCATTGAGCAGAGCTTCCGCCAGCCAACATCCTCCTTTCCCTACCTTCCCTCTCTGTGTCTGCATGGTACTAGCATTGACATTTATTATTAACACATGTAATTGCATGTATATACATATACACACACATGCACGCTTACACAATACTATAAGTTGAAGAAATCTGTAAAATTTTCTTATTTGTAATTTAGTTTTTCAACGCCAGTGATATAATATGTCAACGTACAAACACAAAAACGAAGATGCAAATAAAAGCTATGAGAAAATAATTAAGAAATACAGCACACTGTTGTTGCAAAACATTATCTTTATCTCAACACCTTGAGATAAGAGGAGGCTCTGCTGAGACAGAAGAATGATGCTGCATATTCAGGTTCCTCATTTGCTCTTTTTTCAGATATTGATACTGTGCGGCCTTCGTGACAGCCGTTTTTAAGGTACAGCAATGGAAAGAATGACTCGAAATCCAATTTCTATCTAGCTTGTTTTGAGCCGGAGTACGTGCAATAAAGATTATTTCACAGCCCGCAGCATTTGATAAAGATGCTCACTTCACAATTTCTGATGTGCATTTCATTATTATCATCCCCAATAGGACTAAGACACAGGCAGCCACACAGTGCATCTACACGGTATAGGTGGGTTAAATACACATTCAAGCTGAGTACTGGTCTGCTATTTCTACATTCCCTTAATTTACAGTGCTGTATTTACTGAATTGTTATAACAGAAAAAGAAATAAAGAATCTATAGTTTAAAATTTTTAGATCAAGATTACAACCAGTTAATAATTATTGTAAGAAAAAAAGTTCATCTGAATGCTCTATTTTTTTTCCTTTCCCAGAAGCAGACTCCAAAAATATTCCCTTTTTGATACCACAACCCAAGACACATATTCATTTTGTTTAGTAGTGAGGTGGTTTTTCCACCCGAGTCTGATACAGCTTTCTGGATGTAAAGACCAAAGATGCCACATTCCTCCATCTTTAATGAACAAATGTAAGGTCATGGAAACACAAGGACACATAGAGGAGGTGGGGAAGGAGAAAAAAATACAAACATGTTAAACCATTTATTTAAGAGTAGATGCAAAACCCTAGTGTAAAATTCAGCGGTCATTAAGAGAATTTAGGCCTAAGTGAGTCAACTGTGGGTAGTTCCCAGACAACATGTCCGGTCTGTTTTTGTAGTACAGTTGATTGTAGCGCTGAGGTGCACGCTGACAGCTCAGAGAGGCTTAGGCAAGCTGGAAAGCAGAGATGTCAAAGACTAATCGAAGCAAACAAACACAAACAAGGAACGTGGGCGTTGACCTGGGAACTGTGTCCAGATTCAAAACCACTGTGGTCACAGTAATAACAGGGTGCTCTTTGGCATGCTGTGGCGGTGGTTGAGTCAGGGGCTGGGTGCTAGGAACTCGGGTTGGGAAGTCCCTTCTTTGATTCCTGGTAGACATCCACCTTTCTTGACTCTGTCAGCCACCTACTTTTTCCATCTTTGAACAATGACAGAGAAAACATTGTGATTTATGTCTCGGTGGGATGTAATATTCGAAAGGCCGGACAAAACCTTCCATGTTTTCATGGTTTGTGAATATACAATGCCTTACTGAAACTCTAAAAAAGTCAGGTCAGTTGTCAGAGTAAACATGTAAATGGAGTCTTCTAAATGTGTTTGTCTTCACACATGGATAATTTTGGATGATTAGAAATTAAATGTTTCTTTGAATCCCTACTGTACGTTCCAAAAATAACTTTAGCTTTAAAATGGTTCTATAACATTGCTATGACTAATATATTTATGTAATAATATAATATATTTAAACACACCCAGTATGAAAGATTCAACATTGTCACATTTATTCTATATTATTGTTAGGCTAATGGCATCACTAGAAAAGCCAGTTGTTGTATCAAAAATAAAATCAGCATTTCTTTTCTGTGAAAACTACAGTATATGACACAGTTCACCGGACGTTTGTTTTGACATTGCATTCAGTTATTTTTTTCTTTTGAAATGTGCTAATTCACTCACTGCATTTCAAAGAAATGGTTGTGACATCTGTTTTCTGCTTTGCATTTCGGAGAAAAACTAATTCTATGTGGTTCCACGCTTACACTGCATGCATTTGTTACACACTGTAGCTGTTAAAGAAATCTTTTCTTTTTCAGAAAATGAATGGGATTATGGGTAATTTACGGACTTACATTTGCATCTTCTTATTACACAAAGACTATGCAGGGAGGATAAGAGGCCATAACATATGTTTGAGCTACAG
The DNA here is from genome assembly GCF_900324465.2 of Anabas testudineus. Taxonomy (NCBI): domain Eukaryota; kingdom Metazoa; phylum Chordata; class Actinopteri; order Anabantiformes; family Anabantidae; genus Anabas; species Anabas testudineus. The sequence goes on along the minus strand of NC_046616.1, from coordinate 13,510,199 downwards.
AAGCTGAATAAGCAGATGCAATGTTATTACTCAAAAAAGTTTTTAAAATAAAATCTACCCACTATGGTTTACACATCGTGCACAGTAGGGGATCTGTTACAGTGCTTGATAGGTCTTTAATAATTTACCTGATGGACATTAGTTCCAAAATTCTCACTGCCACTGTAGCTCTTGCATCCAGAAGAAGAAATATCAAGGGATCAATGAAACAATACAAAAGATCTCTACTATCAGTAATTGTGATACAAAAAAAAGCTGTTGCACAATGCAGCATTGCTACATAACACATAGCCTTTGTGAGTTTACTGTTCACAGTGTTTCAGATCAGGGCAATGAGGGGATTTTTTTTGAAAAGGATTTTAATGGTCACTTGCTATGTAAGACACGCTCCCTTCCATTCTCCCCCTGCTCCTCTCTCTCCCTTGGCGGTTGCTCTGCCAGATAGTGGAACAATGTAGTCTTTCTTACCTGTTGGAGGGTGTACATTCCATCTCTTCTAAACTAAATCTCACTGAATCCTTCAACCCACCCCTGCTTGAACAGGGCCCACACTGCAACAACGGCTCTGACTCCAAGTGCTCCACATCACATTCTTCATACATTTCATTTTGGAGGATTTTAAAGGACACTGTTCTTGTACGGTTTGGCCAAGGCATAACAACCTTCTGGGTAGTTTTCACTCACTTCTAGCTGCTTATCCTGGTTGTTTTATGTGTATTGTCATTTCGTAATTAGAATCAGCATTGCTTACAGTGTTTTTGGATTTGTAAAGATCTATCTACTTCACTACAGACCGATTGTTGTGGTGCACGCCAGACTGTTGGTTTGTGGTTTGTCATGTGGGCAAAAGGGAAATTTGGAGGCTGGGGTGCAAGTGTGCTATTAAGGATACAAGATCACAAAAAAACTGTGGTGTGGGTGCTTTACAGGAAGATTGTGTTTGTCTGCACAGAGCCATCCCATTTATGCCGGTGGCTGTATGTGTAGCTGAACAGAGAGACAGACGGCTGAATAAGAGCTAGAGCAAGAGTCCTTGTGTGTTTTCCTGTGATCTGTATCTTAGCAGCAATAGCACAACATTTTAAAAAAAGAAAATAATCTACTTTTAGTCAGTTTTGTCTTGTTCTTATGACCAGGATCATCCTCTGAAGCTTTTTTTTCACTCATCACCTGTTGAAGACTCAGAGAATGGTGCTCAGGTATGTTCGCTCATGGCTATGTTCTCTCCAGTGATTTGTCAGATCTTTTCTCTTACAAGGGCATGCTGAGACATAAATTGAATCTTTATTCCATTACTATCTGCTTTAGGTTAACACCTCAAATAGCTTGACATTACACATTACAATGAAGCAAAAAGGCAACTAAAGGATAACACTATGTTTCATATTAGTGTTTATTTATTTGATAATGAGTCTTGCTGGATTATCATGAGACAGTTTTTATCAGTGACAACAATTACTTGATGCTGACAGTGAATTACGATTTCATACAGTAAAGGAAACAGCTACTCTGCAACAAGATAGCGCCAGTTATAGCAGGATATGATAGTTACAACAGCATGTTTAAGAATCTTTAAGCTTAAAAAAAATAATTAGGTATATTATACAGCACACACAGGTTCAATGAAGTAATCATCAATATTGCAAACTTTCTGCAAACCACTGGTTTTGCAGTTTATTAAGAGGGAATTGGAAGAATAATTACACATTTAAAAAGGTAAAGGAAACATATCAGTAGTATTTGAAAAATATAAAATACAAATTTTGCAAATATATTTCAGATTTAAGAGTAGACATAGAGAAACACTATGATCTGGGATCAAGTATTATAGCCTGTTAGTTCACTCTAATTACTCAGAAAACTTTTTTGACAATTTTTACAATTTCCTAAAAACTATTAAGTGATAACAGACACTGAGCGTGTCATTAAACAAAGCATTTCTGTATGTTGTCTGTAGAGGGAACTGACGCCGCCGCTTGAAGACATCACTTTATTCATTTATCGATGGAAAGACTAATGCTCATTCAAACATATTAACTAAATCAACAAGATATTAGACATGCTAATTATTAAAGTGACTTTTTCACTGTAATGGTTGAGAACATTATTATTCTAGTTCATCTGTTGAGTTGATGAGTTAAGAAACTAACAGCTAGATGTGATACAATTTGTGACAAGGGAAAGAAAGAACATGTACTGTTACTTCACTCTAATTTTTTATCGGGCGTCCACAATCCAAACTAATTTAGGTTAGGTTCTTTAAATTCAAGTTAAAATAACTGCAAAAGCAAATTCCTATGGATGAGTCAGATTAAATAAGACAGAATAGTTATATAAGCCAGGCCAATGTGTGTATGTATCGCAAATGTCTTTGAGCAAATGTATAATGTATGACAAATGGTCAATTCAAAATCGATATTTAAGCCATTTTCAATTTGAAAGCATTTTTAAATTTTGATTGTTTTAAACCACATGTTGAAATTCTACATTATCACAAATGCTTTACTGACAAATATCTAACTACATAATAATAGAATAGAATACTATATTTGGCTTAGCCAAGAGAGCGCTGTTACACACGTTAGTCATACACCAAGTTTTCCAACACAGCCATCAGGCCCCTGCCTGTCTTGCAGAGTACACTGTTTTCCCGCAGATTGCCTTATCAGAGGTTGGCATAGCTGCACCCCGGCACAGCTGATGGGAGGAGTCAACTCAACTGAACTGAACCCTTCATGTGTTCCAAAAGAACCAACACAACACCCAAACAGCCATTTATTTAGCTCCAGCAGGTCTACAGACATGTAACATGCTGTATGTAGAAATGGTGTGACTTAACGGTTTGTCAATGTGTTTTTGATTGATACTTCTTCTTTCTCGTATGTATGTTTGCAGTTTGGTACGTGAGAATGTTATATTATATTTTGTGTCTCCACCAGGTTGATTATTTCCAGCAAGAGCCTGTCCTGAATGTGTTCAACAGCCAACTATGTTCTCCCACTGAGGAGAACCTGTGAGGTAGGTCTGTCTAAGAAATGGGAGAATGGAAACTAATACAAAATCAAACCAAGAACAGATTTAAGAATGAGTTTTATACTATTTGTTAGTATATTTGTCAGTAATCATTCGCTTTTTTATTACAAGGTATTTGCTACTCCAAGCAGGCTGTCTGGAGGAGTGTCCATGCCAAATAATTTCCCTGGAACCAGGACTCATGGAGCTACTCAGGAAACTCAGGAGATGGATGTGGCTTGGCAGGAGCTGATGGCCATCACAGAGCTGCAGGTAACTCTTCTGTACAGTACAGACAAATTTGTAATGGAAAATGTTTATTCCACATATGCCACTTACTGTATGTTAGCACAAGAAGTTCAGGGTAACGGCAGATAAAGGGGCGTTTTTAAGGGTCTCAGTCGCACACAGTGTATTAATGTGTAATTTATTTTATTCTATTCTTTACATATTTTGTGGCATTATTACCCCAGCCTCCAACTGGGAATGCTATGGCTACTTGGCATTGATTTAACCATTCAGGAGCTGAGGAACTTTTAACTTACATGAGAAGAGATTATATTTTTTCAGTGTGATATGAAACATAAGTCATATAACTTATATAAATAAAAGTGAATTAATAACTACTTAGATATTTCTGACAGACTGACTTGCAGAGTGCACTGTTTTCTATTGAAAAACAGCTATATACTCAGCTGAGATGTGCAACAATGACTCATTTGAGTGATGGCAGGATGAAGAGATTGTGAGAGGGGGCAAGTGCTGTATGTTGCTAGTGGCCCCCTGCACCGCACAATAGCCATCTGTTTCCATGTGAAACTTGATCACATCTAAGTGAGCCCTTCGTAGGCTATGGGTGGCATGCTGAAGTGGGTTCAAACTGTGCTTTATAAAATTATGAAAAAAAACATGGTTCAAGTAATTAACTTCTTCTTGTAAATCAATGATTACTTGAAGTGACTTTACTTCAGTTAATGTGACATGCATGGTCCTGAAACAATCATAATGAGGTGCGTCTTATGGTTTTGTTTCAGGAGTTTGACGTTCCTAGTGAAGGCTCCTATGAAACAGCACAGTATCAAGCCATGGAGCCCATGGTACCTATCGGAGGGTATGGAGTGGCTCAGCCTCCTACTGCTGCATGTGAGCTCAGTGCTGCTGACACTTATGGATGTTACTCTGAAGAAGTGCCTGTCTGTCATCGGCAAGGCAGCAACGCAGAGACAATGTATGGACACTCTGAAGCTCAGCTCAATCAAAGAATGCTCCCTGTCTCTTCTCACACACAGCCCTCACTCATGGCTCTTAGGGAACAGATGAGCATTTCAGGTAACAGCCAAGGGCACAGGAGGGCCAACGCTTGCTTCTCTCAGGGTTTAAGTCGGCACATGCTGTGGCCTGCACACGGACAAAGTTCACATGTTCGCTCAGCTGATGATCTGGAGTCAGACTCCGGTTTGTCGCTGGGTTCCAGTCCACCTTTGGCCTCCCCTGATAATCCTGTTGGTGGCGCACCAGGTTACCAAAGTGTAGACATAGGCATGGCTTATAGTGATGGTGAACCAGACAACATGACTGAGCACGCCAGAAGAGCACACACGCATTACTCAATGGATTATCAGAATCACGCTCACTCGTACTTACACTCAGGTGCACAACCTTATTTTTCACCCCAACCTACTTTATCTCATTCACAACCCAATGCTCCAAATCCCCGGGCAGTGAAACAGCAAGGGCAGGTTGCTGCACTGAGCGATCTGTACAATGACTCTGCAGTGTCCAGCAGGGGGGGCTCGCAGAACAGCATGTATACAAAACCACAAGGAAGTGTCTCCACTCCTGCTCCACTTAGCAGAGATGAGCGGCGGGCGATGGCTTTAAAAATACCCTTCCCCATGGAAAAGATTATCAATCTACCAGTGGATGACTTCAATGAGCTCCTGACACAATATACTTTGACAGATACTCAACTAGCACTGGTGAGAGACATTAGACGTAGAGGAAAGAACAAAGTGGCAGCCCAGAACTGCAGGAAAAGGAAGCTTGAGAGCATCATTCACCTTGAGAGAGAACTGAACCAACTGCAGGCCCAAAGAGAGCACCTTGTACAGGAGAGGCTGGAGTTCCAGCGGAGCCTGTCTTTCATTAAATGCCGACTCACAGACCTCTATGGAGAAGTATTTTCTCATTTAAGAGATGAAGATGGGCAACCATACTCTATAGATGAATATACGTTGCAACAGACACCTGATGGTAAAATATACTTGGTACCTCACACAACTATGCAAAAGAGAGAGCAATGCTGAAGATTGTAGGGATAATCTCATTATTTATAATATTGCCTCTGTATGTTAAATGCTCATTTGTACCACCATTAAGTAGATTGATTTGACTGCTTCCCCTTTTGTGTTAAAAATAATAAACTTGTTACAACTACCAATGGACACACTGAATTCACACAAATGTACTTTGTAAAAAAGATTTATTAAAAAAAGTTAATAAAAATAAAACTGCACAGCAGTGTTTAGTTAACATGTCTTCACAACTGCATGGTTGCTCAAACCTGTGCAAAACAGAATCAGGTTAAATAAATAAAAGACAAAAATGTGATGTGCAAGGTTTTAAGTTGTTTGTACCTGATCAGGCCATTGTCACAGAAATGAAGCCAGGTTTTGGAGGGGATGTGTAGAGTCACCTAGAAAGCAGAAACAAAAATCAGCGAAAAAGAAAAGCTTACAAAATGAATATTCATTTTCACAGCATGCAATACATTGGAAGACCTCCATGTACATTTGAGGCCAATTTACCAGTCAAAAGTTGTTTGCACTAATTGTTTTTTAAAAAACATAATTGGGCTACACAACCCACTACCAGCTACATGACAAAAGCAAGATAAACCATCAGTAGTTGAGAAGTCTGGTCTTACCTACAGACAGCACTTATGCCTTTTGGTAGCTGCTGCCTGCTAGCCTCAGGCTTCTGTTCTCACTCTCCCCTGCTTCAATGATCCTGGCGATGGTTTTGCTACTTCTCTCCCTCAGCTGGCTTCCATGGCTAGCCTCAAAGACTTTGCATGTAAGCTAGCATCCTCCAGATGATCTTTGCAGAACTCAGGTGTGATGGTCTCTTTAGGATGACTGCATTTGCACACCTCTCACTGCTCAACCCATATTGCAATGGTATTTCGAAAACAAACACCGAATGTGGGGCAACTAGCGCAGGGCTTCTCATACCGTGTCAGGGAAATTGGCTACCACAGACTGTATGGCCCGCAGTCCCACTTTTGCAGCATCTAATAATGAACCCTCCCTTTCCCAAACCACTAAAGAGGCTAACAAGGCTTAAAAAACTGAAAGATCGTTTATTTCAGCTTGATTTGATGGAGTTACAAATGAAACCATACTTAAACAAAAATCTACATAAACCTCATTGGAATGCTTGCTTTCCATAAAGCATACATTAAAAAAACATAACATAAAAACACGTTTAAATGAAGACCCTCCATGATTTATCTACTGTACATCTCTTCTGTTTGGCTGAGCAGATTTAGGAGGTAAACCTGCAGCTGCCCTGTCACTTCGCTTGCTCTCCTCTCCTTGCTCTCCTCTCCTAAGTACTCAGTCCTGTTGAACAATATGGAACAACATTGTTAACTGTGCACTGACTTTGAATGACCTGAGATCCAGAGTGATTTTAATCATTATCTGAACTTAGCGAATCCCTGCAACTATAAACTCTGGTTCTATGACAATTTAGATGCGCAGGCATGACTCCTGGCCCTTACCATTTTCCGTTTAAAATCGTCCCGGGCGGCCGTATCCACCATTGTTTGATCCACCTCCATAACCACCTAGATGGTTTGAGGAAAGGGTGAAGGCAGCCACTCAGTTTACAGTCTTGCTAAAAATGTATACATTTTTTTACGTCTTCACCAACTAAAAGACTCACCGAAGTTCCTGCCGCCACCACCACCGCCACCAAAGTTGTTCTTCATTGGGCCAAAGTTAGAAGCCTGGGGGTCATAGTGGCCCATGTTACTGTAGTTGTTGCCACCACCTCCTCCACCACCACCACAGTTACCTGTAAATAATTTGCACACTCATTATTTCAAGTATGAGACACAAACTATTCATGGCATGGAAAAAAAAATACATACTTACCATAACCATTGCTATCATAACCGTTTCCTCCATAGCCTCCACCTCCACCCTGGTTGTAACCCTGATTATAACCACGGTTACCACCATTATTATATCCACCAGGGCCACCGGGACCACCAGGACCACCTCCATAGCCTAGAATATAAACAACATTTAAGAATATTGCAAAGCTTTAATAGTAAAAATTCTAAACGTGACACGTGTACTTATTTACCTCCGTCACCTCCATTGCAATTGTAAGGACCATCTCCATATCGACCCCTGCCACCTAAAAGAAGCAAATGCACATTTTGGAAATTCCATACTAATCAAATGAGTCATTTTGAACAACCCTGGAGTGTATGAAGGCTTACCCTGATTGAAACCCCTGTCATAGTCATAGGGCCTTCCACCACTGCTGCGACCTTGATAGAAAACAAAAGAAACTCATTAATTCAATGTTAATCTTGCCAATTCCCAAGACACATTCAGGACTTTGACCTACCGCCTCTCATTCCCATTCCTGCACTCTGCATTTCCTGTCTTGTGAGGGCCTTTCTCACTTCACAGTTGTGAGAGTTGATTGTGTGGTATTTCTGGACTGTGGGGTGGATAATATAATAGACAATTAGTAAGTTAACCAAGACAGGTAAACATTATACAACTGCATCAGTGCGCACTTTTACTTACTGACAATCCTGTCGACTGAGTCATGGTCATCAAAAGTGACAAAAGCAAAGCCCCTCTTCTTTCCAGTGTTACGATCAGTCATGATATCAATGACCTCAATTTTGCCAAACTGCTGAAAGTAATCTCGAAGGTGTGACTCCTCTGTGTCTTCTTTAATACCGCCAACAAAAATCTTCTTGACGGTGACGTGGGCGCCTGGTCGGTTAGAATCCTGTAACGAAAGACATTTATTGTCACCACACCTGAGCCTCCTCAGCATGCAAAACAATCACTTGTAGGGAACAGAACCAGATTAACATACCTCTCTGGAAACAGCTCGTTTGGGTTCTACCACTCTTCCATCAACCTTGTGTGGGCGAGCAGACATGGCAGCATCAACTTCCTGTACTGATGAATATGTAACAAAGCCAAAGCCCCTGGACCTCTTGCTGTTGGGGTCCCTCATGACCTGAAGTAGAAGAGGGTTCAGTTATCATCAGCTGCACCACGGTTTCACATGATGTCTAAATGAGACCCCACTCCCCACTTAGGATCACTTACCACACAATCTGTGAGGCTCCCCCATTGCTCAAAATGAGCTCTCCGGCATTCGTCTGTGGTCTCGAAGCTCAAACCTCCAATAAACAGCTTGCGGAGCTGCTCCGGCTCACGTGGGACCTACACAATAGACAAAACAGAAACCAGCCACCTTTTATAAATAATGCGTCTTTTAAATAACAAACTACTCGAGAATTAATACACATTCACGTGTTTAATTAATCGACGCTGCCCAGAGACGCTTGAACAAAATCGGGAGTAGGGGGAGGATGTCGCCGCCATTAATGCCGGAGCGACTGGCCATATGACTATTTTTAACCACAATTATGCGTAATCATTAAACGCACAAACGCACTGATTGTATTCACGGAGGGTGTACGATTATAGACAACGTGCATTTGATCTTAAGTCTTAAAATTTTGTGAATACTCAACCGATTGAACAAAAGGCCACGAGGCCCGGCTGCTATAAAATGGCGGCTTACAATAATAGCTGCGACGGCACTGATGAAAACGTAGTCTTTGTTGACCGAGAGTGCAATCAATGGCTTTAGCTAACGCACGTTTTTTTTTTTTTTAAGACGCATGTACATATTGTAAAAGACTTCCTACACGCAGTACTCACGTCTTTGGACATGTTGCAGCTGACTCCTTTAAAAAAAAAACCCCTTATTAAAAACGACCGGCCAGAGGTGATGTCTCTCAGACGTACCCAGCCCGATTCTCAACAGTAGAATAAATAGCAGACGAGACGCCTCGTTCGCACAGTGATTGGCCAACAGTTCCCGCTGCAGTGTGTCGTCACTGAAAATTACAATTTTATTGGTCCGAATCCTATCAATCATCACCACCGTCCAATAACCCTGACAGTGGGCGGGTATTTCACTATGTTAGAAAATAGGCAATGGTGGATGTGATGGGATGTTTTTTTTAAAAACCAGTGCACGTATGGATTGATAGATGGATATATCAGCTTTAGTTTGTCTTATGTAATGTTGTAAGGCACAGAAAAAAATTCACAATAAAAAGACCGAGCACCATTCCTGAATGATCCTGATTCTTGACTTCTGGGTGGAGCTGGAGCTGCAGCCATTAGTAACGCCATTATTCCTTTCACTTGCTGATCAGACAACAACATACATACGCTCGTATATAATATGTGCTTTCTCTTGAGACACACAGTGCAAATGCATGGTCCCAAACTCGTAAACAATAAAGTTATTATCATGGTAGGAATATTTTTCGCTGTGAATGTAAAGGTAATCAGCTGACCGAGGGGCGGGCACAGTCATTGTGCGCATTTAACGCGCGCTTTTTACGCAGGGACGAGCGCACGGCACCTTTTTTTTTTTTTTGTGATCCAGGCTAGATGCTAAAGTAGCACCATCGGTGGCGTCACAGACTACAGGTCCACAAAAGAAACGCTTTACCGCTGCAGTTAGCGGGTCAAAACGGGCCGTCTACACCTCTGAAGGTAAGTATTAGAGGTACGCATCAAAGCGCTTCATGCTGCTGCAACTATCTCTCTGCATCCGCAGAAGGGTATCAAAGTTAGCTACTGTTAGCTCGTTGGAGCGTTAGCTTGCAGGCTATCTGCTTTAGTAAGTCGGCTTTTCGTGCCCATTGGTTAGCAAGTCGCTTAGCAAACACAGCATATCATCCAATTTTCCATGTGCACTTACTTCAACGTTATTAAACCTTTGCGGATTTCAGCGAGTGGGTACGCACCGGTCAATTACGCGAGCATTTACTTCGTTTTGTCGTGCAGGTTGTAGATTTGGGTTCAATCCAATGGTCTCTTTCGTTGACATGCGATAGTATATGAGCTACAATAACTAGGGTTGACTTGCGTTTAAGTATACTGGCCTGTAACTACATGTGCCTGCTTTGTGCTTTAACTTACTTTACAAACATCGGGTAAAACTTCTGAGGGGATGGAGCATTATCTCTTTAACGTTAGTTGTTTGTCGTTTCTTTTTATACAGGGAAGTGCCATTGGCCTGCAACAGCATAGAGCAGCAAGAAACTTTGCAATGGGCAAAAAGTCTCGCGAAGAGGAGTCCTCATCTTCAGATGAGGAAGAATATGTTGTGGAGAAGGTGCTGGACAGGAGAGTGGTGAAAGGCAGGGTTGAGTTCTTCCTGAAATGGAAAGGATACTCAGAGTAAGTTGTGTACCTGCTACCAGTAATCACTTTACAAATTTTCAACCTAGAAATCCCCAGGCACGTTATTTTTCCCTGTCCTCGAATGTGAGAATTGAATTTGATGCATTCTGTATCTTTGCATTGTGGACATTTCGTGTAAGCACTAAATTATAATGTGAAATTGACAAATCAACGCCTAAGAGCCAGCAGATTAATTCATAGTTGCCATTAGCTAGCAGCAATTTCACTTTTTGAGTCAAACAGCAGGCACATTAGTCACAGCAGCATATTGTAGTTTATTGTAATGCTGCTAAATTAAAACGTTATGTTTTCAAGATTATTATAATATCAGGCGCAACACATAATGCATCTCTTGTCATTGATGTTGAGGCAGAGTTACATACTGACACTGGTTAGCTGTATTCTTATTTTTCCTCAGTAAGCACAACACATGGGAGCCAGAGAAGAATCTGGACTGCCCTGAGCTTATTTCAGAATTCATGAAGACCTACAAGAAGAGCAGTGGTGGGAGCTCCACACCGAGCAGTGGGGGTGGGAGCAAATCAAGCACAGGCTCCTTGAGTCGCTCCAAAGACTCCAGTAGCTTGAAGAAGAGAAGCTCGGATGATGACGAGGAGGGTGGAAGTAAGCCCAAAAAGAAAAAAGAGGTATGTGAAATGTTAGTGGAGCAGTTTTGTTCTACATGTGAAAGTAATTGACTAGCAGAATACAGTCAGTATTGAGTTACATGTGATGGTCTGCACTGTATAAATTGTAATTCAGTTGATAGATTAAATACATGTGAGCTTAACACCCCTTTCAAGCTTTGTGTACTGCACCTAGGGGAGTCCAAAGCAGCTTTCAATTCTAGGGAGCGCCAGTAGGCAAGCATTTGATTTAAATAATAAAAAATAAAAAAAATCATTTGTATGTTAATTAGTAGTTGATGGGTGTCTCATCTTAAAGCAAATAGAGAAGCTGTTGCTCTCATACATTTCCAAGGATATTCTCCAGAAGCCTTTGATTTGCTAAAACCTTTGACAGTTGTTATATTTGGCACACAGACAAAAATCAGCAGGGCTTGTCTATAAATAATAGAATTTATATTTGTTTTAAAATTGACATGAATTGGGTAATATTGTAACTTAATTATTTAAAGCGACTGCCTATGAAATGTTTTTAAATGAGATTGGATTTGGTAATAATTATGAGTGCATTGGTTATGTGATGAGTTTATTCATCACTCTGCTGAAACAGCAACACCAGCATTTTTTTGTACACACTAAGCATGTGTTTTTGCTCCCTTGTCTTTTAGGACGATATTTTAGTTGCTCGTGGCTTTGAAAGAGGTCTTGAGCCAGAGAAGATTATTGGAGCAACGGACTCATGTGGAGACCTAATGTTTCTTATGAAGTGGTAAGTTTTGGCCCAACATTGGTAGATGAATTTTTTTGTTGGTAGAAATAGTCTTTCATGCACAGGTGTCTGTCTCAGCATGAATAGGAGTGTGAAATGTGTTGCATGAAAATATTAAATTGTTATTTATTCTCACAACCAACATTTAAAATTATTATTTTCTATATATAAGTATCAGCTCTATTGACAAATGATTGCCTTGTGTCTAGTATCCTCTGGATTTTGGTAGATGCACACAGACTATCATTGTGCAGCTGCAGATTGTTCTTATACAATAAGCAATGCATCACAGAAGCTTTTCACCCTTTTTAAAAAGTGGCACAGATCATGGATTTGAAGAATGTAGTGTGTTAGACCTAGTAGTATAGTGAAAGGTTTATTTTACCCTTTCTTGATATTGATGATGAAACAAAGAGATTTATTCCTTCTTAATCAGCTACTTGGTATTTGTGATTGTTGTCGGGGAAGGTGGTGCCTGCAGTTACTACTGCTTGCAAGTCAAAATTGTATCACTCTTTTACATAGCAGCTCTCAAAACCAAATAGCTACTGGAGAATTACCTATTAGCATCACTCATAGCCTGTCCATTCCTATATAAACTGTAAGCCACACTAACTGTAGTTTTGTCAATAGGAATTGGCTAAATGGATATATGTAGTACTGTCACTCGTCACTTGTCTGGCCTCTTCTGTCACTTAGAAGCACCAGCTATGGGTTAGAGTAAGATGTTTTCCATGTTTGTCATGTTTTTCTATCCCTTTTAGCTGTGACATAGTTCTGAACTGTTTTTATAAACACCTGTCTTTATCTCTTGCAGGAAAGACTCTGATGAGGCTGATCTTGTGCTTGCTAAGGAGGCCAATCATAAGTGCCCACAGATTGTCATAGCATTCTATGAGGAACGTCTCACCTGGCACGAAGACAGTGACAAGAAGGAGAAAGACGCTGTCAGTGCGTGAATGCATCACCTCAGGAGGAAACAGGACCTCCTCCACTGCAGGGATAGCCTTGAGTCGGACATTTTTCACACCCAAACCTCCCATTTTTATTTCCTTTGTCCCATATCCAACAACACAAAGACAGCAAACCATCATGTTATCTCCAGCCCACAATGGAGTACAAAGGCCCAGCCTGCTGAGAACGATCCATCAGTCAGAAGAAGCTTGAGCGGACATGGGTGATACTGGGAGCGTTTCTGCTGTTCTTTGTATTCTTTATTGTCTTTATTTTAATTGTCTCACATTGTATTTTAGTACTTACTGACATAACCTGTAAGGTACATGGATCTATGTGTGAGAAACTCAGAACATATGTTTGAGAGCCACAGTTGGTACAAGCCATGCTAACCATGAGCTTGTTACAAGTTGGATTGACAACCCAATGTTTTTGTGATGATTATGTCTTTATAAGCCGTGTAGCTCTTCTCTTTAAAACCCCACTGAGGACAAGAACCTAAGATCAATGTTCAGGAAGCAACCACCACAGCACTTTCCTGACTGCATGATCACTTCCTTTTTTTTTTAAAAAACTTCTTATCTCTTGTAGATTTTTCGGTTTTATCCCAGCCCACTCACAGCAGTACTCTGTATACAAGCTTGTAGAGGACACTGGCCAATCATGTTTTTATAATGTAGTGATTATGTTTTGTCCTCTTTAAAATGGTAATTTTATCTCTTATTTTCATATTTTACCATCTGAACTGAACTTTATATGGTGTCTTTTTAAATGTCAGTATGCTTTCACAATTCAAGAAAGACAATAAAACAAATTTTCCTCAGTTTTGTACTTTTTTTTTTTTTTTTTTAACTGCAGTGTTATTTTTGGACCAGTCTCAGTTCTATGGCTAGACTTTTGGACAATCTTGGCTGTATACACATGAAACAAACCAGCATTCACACCAGTTATTGTGGTCTGCCACCTTGTGGGTAAAATAAGAACTGTTGGACTGTATGACCAAACTCTTTGACAACCCTGCAGTTGTGGTGGTGTTATTTGTTTTGTGGGTTTTTTTTTTTTTTTTGTAATTGTGTAGGGTCCATGATGATCCACTTAACTATTTGAGTATTTGTTCCTGATTCTAAATGTTAATTTGAAACAACACTTTCTGATAAGATGAATATCCAGGGTTTGCTTTTCATGTCTAACTGGATTGTTCTTTGAAGTATTAAAATGTTTTCTGGGACAATGTTGCTACCTGACAAGCAAAGGTCAATTCTTGTAAAAGATGGGTGACTTAGATAGTTTGATCTGCTGTGCTTCAATATGGACTTTTAGGACCAAATGTTAAGTGACTGCAGACTGAGATCTGCTGTTTTTCTTTTTTGGGGGGTCATTGTGAATGAACACTCGCTCCCCTTTTCATACATACAGTACATGAATCCCGTCCCTTGACATCACTTAGTTTTTGTTTGGATTGTCATTTGCTTTCATTAAAAATGTTTTGTTTTTTCATGCCACTGAATTTTGTCCTCAGTTTTTGCTGCTGCAGAATTTTTAAAAAGTAGACAATTTCTTGTGTGAAATGTTAAATGTTACAAATATGTGTACAGTAGCACCCTTTAATAAACATTTACAGTGTAAAAGCTGCCATTACTTAGCGGTTATTTTAGGATGTGACTTAGAATAAAATATTTTAAATTTAAACATACACATGGGATGAGGATGAAATTTACAGTAGTGAGATAAACAACTAAGCATCTAATAATGTCTTCATAGTATCAGGACAATATGTTGTAGGGGAACTGCAAAATAGATCAGTTTTGTCTTTGTGGACTACAAGAGCACCAGCTTTTGTTGGCCAGCAGATGGCGACATTAAACAAAACAGTTTAAGAAGCGATACTCATTTTTAATGTAAGTTATTCCAACAACTCATGAACTGGTGTTTTCAGAACAGCCTTCACAGATTGTTACTAATCTTTTAGGGAGCTATGGAAAGTGTATTTATCTTGGATGTCAGTTGAGTCAGAAAATTGGTTCTTGAGGTCTGCTGGACCCTCTTGCAGGTCCACAAACTCATGTTGACTCCCGACCCCTCAGCTTTACTAAGGTATTTTTTTTTTTATTATTCTCGTGGTGCTCCCACTGATTGTAGAGATACAATGTACAGTTTGTGAAATGTGTCTAAATGTATGTAGAATATTAAATAGAATATATTTCAGAATATTTCTTCAAAGTGCTTCCTTTTTTGGATTGGAAATAATTTAAAATATCAATTGATATCTAATTTGACAGTGATATTTATGCACATAATAATGGAAGTAAGGAGGTGTGAGTGTAATATGGAGATTGAGATTCAACAAAGGTCCCTGGTCAGATGTGAACATTATGATCCATGCATGGTTGGAGCCTTAAATCCATAGTCCAAGGCACATTACTCCCATTTGATGGAATAGGGCAGTCATAAAATAATCAGTCAGTTATTTTATACATATATTATTATAATCAGTATATAACATATAACATAACATTTGATGACCAAATAATTCCTGTTCAAAATTAGCCGTATTTTAGCATTTTTAATTTTTAATTCCTTTATTGACTCTTACAAAAAAAAAAAAAAAAAAAAAAAAAAAAAGTAAACTACACTGGCATAACAAAACAAAACAAACATGTTTTTAAACTGTTACATATGAAAATATGGGTTGTTTAGAATAATAAAGAAAAGATATGTTGGGGTATTATTGCAATATGAGTAATAAACTGCAGTGAAGGTTCAGTCTAATCCTTGTTCTTCACTCACCACCCTCTTTTTCTTTCTTGCTGCCTTTTATAGTCCCTGTCTCTCTCTTGTACACACACACACACACACACACACACACAAAGTGCTGCTCAGCTACATCTAAAGTGATGGAATTTTCCTTGCAAAAAAGCTTTTACTCTCCAAATGGAATGCAAAGGTCACTAGTAAATTTCCAGCCCCTGGGACCATTAAGCTGTGCAAAAGGAGCGAGCAGCAGGCTGTTTTATGGAACCTGGAGCTGCCTGCTGACAAACCCAGGCCAGTAGGTTTCGTTGGGAAAGCCACAGTGGCACTCATGGGAACTCTGTCTGTGATGTGTGTGGCTAATACAGATGTAGAGGCATTTGTGGTACATGGTCAACAGCCTTGCAGAGTGAAGCCTCAACAAAGCTAAAATGTAAATGAGGAAAATCTGCTTTAAGCTGTTGCTAGAAGTAAAGGATGTGTTGTGTGTGTGTGGCAGAGATAATGGGCAGCGGTGTTTAACTAAGGAGTGTTAGGGGAATTTTAACAACATTTGACATTTTGAATCCATATGTTACACTTTATGTTAAAACATACTGTTTCTGGAACAAGTATTTTAATAGATATAGTGAAAATACTATTTTTGTATTAATTGGGACTGTGTGTTAAAATATAACTACAATTCTGGTTTCATTTAATTTATTTATTCAAAGCTACTCGGCACTTATTCCGTCCTGTAGAAGTAACTTCTAGTGCAAATGAGTTCCACGGGGTATTGCTCACGGCAGAGGTGGGTCATCTTGCAGCACATTAAACCGAACGAGTGTCAGGGGAGCTACTGTGCACTTGTGGTGAGGGAAGGCACTGCTGCAGTGGGCCTCATCAGTGCTACACAGCTTGTTCAAGGATACCAGTAAAACAACAAACAAATAAACAGCACACAAACAGCACAACACACTGCTGCCCTGTAAATGGACCTGTAAATGAAAAAAAAAACAAAAACAAAACAGAAACCAGATTCATAGTTTCCAGCTACTGTCTCAGAGAAACTGTGAAAAAAAATCTCCAAGTGCTGTAAATCACGTGTATCACAGAAGCCAGCGCAATTTGATGTGGCCTTTCTTGTGCTGTGATCATGCAGCCACAGCTGCTCAACAGCTGTATCACGATTTCCTTGTTGCACCCAGTTAAAAAAGGTCTGCAGTTATGACTAGTGCATCAACTCCCAGCTCAGCATGCTGATGTGTGTGAAGGTGATAGCGACGTGATGCTCGAATTTGGACGGCTATCGCACTTAATGTGCAATAAAGCACCACAGACAAAGCTTTTTCGTTCTAAAGGCCCCCCCCTCTACTGCACCACAACTCTCGCCACCAACCCTGCTGGCTGTGTTCCCCCATCACCCCACCCCCCCCAACTCCTCCCTTCATCTCCTTTCCCCACCAAGGGAAAGAGTTATAGCTGCCATAAAAGGCAGGTAATGCATTGTTAACTAATTCTGTCTGCTCAGAGCTGATATATCCTCTGCTCTAAATCTCGGTGCTTCCAATAAAATGCAAATGCTAATGCTTGCCCTCCATGAGCTGATATCATTTTTAACTGGCCAGAGGTAAATGCTAGAGAAAGGTGGGGTGAGGCAGAGGTAGTCTGGGACACAGTGGGCTCTGAGCTTTCATGGTACATTCTGTTGGAAAGGAGACCTCCAGACCTGATCCACACAACACTGGGCAACAGTATGCATGCTTTAAAGTGCACACTTATGGCTGGAGACATGCACATCAGACTGCAACAGTATGTTTCTGAAATAGGGGTGCACAGCTATGATTAGTAGGAGCTGACCTGTGATGCTTTAAAGCTAGTTGTTTTTGAGAAGCCAGCACTAGAAGCATTTCAATCAGTGCTCACTAACCATCAAATAACAGAAGCCAATTTGCCTGTGGATATAATGCATCATATTTTCATGTTAATAGTAATGTCATACTTCGTGTAACCTTGGGCTTCTAAATATTGATCCACTTCTAGATTTTCAATTATCCTGTGCCGTTTTTCTGCCATCTGGTAAGGACCAGTGATTTGTGTTCCTTCATATCTGGAGGCTTGTCCTGTAATTAGACCATAAATTAATTTACAAAGAAGAGAGAGCAGAAAAGATTGAAGGCATTAAGTAAGTCCTCGGTGGTTGGAGACAGAAAATCATAGAAAAGCACAGCACAGTGTTTTATTCACTAGAATATAATTGGATTGCAACCAGCACCATAAGTTTTCTGTCCCTGTGTGTGTCGCTTGTTTTGCTTTCAAGTATTTGAAACCATGCTGTTGCTAATGATTGCTTGTTAGTCAGTTCCTCAATAAATGGCTAGAAATCATCCACTGACATAATTAGACCTAATTACTTGCAGTGCAGCAGCAAAATGATTAGGAAAAATGGGGTATATTAGTGTCAAAATGTGTGTGAAACTTTGCAGTGAAATGTACTGTGAATCCATCAGTGGGTTTAAAATGACCCCCCACGCAGGCAGACAACAATTGTGCGCTTCAAACCTAGCTCTTATTTACAGCAAAGCTTAAGTGGAGGTCCTAAAAAAACAAATGAATCTTGATTGATTTTAAATGGAGAGTATATGCTATCCTGAAAGATGAGCTCATTGTCCCCTGCTGCTAAATTACACATCGCAATTGGGGCTGTCGCTGCACAGCGTCTGAGCACTACAACTGCAGGTCTCTTTGCCATGTCGAAATTCACATTAGACAAGCCTAAGTTGCTCGCTTAAAGCAATTAAGTGAAAAAATATGTAACAGAACAGCCTTCTCTTGTGGTGGGGAAATGCAAAATCAGCAGAGTCTGAGTTTAAAACACTGTACACCCACTAGAAAATTGAACGAGCATGAAGTGACAATGAGACTAGTGTGGTAGGCTGTACGCGGGCTAGTGTACCTGCTCTACATGATACCTTGGGTGTTATTAAGCAAGGCCACAGCTGCCAGAATATTCTGATCATATCTTGTGGGGCTTGAGAGGCAAGGTCAGCCAACGCGGTGCCCACCTGCTCCCCCATTCTCCATCACACAGTCCCTCAGCCATGGCCTCTCACAGGAAACACGCCTGAGTGCCGCACTGCTTCAGACAGCATGTGTCCCTGAATTTATGATGGCGACTTATTGGCGGCCTTTCACGTTAAAAGTCATCTTGAGTTTCCTAGTCTAGCTGTATGTGCGGTGAGCGTTAATCCATTAACATTCAGAGCAGACACGTACAGAGGCTGGCTCTCTGCCAGCCCTGAGCCCTCTTTGACCCACCACTGGCCACAACATTCTCCTGCCTCTGCTCCCAGCCATAGCTGGGCTCGACATAATACAGTGCCATAAACTATCTAATGTTACACTGTATATGAATCTAAAGTATTATGCGCTTCAGGTCCAGTATTCAAAGCTTATATCTGTGTGAGAGAAGTCCAGCTGCGACAATCTCATTTTGGCAGACAAGGCAAAAATCTGTCTACTGAAGAAATCTACATATCTCACATTTAAGTCGTAGGAGTCGTCGTTATCGTTTCAGTTCTTTCTATTTCCATCAAGGATTAGAGTTCACAGAGGGCATGAAATCCCTAGGATTTTCTGTGGTGGTATTTATTTCAACAGGAGATGTTGAAGTTCGTATAAAGTTCTGGCAGAACTTGCTGCGAGGCTTCTCCAGGCCTCAGAATAGAGAGCTTTCAATGACCTCTTCTCTTGCCGGAGGTGGCTCCTGATAATTTTAGGAGCTTATAAAGCCTTGATAAATACTTTATAAAGACATGTTGTATAACAAATCTAACACATAAAAGAGGGAAGAAATGTTGCTTCACACGGGATAAAGGGGGTTCTTGACAGGTTCCTGAATAGGTTTTATAATTCAATATTACAACCACCATCCTTGTAAGGACGCTGTCATCTCCTCTGGCCCACAGGATATATACGTTAAACACGCATTTAAGTGCTCACAATCGAGTCCATTACACTGATTAGCAGTAAACACATTTGTAATAAAACTTTGCGAAATAGAGGAGTATGGTCTGCATGCTGATTCATGGACAAATCTCTGTGAAATATAATGTGTCTTAGGTGTCATACATCTGAGGAGGCAGGAGTGATACAGGGCCTTACTTACAGGATCTGTAACACATACGAGCCAATTTATCCAAACAGCTCGTGTCTAAACACTGAGTCCTTCATCTCAACTGCTGGCCAGAAATAAACCCAGGCGAAGCAATGTGGCAGGGCTCCAGTAAACGTGAGAGAATCTGGGAAGCAGAGTAGACGAAACAGATGTCTTTCCACCACATAGACACCTCCTACTTCTATCCCCCTGCTTTCTGCTGCCTATCTCCCACTTTACCTGACTGGCCATTCATCTGACTATCTTTTCCTCTCCAGCATCTATAATTTCACTGCACTTGCGTTGCCCTGCTTTGGAATCTGTTGGCCATGATCTGAACTACACACATTTCATAAGCATTATTGGGACTTTTAATGACCCGTTTTATCACAGAGCATTTCTTTTACCATGCCATGGTTATTAGAGGAAGAAGAACAGGAAAAGAAGAAGAAGAAGAAAGGGTGGATCATGTGTTTCCACTTTTGACCTCTCTCTGTGGCATGTACACACCTGGTTCAGTTTAGAATGCTATTTCTGTGGAATAGCTGAAGGCAAACTGGCTGGTGGTTTTATCTGAGGAGGGGAGGTCGAAATGTTTACACCACAGACTCTCTCTCCAAAGTTGTGTGTGTGTGTGTGTGTGTTCTTACATTGGTTGCCATGTCAGCAGTCAAAAACAGATTCAGGTGCAAAATCAAAGGCTCGTTACCACTGGCAAACCAGGTAACCCAATCTATGTATCCAAGTTGGAACCTGAAGAAAATGGTTTCCTCTCTAGGCAACATCAACAGTCTTGTTAAATAAGAACATTTCGTGTCGATGTTAACAGTTCAAGAAGATAAGCTTTGATATTTTTTGTTAGAGAGGCTGCATTACTTCAAAATGACATCTTTAAAAGGCATATTTTAGCCATAACTATGTGAAAATGTGTGTCAGATGTGCTGCCTTAGTGATGGGAAGGGCAAAGCTCGGCCACCTCAGACTCAGAGCTACTCATCTGTTTCCTATTGGAGGAAGTGATTCTGGCAGGAAGGCAGGGGCAGTAGATGAAGGCAGGCTGGGATAGAATAACGTTAAAAAGAGAGCAAAAGGGTAGAGAAACAGGAAATGACAGTGTGACCCACTGGGCCCACTTACTACTTTGCCAGAACCCCCTGGCCACAGCCAACCCTACTGGGCCAGCCGTTTCCATCACCTGCTGCTTCTGGTTCCCCCCACATAAATCCAGGTGCTCCTGAATAAAGCTCTCTTTCTCCAGGAGCCACGGGGAGCCGGATGGGAGGCTGCACGCTGGAGGGGCTGTACTGCTACATGTGTGAAGCTCTGCCTCCCTGTGAGAACATGTCATGGAAAATACTGCTCCAAATAAGGCTAAGCTAAAAGAGGCTGAGAGCTGGGGATTTCCATCAAGCCCCTACTAGTTCAAGCCTCAAGCACTTCATTTTATTAATTCCGCCTTCTAATTAAAAGAAGCTCGGCTATTTAATATAAAGTTGCTGCATCTTTTTATTACTGTTTCCTACCTGCATGATATTAATATAAGCCCAGTCCACTGGGAGGCAGACTCACAGCCATTCCCAGCTCCTCACTGCCCCCTGGCATGCTGAACGAGCGCTGCAGCTGCTGAGCTGATAAACCCTAGAAATCATTTCCGACTCCAGCCAGAGCTCTTTACAGTACCTTCAGCGCTCCCTGGTGATGGATTAATGCACTGTTGTTGTCATTTTATTGCCATTTTATTGCCCTGGTGCAATTTACCAGGCTTTATGTGCCTTCGCTGTCCGGTGGAGCAACGCGCAAGCGCATGAGGCCAACGTTCCTAGACAAAAGGCCACCGCTCAATGATCACTGCGCATGTGCAGCACACACACACACACACACACACACACACACACACACACACACACACACACACACACACACACACACACACACACACACACAATCTAAATCAAAAACACGATTCATTCAAACACAAATGGGGTACTACACAAGCGAGCAGATGAAAGCAGCAGTAGTGAATCTTTCAGCTGGCTGATGGACTTCACATTCACTGCTGCTGTTTTATGCATTCACCACCTGAGGGCAACATCAGTAAGCTGGCCATGCAGCTGCAGCCAGATACAGCAGTGCTGGGGCTTGATATAAAATTATTTATAATATCTAATTGCTTGTGTTGCATTGATGTGTTCTGAGCTCAGTTGTTTCAACATTTCAACAGGATGGAGTTTACTGTCTTTGCAGTTGTAGGCTGAAGTCAGTGTGATTGCAGCTCACACAGCCATGCATTACATTTAAGGTATTATTCTGAATCTAATTTCTGGGCAATATCTGCTTTCTTTTCGTGCCAAAACAGTCACTTTTTTCTTTTCTTTTGCATTTTAAAATATATGTGACGATATTAAGTCTATTAATCTTTCCCACAACTAAAACATGGCAAAACACATTTCACATGTCACTGTTAAACAATTTTAAAGTAAACACACCCACCCGCACCACACACAGCTGCTGATCTGAAGTTGTTGTAACATGTGGAGATATTGTGTAACATCTCCTGCCAAATTATTATCTCTCTCATGCTGTGGGAAAATTAGTCTTATACCTACAGCAAACTGGAAAGAAAAATATTGGTTCAGGTTCTGTTTACCTGTTTTATAGAGATATAATGCATGCTATTTTAACTGTAGTCTGTCATGAGAAATTTATGTTAATTACAATAAACACTAATTATTGGCTTCTTTGGTTTCTTTAATAATTATTTTGATACTGTGTGTATGATTGACAGACAATGTTTTTATAGTAAATTTAAAGGTATTTTTTAAGATTTAGTTGGGATAGACTTACAGTAGGCCTGACCAAACGGAGTTAAAAAACATCAGGCGATCATGGCAGGAAGCAGCCACCAGAGGGAGCATCGATGCTGTCAAATCCAAGGGAAGTCCCTGATAATTAAAAACCATTAGACTGCAGCTAAAAACATTAAAGATACACCATTTTTCTTGCACATGTTAAAAGGAATTACAATTGTAGATGCATGTCAGCTGCTATGAAAATGTTTCAACATCAAACAACTTCATTTTTCCCCCTCTTTGTCTGTTCCTGCCTTAAAATTTATTGCACATCCAATGTTGTCTTTTTGGTGTAGGGGCGTGTGTGGATGTATCAGTGTGTGTATATTTCTTTCAGATCTGCAGTGTAAAGTACAATCTTTGCAAGGACCTGTAACCTCAGAGTCTCTTACGCCCTGAGAGCTGCTGATCCATCACTCTTAATGGAAGAGGATAAGTTTCAGCCAGTGAAAGAGAGCACAGACAAAGGCAGGGCGATTTATGGCAGATGAAGTGGAACTCCTGATTCACTTGATCTGAGCTGGGCTGTGGCTAGGCTAGGCTAGGTTACGCCCCAGGCCAGGGTCATTCACATGCACGGGGCCCCCACCACACACGTGCACACATATTACTCCAGGCCCAGAGAACTTCAATTTCGACACCACATCCCATAATCCAAAACCTTTCTCCGAAGCTTTTGATGTTCTCCTGCCCCCTTCTTCTGGACTAACTTTTTCAGTTAGTGGCGAGCCTTGGGTGGTGAAATATGGAGTGGAAACCTGTTACATGTTAGCTTAGGAGATAGCCAAGGTGTAAATTATGTGGGAGTCTCTGGCCAGCCTTATTTATTAGAGGCCTGTCAGGTGTTTAGGTGTTGGAGTGAGATGTGCGGCTCAAACGTTTACTTCCCTGTAAATCAGGTCATGTAGGCCACGTCTGTTTGGATGGTGTATGTTTATGTGAGTGTGCCTGTGTTTGAAAACTTGTTTTTTTCTGGAAGTCCATGTGAGGCCCGGCTGTGATGATGTAAAGGCATGGGGTGACTTGAATGTGAGGGTGTGTGCATGTATTTGTAGGTCTGTTTTGTCTGGGGGCCATCACGACTGGTGCAGATGGGGTGCAACACTAGCTATAGTTATAGTTATTATGCTGTCTGACTAACAAAGATGGTTTTTAAAGATCCCCTCAATACCTGCACCTGTCGTCACCATTATACATTACAGTGAACAAACATGAAACCTACTCAAGACTTTTCCTGTTTCTTTTGTGATGATCCATGTCTGTCTTTATCCCAGACATATCATGTAGAGGTGGATAGCTGGGAATTTAGCCCATCTGAGGACATCAGGTATCACTCAGCAGGTAGTTAGGCCTGTCATTGGATGATGGATTCTGGCTCTCAGACAGAGGAACTGCAGCAAACAGGTTGCATAGACCCTGTATTTGTTACCATTATTCCCCCACAAGGTGCCGCCAGTAGTGTGAGCCGCGTCTCCCCTTCTGTTCGCCCTATTCAGTCAGTCCTCTGGCTTGGCCTTGTCTCAGCACAACAATGGCATGGAGCGTTTTGTTCCCCCTAAGTGGGAGAGCATCAGCCCTTAAAGTGAGACCAAAGGGAAAAGGGAGTGGAGAGTGCAGAAGAGATGAGTTGAGTTGAGGTTGAAAGGGGTTAAGAACATGAGACAGAAAATTCTGGAGAGAGAGATTGAAAAGATAAAATGAAGGGGTGGAGAGGAGCAGGATGAAGGAGAAGAAGAGGGACAGAGGATGATGTGCTGGAGGCAGGTACATCTGCATTCTCTCCAAACACAGCATCGGTCTGTCTTAGGTGTCTCTATTCCAGCAGCACTCACTGGCAGATTTATGGCGTTTCTTTGTGCATGTGTGTCTATGCATGTGTGTGTGTGTGTGTGTGTGTGTGTGTGTGTATGTGTATGTGTAGGAGAAGGGGGATAAATTGAGAGTGAGAGACACAAGGTACAAGAGAAAGGGTGTATGTGAGTAGAGGCGAAGGGCAGCAAGCAAATAGCATCCATGTTGCATTCCATCGATATCGCAAAAGCCCCCCCCCCCCAGTCCCTGCCATATTTCACCCTTCCTCTCTCCCTTTATCCTTTGCTTCTTTCCTCTCCTCTCCCTCTCTGTCTCATCACCCTGCTCTTCATTCGGTGATCTCGGCCCTTCCATTGCTTCTCTGGATCCCAGGCTGTAAAGCCTTCTCAGGGGGAAGGGTGTAAATCTGTCTCCCCGTCTCAGGAGATTTCCTGGAGCTCAGCAGACTCAACAAAGCCCAGCTAGTGTGGAGGACCAAATGTTTAACATGCAGTCACACAGACACACACACACACACACACACAGAAATGTATGGACCAGATAAACATGCCGTGCACTACACACTGTATTAACATGGATAGAACAGCATGTGTTCCTACATCCACTCACACATGCTAGGCCTTGTTTGGAAGCTCCTGTGAAAACTACCATGTATGCCTCCTGCCTGTCTAGCCAAGTGCCTGGGAAACCGGTGTTTGTGTTTGTGTGTCCACAGGGCACCCTACCCCCATACCTTTTGTCCAGAGGAGCTGTCCAGACGAGCTTGTTGTCTCTTTATTTTCCCTCTTCCCCCGTTCTTTTTTTCCTCAACTTCCCTCTCTGCTTTATTGCACTTGATTCTAAGCGCGTCCATTCCTGAGATGGCTCAGATAGCAGCTGAAGCTAAATTGCCCGTCATAAAGCATCTGCAATAGCAATGGAGCTCTCAGGGTGGGACTGCTGCAAGGGGGTATGAGGCGGTTAGGGCACACTATGAAAATACAAGGTCTTCTTTTTAATCTTTAAATGTGGAATATGAACTCTATTTCAACATCCACAAATCATCAGACCCTTCCTTAAACATTAAACGATTCTGTTGCATGATCGATTTCCTGAGTGCCTCCTAAATCAGTTTTATGCATCTAATTTTCAGGAACATTTGGCTATTTGAGTGTGTGGGTTTTGGAGTAAAGTGACTGAAAATCAAAAGTAAAATGATCTAATGGTATTTTGGGACGCTGAAATGCTTCTGCATGATACTACTAATTACTCACACAAGACAGGCTAGTTAGAGTGAGATGCTGTGATTTATGGGGGAGCCATATATTTGGCTGTGCTATGTTCCTGTCAAATGGCTGACAGATAGATGACTGCTGAGCTGTAATTGGCCTTCCTGTTTGTATCTTTTCTCATGTAACAACAAAGGCACTTCCCGGGCCTAACTGCAGAGGGTGCACGTGTGTGAAAGTGCAGTGTTGTGCTAGTAACAACTCACAGGAAGAAGAAACAAAGGCGAAAGGAAGCATGAGGAAGCAATGGTTAGCTGGGAATGACACAAGAAAAGGTTACCGGAGTGCAAGATGGGTAAGGCACACTTGGACGGAGAGAGAGGGAAGGCACGTCGGTTCAGTTATGTTCCTGCGGGGCTCTGTATTGACTCATCTCTGAATAGAGGATCTGTGTGTGGCACATTTGTAGCGAGAAATGTCTCACCATCCAGCCAAAATAATCCCGCAAGCTGCCAAATTAATCTCAACAAAGATTTGCTGCAGTCAACACAGAAACAAGGCCAAAAGATAGAGAGATAAAAGCACACAGCTGCAGTTTATTCAAGTGGGAAAATCCCTCCTTGCTTCATACAGTCTGCAGTGTGTTCTATCAAAGCTTTAATATTATTGCGCTGGAGCTCACTGTGAAGAAGAATTCCAAGGGACCACAGGAGCAAGACAGGGCCAGCAGCCTGTTTGGCAGGAGCCCCGGTGTGATCATCATCTATGGGAGGAGTGACGCCCCTCACTCCTGCCTCCTCCTGCCTCCCAGCTAGCCTTGGCCTGTGACAGATGAGCCCAATGACAGCAGGACGCAACAACCTGCAATTGAACATTCCCCTGCGATCTGTCAATGTCTGTGGTGGCGTTTCACTCTCAGGAAAACACACAGGGACACACACACACCTTTACACACACCCTCACATTAAGTCATTTCCCAAGTATTAGAAGAATCAGGGCCTGAAGCAGCTTCTCATTCTTGAGAAATACTTCAGATACCTGTTGCAGGTGTCTTTTGAGGTTTGAGAGGCGGTGTGCGTGCCTTGCTTATTCTCCGAGTTGAAAAGTGCTGATAATTGCAAGCTAGTTCTCTGACAGGAACAAGTTCCTGAACATTGTACAGTACTGCGAGTCAGCTGGTCCTAGTTTTGTGTTTCAGCCGGTGCTGTGGTTCTCTGCTTTGACCACAAGGTGTCACCTTGTTCACAACTAGCAAATGGCTTGGAGCCTGATAGGGGCTTTATTTTCCGCTTTGGTGGCAGTGCTGTGGTGTATCACGGCAAAATGAAATAGGAAAAATGAAAATAGGACATAAATGCGTTTGCCGCATACAGGGCTTAATGAAGTCAGCCTTGCCAGTACATTAGGAACAAAGGCAGCAGAGAGAAAGGCAGTGAAGGACAACTCACAAACAGTTCCAAAATAAAAAGGGAGATAAAGTATGAATGGTGAGCCTCCTCAATGAAAAGCAGTTCACTGGTTGTCAAAGAGGAGATTTATTTTCCAAGCAACTGGCTTTTTATGGTCAAGCTCCTCCACAATGGTGAACAGCAGTACGTTGTAATATGGCATGTAAAGAATGGGATTCAATAGAAGCAGTCCTCCATTTGTCATATTTAAGGGGATAGAATAATGACCATTGGCTGCCTTGTGCTTGAATCACTCACGTTGGCTTATTTTTGTGAGCAAAATGGAGGATGAAGATGAATGGACTTCATATATGATTTTGGACAGTCCAAGCTATCATATCATGTCATATAACTTAAACCAATAGCCGGTAGCTTATCATTATCATAAGCTTGGAGCAGCAGCAAGTCCTTTGCTATGTTTCAGTGGAAATTATAAAACAATCCAGCTGTCTTCACTTGCTTGTTGCAAACTAATGATCGCTTGGCTTCTCAGCCATAAATGCGGGCTGCAAAATTAATTGTTTCAATCAATCAATTGGTCAGTTTCATAGCCATCAAGCTTTGCCCAAGATCATGTGCATTCTCTACCCTTCTCCTTGAGGATGGGCCTGGAGAATGCAAGATGATTTATGGCCTCTGTGTGTGCTGCATACATATACAAATACTATACACCCATGCTGACAAGCACACACGCTCAGGAGGCAAACACACAGACACTGACACTGACACACTCACAGATACTGTATACACACATAAACATCCATGTTAGCACATATGCACACATTCCAAGTGGATGACACACAGCAGGAAGTACATCACATGAGGAAGCAGGATCCACACAGGGGAACTCTTCAGCGTAGGCTAAGCTCGCTGGTGACACATGCAGCTAAACATAGCACATAAACCACGTCCAGCAGTGATTAGTTGTATTAGAGTATTCTCTTCAATTCTTTTATGAATAATATATTTGTGGTTTACATCTGTGAAGGAATATACTAATAAATGTACTAAAATGTCAATGTCATGTTGTGAATGCTACCTCTTTTTTTCTTGCATGTAAACACAAGCTCATGCAGACACACGTGCAAGCTCACACATACATGCTCATATATGCATACACTGAGAACCAAGTGCAGAGGCTTGTTGTTAGCGTGTTGTTCCTGTGCTGTGGCTTGTGGGCCTGTCTGCAGGGCTGATCGATGGTCTTTTACTGCTTCCCCAGGATTATCGGTCGAGTTCACCGGGAGGGGAAGGCAATTCATCAGAGCACAGCAGAGAAGGGAGAGAGAGAGAGAGAGAAGGGAGAGGGGACAGAGAGATGGTGTGAGAGAGAGGTGTTGGAGGGGGGTGTCAGTATGAAAATGGAAGGAAAGATAGGAGAAGGCAGAAGTAAAGGTGTGAGGAAAAACAGAGAGAGGGGAGAGGGAAGGAGAGCGAGGGAATGGAGCAAGATGGAGACAGAGGGTTAGAAGGACGAGATGTACAGATGTGCTTGTGATACCACATCACCTGGAAATGCATGGAAAAGATAAAAGAGCAGACATAGATTAATATCACAAGATAAAACGATGTTAGGGCAACCTCAGATTAAACCCTCCTTATAGTCTATATTCAACATCAAGCAAATATATAACAGTACAGTGTCTGCAGGTGCCGTTTTGTTTTTATTGCAGTAGGATGTGGCGTTTTGCATTGAGATTTATTTATTTGACAGTTTAAGAAAAAGAAATGGCTGTCATTTGAAACCACACTCCCAAAGATGATGTGGTAATCTTTCATGAGTTATTGTGCTCATGCTTGGTATTAAAGGCTGCGGAAAACTTTCATAGACTATAATCATGTATAATACACCTTAAATGAAAGCATCAAAATATAATGTGTCAAACAACATTACAACTGCCTATAAATGGATTAGATGCAAAGCGCACTTGAAACCAAGAGACAAGTTCTGAGACAAATATCATAGATAAGCTCATCATTCTGTGCTGAATCTGACTTTGCTTGATTAACATTGTCTGTAACAAGAAATGATCTTGGCGTGCTGGAGCACCTGAAGATAAAAACGAGAGCCAAGTGTTAGCTCAGTTCCCAAAGGTTTCAACTACGTATGTGTCTCCACATTTTACAAGGACCATAACACACATGTTTGAGCTGATCCGCGTTACGAAATGAAAAAGGCGATTCAGCACCGCCAGCAGAATTTTCAGTAGAAAGAAACAGGTGGTAAAGAGCAGATACACACACATACGATTGGAAAGTATTTATACTTTTCAAGGAACAGTGAATACATTTTGATGACATCACAGATCTGCCATTACAGCAATAAGGAACACAGACTCTAGCATCACTAGTATAGTCTTCTATTTATGCTTACTAGTAATAGCTCCTCCTATGTGAATCTTAATGTAAGCTTGGGGAGCATACATGCATGTGTTAAAAAGTATTTTATTATGTTTCTGTTTATGTCTGTCTTTTAATATTTCTTCTTTGTTGTGTGAGATTTATGTTTGCAAATGACACTCCATCCCAATTTTTCCCCTTCTCCTCACGTCTCTATCACACTCTTCACAGATAGACTACCATTTCTCTCTCCTTCTCTCTCTCTCTCTCTCCCTCAACCCATTGATGGATGGACAGATCATGTATATCCAATCTAGCAGTGCTCCTGATGCGGTTAGGGGCTGTGACAAGTCTCCGGGCGGGGGAACCGAGTGGAGCGAAGCGAAGGAACGGGGTGACGAAGAGGACACGACATCTGGAGAACACGCAGAAGAAAAAGAATGCAGCAGAAAGAGAGACTGCGCAAAGTGTCTGCAAAGTGCCCTGAGCATTTCTGTGTGGAAAACAAACATACACCCTCTGCTCGGCCCTCTGGGCTGCTGTTTGGTCTCTGGTTGACAGTAGTAACTAATCACCAGCCAGCAGCAGTGACAAAGATAGACAAAAATGATATAGTTAAATCTGATGGCACATAAACATACAGAGTGTTAGAACCTCTCCTCCACAGCTACAGTATAGACCACAGAGTGTTATGGATGGTGACTGGCTGTTGACATGCACTCAAGAGTTTCAGACTGTAGTTACACACATTGGCCACCAGGGGGTAATGTTCTCCTCATAGTATTTGAAGGACCTGCTGTGCTCACCAAAGGGACCGTGGTGCTTATCTCAGACAGTAGTGGGTGATTTCCTGGTTCATACTGGCAGCATGGTTGATGATAATGTATTATCACAGGCTATAACACAGTAGGTGGTGGTGGAGTGTGTCCGTACGGGTGGGATGGTAAAAGGGTGAGGTGGACATCCCCTAAGAAAAAGAAGTATTTTCAAGTGTACCATTAGTATAATTATTGTAAACTAAAAACAAGCAAGTATACTTTCAATTTACTTTTAAGGAACTTAACAGAGATACACTAGACTAATTAGTTTTAGTATACTTGTATAGTGACAAGTATACAGAAAAGTCAAAGTATTTTTGGGTTATACTTGAACTTATGCTCAAGTATACATGACGTATACTAACAAGTATACAAAAAATACCCAGCACGCATTTTAGCCATTTAACTTTTACTGCAAACAAAAAACTATGAAACAAACAATTGTTGTTATAAATTAAAGATTATAAGATTAATTAAGACGTCACATATTGTTGTGTGACATTGTCTTGCCTTATGTATCTCTTTTGAAGAGATTACGTTTGATAGGTAGTTAATTTGTTACTAAGTGTTAGTAAGAAGGGGAAGCAGTCAATACATGTTTCCTTTCAATCACTTATTACAGCACTAAATAATACTAGTAGATAAAGTGCATAATTAAATGCACCGTGGTGGACGTCTCAGTCATGCAGCAGCCCAGTGACATGAGAAGTACTCATGTTATATTTAAAATTTAAAGAGACATTTAAACACTATTTGTAAATAATATAATATAAAAGTAAGCTAATAGTATACCTGCATGTTCAATATTTGTATTTGAAATTAGAAAGTGCATTAGTAGTGCATCCCCAGTAAACTAACAATATAAATATATATATTTATATTTATTTGTAATATATTTAAGGTTTACTTTCATAATTTAAAAAGTGCGCACAAGACCCAAGAAGTATTGAAAAAGTATACTTATAAGTATACTAAAAGTACACTGCTATTAGTGTATTTTTTATTTAAAGTAAGTACACTTTAACATTACTTCAGTATACCTGACTCCTTCCTACTGATCACCAAACTATTCAAGTAATGCTAGGGAAAAAAATCCACGTTGACATTCACGTAAGCTCAACTAAATGAAAACCACAGTTCATTGTTGAGCAGGGAAATGAATATCAGCAAATCATTGCCTGAGAAATTGCCACTGACTGATGAACCAATGTATATTTTTAATGCACATGAATACACCGAAATCTTTAAGGTGAGGAAGTCATGTTCTGAGGTAGGACTGTCTGACCTCTCAGAAACAGTCTGGTCAGGGGTCAAATCACTTGACCCCCTCGACCATATCAACTCCTTTGACTACTTACTAAATACACAGATAACTCCATTCACACATACCTTTACTCTTGTCTGCTGGGTTGTAGCCTACACGGTCAAAGAAAAAAAACACTTTCTCTTGTGACACTGTGCATCACACACACACCGAGAGAATCAATAAACAAAAAGTGGAAGTGACTGAGAATCCATCTACCCTCTCTCCCCCCTTTTCAAATTGCCAATGTCTTGTCCCTTGCCCCTCAAACTCCTCAGTACAAACCCATACACATTAATAATACAATGCACAGTAAACAAACAGAAGTATAGCTCAAGAAATTTGGACAGAATCTGCATTCCACCTCCATTTTAAAGACACTCGGCGAAACAGCAGCCATTTTCTAAATTGTGGAATCGCCACCCTCACCCCCACCTCTTGATAGTAATCAAATTTGGTCTCATCTTTTCATTTTCTCATCTCTCCTCCCCATCTGTGTGGTGTAACTCCTCTCTTTCTCATTCTCTCCCTCATCATCCCTCACTGTCACTCGGCAGCTCTGAGCCATTGACCTCCGACCCCGAGGCAGGTTCACCAGCGGGTCAGGAGCCTGGCGGGGGGGAGACGGAGAGAGAGAGGAGGGGTGGGAGGTCTGTTACTGTGGGATGCCAGCTTCCTCCTTTGGCCATGGATACAGCCTTCACTGTTGCTGCCATAGCAACTGGACGAGACGGCAGAGAGAGCAGACTGCAGAAAGCTGCTGGGATGGAGCGCTCTCTTTGCTGTGATCCGGCTGTAACCTCCACCAGCACATGTTCACACATACACATGCACACAGTCACACTCACATGCACACATAATGACATACTGGCACACAAACAATCCCATACGTGCTTGCAAAATCTAATCAAATTTCTTATTTGGACTGCCAGGCTGTGCTGGAAAGACTTTTTCAAGTTCCAAGATTGATGAGCATTCCATGTTGCCTGCAATTAATTGCTGCATAATTAGACTTACAAGTTATTTATTGAAGCAATTTGGAGAATACAAGAGCCTGGGGATATATAAAAACCATTTGATCACAAGCCACATAAACTTTAAAGATGTCCTGTTGCAAGCATTATTTGGATAGAAATTAGTGATACGACCTCCTCCAAAAATGTTGGAGTAATAATAATGTAATAATAAATTGCAATACATCTGGACTGAAGTGAGAAATGTGCTGGACGTCCCATCAAATGAAAGCGTAAGTTCAGACAATAAACGCAGATAATAATAAAAATAATATGATGGAGGGAGGAAAAGGGTTTTGGGCACATTTTTGGTGAATGCAGGTGTGTGAAGCTCTGATTGAGCATGCTCAGCTCAGAGAGCCTCGGGCATTAGGGCTCAGTCCAGGTGGTGGCCCACCACAAACAGAGGTATGAAAAAACTCTGTTGCTGCTTGCTATTAATTATATCTGATTTGGCTCTGCTAACTTTATTTATACACACCCTTTCCAAATCAAATATCTCTCTCTATTCTGATCATCTCTCCGTTGTATCATGTATTACACTGTGTTTATTCTAATTTCCTTTACTTTTCCCGACTTTAAGTCTCAATACTCTCTTTGGTCTCTTCTTCTCTCTTGTCTTGCTTCACTCTGTCTCTCTCTGCTCAAACAAAGATGATAAATGAGGCTATTGGTGTCTCGCTCAAGAATGAGCTCTGATCAGAGACCCTTTGATGTTTGACAGCTTTAATGATGTATCTTGATGAATTGATGTACAGTAATTTTTACTTCATGTAATACTCTGTTTTACTATTAAGCACGTTATTGTTCCACGCTATGAATAAAAATGCCATTGAAGTGTGTGTGTCTTTGTGTATGCGTGTAGTTCCCATTTTTCTTGACTTGCATTCTCACGCCTTGCATGTTTGGTGACAATGTCAGTGCACTTAAGCCAACGTGCTTATCTCAAGTGTTTCAAGAGGCTCTTATCAGTTCTCTTTGTAATAACTGGATAGACTACTTTTAGTGGCACATGCACACTCACCAACACACACGCTGGGGGCAGACGGACGCATTTACTCCCCCCATATCTCCATGCAATTCATTGTATGTGGATGTGTGCATGTTCTCACATACATGCACAAACTAACATATATAAAAGCATGAGAAAGAAGATATGTCGAAATGTATAACTATATTGCCTCACATTGCTTGACATAAAAAATGTTATATGTTTCATTCATTTCCAAATGTGTTACGTAGCATTGCTCCTGCAGAATGATCCTGTATTATTAATTTGTTTAAGCGTGCATTTCACTTGTGGCCTAGATAATCTTGGATTTTGCCCAGTAGCTTAATTCCAGACACAGCCTGAGTCAGGAAACTCAGGTTTACTCTGCTCTATGTGTGCTGTTCTCTAACTTCACCAATAGGTGGAGCTATATACATGAAACAGGCGATGAGGTTTCTATGGTCAAAGGCCCTGGAGCACCAGGAAGAGCTAATCAAATTGCCAGTGTGTCTGTGTCAATTACAGCGGGTCAACTTCATAAGAGGAATAGGCCCAAATCATATTTGCACCTGTATTCTTCCAGCAGTTCCTGAACCAGAAGCAGAATATACACAGAGGGGCCAGGGAAGCCTCTTAGTATGGCAGTCAGATTTTCAGGTTGATAATGATATGGAAATGGTGGTTTTCATAAGCACACATTCTTATGAGATATTAGCCCTTCTCTAAATTCTGTAGATAAAGGCTCGGTGCAGCCGCCTTGAGGGATGGGCTTTGCCATTTGTAGATCTTGCTGAGATGAATTGCAGAGTGGGGCTGATACTCTTACAGTGCAGAGCCACTATCTTATCACTTCCCTTTATCGGACTGATAAAGTAAATGACTTTGCTATAGGTGTGCAACTGTTCAAATTCATTATGAGCCTGCTCAGCCTCGTGACTATTGACACAGCTGAGAGTGTGAGATGAATACAGGCTGTCGGCAGAAATATGCGTGTAGTACATGATTGTGACACACTACAATGGGAGAGTGATGTGAGAGGAAGAAGTGGACAAAAGGCTTGTGCCTGGAGGGTCCTCGAGCCTCCTCAAATTGAATGAAAATGCACATTTTAGAGACTTGTGCAGGTTAACATAGCGCTCAGGGAATGTGGGATCTTAAACCAGTCATTTACATGTTTTTAATCAAGGAACTTGAAGGGAAATGTGCATAAATGAGCAATAAGACTTATTTGTCCCGAGACGGAGAGCATCACTTGTAGTTTAAAGTTAGGGAAGGAGAAGATTGTTTGCATGTTTTCTAATTACTGACTTTCTGCTGTCCTTATGAGGGTGTTTTAACTGTAGGGGGTAGGAACCGTAGTCACTTTTTGTCACAAAAAAACATACACATGAAACACTGATGCCCCCTCCTTTTAAAGCATACACTCACCTCAGTGTAGTGGTCAAAGGTAGTTAGATCAGCAAAACAAATGAGTCAATGAAGGAGGTTTGGAATTGTCCCAAGAGGAGCATCTATCTTTGTGGTGAGCGGCAGCTCTGTCAATGAGCGCCAGGGCAGTAATGCACTGGTATTTGGAAGGGAAGGCATTGTGTGTGCATCATCCAGCATCCAGACATTTGGCTCTCCTAACCGAGGGATGCTGTTATAGAGAATGCTGTTAAGTATAGCTGAATGGGACTGTGTTGCACCTGAGTCAGAGTTCTGTCTCCTGTATTAACATTATATGGAGCCTTGCTGCATTCCTCCTTCCTGCCCCTGCACTTTGCCTGGTCTACATCTGGTAGAGAAGATATCCCTGTCTCCACTCTGCTTATAATGGTCCATAATCCCTACCGAGCCGACCTGGCAGTATTGCAGAATTTACAGTAATAATGAGGACTAATAGAGGTAATATCCATCCATTTGACCACTAAATCAGAATTGTAGCTGAAGTAGGTGATGAATGTAGTGTCCCTCCCAATTTTGTAGAATCGTAAATGATGGAATAAGTCTCTTAGATCCAGATTAAGCTCCATTGTGAGCCCAAAATCCGTGTCCATGTGGGATCCCTTTTGAAATACAGTTTTGAGTCATTCATTTCGCCTCACAGTTCTGGTGCTTTCCTGACGCTGCTGACTAGTGCAACTTATAAGCAGTAAGAGCAGAATGAGCCAATATCCTCTTTCTACTGAGAATAAAGAAAAAAGAAATATGATAAAATTGTGTTACTCAGTCATATTAGAAATTTGTCTTTTCAAAGGCATGACAGAGCACGCGGTCACATTGTTGCATCCCTGGAGATAGGTATGGATTCAATGCCCTGCTCAAGGACACCTAAGTAACATTGATGCTTATTGAAACTTGAATCCACACTTTGTTGTGTGCTCCTGTGCCAGAAAGTAACTACACCACTGGAATTTGCCTTTTTTCATTTACAGTCATAAAGTGCTGCAAATAATAACTATTGTTGTTGTCAGTCAATGCTGATTATCTAATCAACTTCTCAATTTCATGTCAGCAAACAGAATGTGCTGAGATGTTTTTGTTTTTTTTGTTGAACAAACTAAAACTAAATTACTCCATTGTAAACCAGAGAAAAGCAGCAGATGCACACATTTAAAATGCACACAAACCTGAACTTGGAATAACATCGATAGTGGGTGTACAGGAGACTTTTGCAAAACTCTGCAAGAAAGTCGCTCTTCCTGATTAGTATCTTGGCGTGCACTCAGACGGCAGAAGTCCCAGGCTTCTAGCAGAATGTGCCCTGCAGAGTAGAAGTCCCAGCCATCCTCCTGCATTAATGATACTTCTCTGCCCTGCGGCTCCACTCAAGGAGAAGGAGGAGACATACATGGCCATGGCTTCTGCATGGTTGTCTGCAGGCCGCAGCCACATGGTCGCACTGTAGATGCTGATGCTTCCCAATGAGTGAATGAGTGGGAGACATTAGCGTACAAGCAGACACATAAATGGCACCAAGATGAGATCAATTAGACTGAGAGGAAGGTCATTAGGCCCCTGTATGGCCAGTGGTCAAAGTGTGATGCTGGTATACTGTGTCGTGTCAGCTATCAGTGTGAGTGCTTGTGTGTGCATCGGTCTCAGTGTCTTTTTGCCCATGTACTGTAATTAATATTACTACGGATGTATGAATGTGTGACATTTTAACACCAATGAGGTACAGTCAAGCAACATTTCCTGAGGTAAGTATAAGCTCGGCGGGGTCAAACCTGCTAAGATACCCTGTCGCGTTTGCGTCCCCGGGGCTGTGATGCAGGATGGTGAGTAATCGTGCTGTGTCTGTGCATGCGTTGCCATTGATTTTGTCTCGGCTCCTAGCTCCCCCAATTACCTCCTACTCCAGGCTGCCAGTCCCTTTGCTGTCAGGGGGGAGGCTGGAGACTGGGGCCTCAGTGAGCTGTTTGTTTACACTGCTAATTGCTCCTGTTGTTTCCTTTCATTAGCCCAGCCTGAGCTATTGGGCTGCCTCACACAACTAAGTGCTCTTAGCCTTAGTCCCCCAGCCTATAGTAAATATTGGCAATATATACAGCGCCTCCTAACATATGGCTGCAGACTAGAAATGATAGGCTCTGCTGGTGTAGTAGAGTGTTTTATACAGAACCCCATGGAGCACTGGCCTGTTCCGGTTGTATTTTCGTGTTTGAGTTACAGTGTGGTCTAACTAGAGTAACACAGAGACTTGCTTCCATCGATACAAACAGAAAGGGAAATCCTGCACTGCCACACTCTGGCTGACCCTTACACAAATTCAGCTGACTCCACTTGAAGTTTAATGTCAGTGCAATCTGCATGTGTGTGTTGAGTACATACATCTACACCTAAACGTGTGGTTGCATGTGTGCACGTTTGTCTGGCTGTATAATGGTGTGCTTTCGCGTTTGCTTGGCGTATGTGAATTATGACTCAAAGGGCTGCATGACGGAGTGAGTCCCTGTGTCTGTGGTGCCCCCTCCCCAAACCCACTCGCCCTTCTATCCACCCCACACACATATGCAAACTCCAATGCAAGAGCCCACAGCATCTCAGCACACACAGCCGTAGCTCCTTAATGACTGCCATCCCTCTCTGTGCCACATTATTAATTAGCTCAATGATCCTTGCCAATGGGACCTGCACTGTGGATTAGAGCCCTCAGCACCCACACCCCTGGCTGCTGCTGTTGGCTGGCCAGGACAGGTGAAGCAGGGGCTGGGGTAGGGTGGGAAAGTGCGTGTGTGCATGTACATGTTTAAAGATGCAGTGTGTGTTTTATTCTTAAAATAAACTGCTTTCACATGGTTCTTTTTTATCTGCATGTGGGAGCCCTATGGGCATCTTGTTTTTCCCTCTGTAATGTTTACGTGTTTGTACTTGTGAGCAGAAGGGGTCAGGAAAGGGACGGTGGATTATACGAGAGCCTGGGGATAAATCATGTGACCATGAAGGAAGAAGAAGGGTGGGTGCCACCTGGCCCAGCACAGTGTGCAGCATGTTCAGCTCCCCAGTGCACCACAAGTCCCAGCACCACCATACTCAGCAGCATCGCAAGATTCATGGACCAGTACAGGTTCCCAGTGCCACAGCTATGTTCTGAGTTACCATGCACACTGTAATTTATCTAAAAACAGTCCTCTCCATTGCACTCCTCAGTCTTCTTGCCATGTATAATTGCAGAGGTGTTTTTCCTCTGTGTGTTCCCAAAAATCCAACTGTTCATCAAGGGCTTAGTCACTCTCGCATGCAAATCTGCATTAATATTTTTGTCAGGAAAGAAAAAAGGAAAGAGGTGAGGGAGACGGAAAAAAGGGAAACAGCCTCTCCAGATGCCTCACAATTGCACAGAGCAAATGAACATAAATGTCACTGTCATGCTGAAATGAAGAAAAAATGTGTTGGGGGACAGCAGGACACGTTTTGCATATGAAGAGGTGAATGCCCAAGGAGAGCGAGGGGGATGCTGCACCTGTAACAAATGACTGTAGCCCCCCCTCCAAAACTTTCTCCTTCAAAACACAAGTCATGCCAGTAAAGAGTAAATATGCGAATGACAGACTTACACTTACACTGAGCTGAAAGAATGCACGCCTAGGAGGTGGTGGGGTAAATCTTTATGACATTGCAGAACTGGAATAATCCAACTCAGTTTAATGGGCTAGAGTCCTCTGAGTCCACATCCACATATTTGGATCATCTGTGGAGCAACACTTCATCTGCTTTGCATGTTTCCTGTGGTGCTGCTCTAACTCTGCCCATAACTTCGGAGACCGTAACAAATGTGCACTGTGCTGGGTACTAAGCAGTAAAGTCAATGAGGAGCTTGGGCATGAGTGGGGATAGATATGCAGGGCATGTAGTTGCTCCAAGGTGACAGTGAGGTGTGTTGTGATTATTGACTGTGTGACCTCGTTCTGACCCCAGCTGTGAGCGAGTAAAGGGCAGGGAGTTAGTGTGTGCTGCACCGCCTGTCATGCCTGTCAATACGCTGATGAATGGAGCTGGCGGTTATTAAAGCAGAATTAGAGCGGGGAGGGGGGAGAGGGATAAATGATGGCGCAAATGGTTGTGCAGTGGAGACTGTGGAGCCGGATGGCACAGCATCAGTGTCATCAGTCTTTATTACCCTCCAGGGAACAGAGGGGGAGAGACAGGGAGCGGTCAGTACCACGTACCCCTCTGCACTCAGCCTCCACCAACACCTAGGTTGCACCTCCACATCTCCCTGCTAGCCAACTAATCCTGACACATTATAACTGGACACACATCTGCATGTCCACTCAGGGCATCTACAGACTCTAGTTTATCTTCATTGCTAACAGAATAACCACATTAAGATGAGCATATACTGCATATATTATGTGCATTAAAATAGATGGAGACAGATACATGTGTGTAGACACGTATACACATGAATACAGCGTCTGTTTCATTTTCACCATCACCGGCTCGCTCTCCAGGCTTTTCTGCTTTGCCCATTCCCTTTTCTCCCTCTCTCCCATTTCCCTCCTCCATTTTCTCTCTCACCAAGGGAGTAGAGGACCCTCACAACAATCAATCATGGTGAAGTCACACAGCACAGCGGCACACTCAGGGCACTGTGCAGATAAGCTGGTTACAGAAGAGAAGAGAAGAGAAGAGAAGAGAAGAGAAGAGAAGAGAAGAAGAGAAGAGAAGAGAAGAGAAGAGAAGAGAAGAGAAGAGAAGAGAAGAGAAGAGAAGAGAAGAGAAGAGAAGAGAAGAGAAGAGAAGGTGAAGAACTGGGGTACGCACTTAGAGGAGGGGGGAGGGTGCGCTGGGTTCACTGCACTGTCAAAGAGTGGGCACACTCTCCACTAGGGAGGGTCAGGAATGGATGGGTGAGCCAACCCATTGGTGAAGCCCCTGTGAGGCCCAGCCCCTCACCAGAGAGCTGTGCCTGCATACAGATGTGAGCATGCCATTGATATTCTCCCCGTGCTGCTGCTCCTGCTCCGCTCTGCTTCTTTTTTCCTAATTAGAGGTTTATTTATTGATACCACAGTTAATGTCTCTCCTAATTTTGCAATAGTTCTGTCTCCATTACCCAGGAGATTCATTTGCCGCAGTGTTTAGAGCATTGCCTCCACTAGTTTGTTGGTACCTCCTTGTTCACCTTCTTCCTAAATGTGCTCCCTGCCCCACCTCAGCTGGGTCAAATTACTATAGTGCAGCACCTGGCAGGGATAAAATCAGTGGCCTGAGGTTGTGAGGACTTGTAAATGCAAGAAGCCCCAGTAATTAGCTGGCTACTTGGTGTGTTAGTATTTTTTAAACAAATCTGCAAATGTAACGTAAAAACAGAAGTGTAGATGTTTAAATCTATGTGAATTTTGCTTTTTCACGCAGCATCTAAAAAGTTTTAGAGCTGTCCTGATGTCCAAACATGTCCTTGGAGAGCACAAAATTCACAAAAATCAAATAACTACAACTTTTACTTAGGAATACACAACAAATGTTATTACAGAATCCACAAATAATAAGAAATGTCAGCAATATCGAGTCTTGTACAACGCTGTACAAACACATTCGGTGTGTTGCTAGGGTTTTCAAAATGTTCCAGTGCTATTCACTGAAGCAAATATTGATAAATGAGGTCCAGTATGAGCAGCAGATGACAGTGATGCTTTTACAGGCGCGCAGGGTATAATGCGTTTAAGTGCATCCAACATTTTATCAAATAAGTTTATTGTATCACTTACCCAGTCAGACAAACTCATCTGTAATAATCTAATCTCTTTGCATTCTGTTGAAAGATAGCAGCTAACTGTCTAGCATAATAAAAAGGGGGCTTCACTAAGAGCAACTAGCATCTCTAAAGTGAGGATATAGTCCTCCTGGCAGCTTCAAGGTTTGATGGTCGGTCATTAAATGGTATTACATGGCCTTACATGTTGTGAATAAATTATTCTAAATTCTTTCATTATTTTTTCCTTAACAATTTTTCTAAATGTCCTGAAGTCTTGTTTTTACTTGCGGTTGCAAAAGAGAAAAATACAACTTAAAACTTTCTGGCGACCTGCATCATCTGCCAAATCTTTGCATTGAAATTCTAGCTTTACCATTTGACTTAAAGATAAACTTTCTGTCCTTACAGCTTTGATATCATTGTTATACTTTGTGAAAACAGTTGTTTCTTTTTCTGCACTAAGCACTATCGTCTGTTACAACATGATTAAAACTGATGAACAATCCTAAAGTCCCAAGAAAGTTAATTAACCTTTTGTGTGTGTATTCCTTTTCTATTGACATGAACGTAAACATTTTTGAGTTTAGCTAGATGGAATTTTACCTCAAAGCCATAACTGAGTTGACATAAATCATCACCCACTGGGATTTTGGCAACTTAACCATAATAAAATGACGCAAACATAATTTTCAATATTTCCATTGTGTTTATTAGGTAGTAATGAAATCTAAAGTCAGAGAGAAAACAAAGAGTGGTTAGATTAGTGGTTAAAACCCAACTCATATGCAGTTGACCCAGTATTTCACAATTTTTAAAAATTAATAAAGGAATTTCTGCTCCATATGGTGAATTGTCCAGTCTTAGGGCTGTACAAGACCTCAAACAATGTGTGCAGAGTAAACACTCATACAACATCCAAACCACTAACTGCACTCCACCAGGAATGTCAATATGAGCTGATTGGCTCATCCCTCTCATTTTGAACCTACTCTGTGTCACCCTGCCCATCTCTCCCAGCTGCTTCTCTAAGCCCAGGTGCTGCTGCACTGACTGACTCATGGATCACAATCAGCCCCTTCGTTCAACCCAGCAACATCCCTGTCAGTCTCTTCTGTCTCCCCAGGGCTCAGTCTGATCCCATTCCAGCCATTGCACTGACTACAGCTGCCCCTGGCGCAGCGCTGGAATTGGATGGTGTGATGACTAGTGTGAATGGTCAATAACTGTCCATGCAATGTGCACAAGGCAATGAAACTTACATCCCTGGATATAATTCAGTGGTAGCAGCATATGGTTGTTTTGGAAAATGTGTCAGTAGATTAAGAAAAGATACTAACAAGATACAAAAGCAGGTCATCAGGGAGACTCTTTATCATAATGCTCTAATGCCCTTCAAATAGGGAGGATGAGCTTTTGTGCACCAGGCATCGACACCAATGGGTTAACTAATGATGACATTAGTGTGTGTGTGGGTGTGGGAATGAGGGTTCCTACGTGCGCATGTGTCTTAGTGCGCTAGTGTCTGTGTGCTGTCATTTGTGTGTATATGTGTGTATGTGACTTTCACAGGTGATCAGTCAAGGCTATCCACTCAGCCCTTCTCTTGCAGCCCCCTCATTACAGCCCACTATCTCCTCTAAACACCTGCAGCCTCACAGCCCACCTTCAGCTCCTGGGCCCACACGCTGCCTTTTTCTGTCCCAGTGTGAAAAGAGCCTGCCCATCACATCAATCTACTGCACTGTTTATATTTATGTACAGGAGAGAGGCTAAAAAAGGCCTCTCTTACTGTGGGCTTTATTGACTAAGCATTAAGCGGACATTATCAGACGATAGGCTAGTTATTTATGAGGCTGTGATAAAGGCTGGAGGACTGAGTTATGTGAGAACCAGGAGCGGGATGAAAGCTGCTCATACAGCAGCACTGATACCCGACACTTGCCTCTCTCTGTCTGGGTAGAGAGGCACTGCAAATGCGCCAAACAGAGCTGAAACACCTAAGGATTTATAGGTGGTAAATTTATGCTCTCCATAGGTCAAACAAGGGGCTGTTTATCTGGGTTTCATTGTCACTGTCCTCGTGGCACTGCACCGCAGGTACTGAAATTTTCATATTTGCCTCAGGCATGTAGCCAAAGAAGGAGGGGCGGGGGGGGATCGCTAGGTGCTGTATTCCACTGACCTTCTGAACTTTGTTTTGAATTTTCAGACCAACACACTACACATGCTTTTGAAATGTTGACATAAATTATGCATGACAGAATCCCCCCACCCTCCCCTCACCTCCCCCACGCTGAATACTTGTGTATTTCAGTGGTATGCAGTAACCTTGCACAAGAGGTCTGTAGCTGTCTTTGACCTTATGCAGGAGGGTTGAATATCTTGGTGCTTCCTGACCGAGAGTTTGTGGCTACACGTCACATCTGCATACTGCGTGTGTGAACTTTCTCTCCTGTGTGACTTGTATCTCCATGATCTGCAAACACAGCTGAGACACGCATCTTCTTGCTCACACTTTACATGGATCTCAAACACACCGTGTCGGCCACATTTTTAATATACATACATCCTCACCTCTCTATACTGCACATAGTACCATCTTACCCAGTCAAAGCCATCTTTCTCCTCAATAAACCAGGTCAACAAACAAAAAGCAATTATGTTGGGCAGCTGCCGCCTGGGAGTGGGTAATTACAGTGCGGTGTGGACAGCTTCATTCTAAACAGGTACTAAAAGCATCATTAATCATCCTCCCTCTGACGCCTCGCCCTGGTCATGTGACTCAGGCGGCTGATGAGCTGGGGAGAGTGATCCGCCTTTGGGGGGGACAAGCAAGACCTGATTGGCTTCTTCCAGAAGTCCTTTTAGAGGTCAGCCAGTCAGCAGAGATGACCTGCCAATGACCTTGTATCACTTGACCCCTGAGGGCCGAAGGGTCACTCTCTCATATCAGTTGGAGAGCAGGCACAGAGAGGCAGGAGGGAAGACGAATGGCATGGAGAGAGGGAAGAGGAGGAGAAGAATGGTGTAAGGATAGTGAG
Organism: Anabas testudineus; assembly: GCF_900324465.2. Taxonomy (NCBI): domain Eukaryota; kingdom Metazoa; phylum Chordata; class Actinopteri; order Anabantiformes; family Anabantidae; genus Anabas; species Anabas testudineus. Next base: position 13,466,411 of record NC_046616.1, on the reverse strand, counting down.
GAGGCACATGGAAGGTTTGTGCGGAGAAGCATGGGAGGGGTGAAGATGAAAAATAAAACAGTAGGCGTGAGGTTTGATTGAGCACCTGGTCTTCCCCTTTTGCATAAAATGGCTGATGAAAAAATGTGTTTTTATAGCAGCAAGGCCAGTCCTGATCGTTGTTTCATCCAGACACCCCCTTCCTCCCACCACCTTCTCTCCCTTTCTCCCTGTTTATTGCCAGGTTGTCCTCAGGCTGAAAGGCTGATTACATCATCTGAATCTAAGCATCTCTATGTTTGATTTTCTAATGATGATCAGTCAGTAATGCAAACAACAGAACAGAGATGAACGCAGCCTTTCAAATTAATTTAGCAATACACGCTTCCACTGAATTGGTTGCCTATGGCGCCTTTGCACATACTGTGCCTTTCAAGAATCAATCTCTTGCCTTATGAAATACAGCCAAGATGGCGCCTGACAGAGACTTGATTGAAAAAAAGTTCATGAACTGTTCCCTCGCTGAGCACAGACTGACACGGACGACTGATTGACAGATGAAACACAAAGACACATCTGAATGGAGGAGCGCCAGCATCCTCAAACTGGTACCCATCCCCTTGTCCTCTGTCCCCCCTCCACCTCAGCCCTGTAGCCCCACCCCTACAACCCGACTCCCCTTCTCCTCTCTCTCCATATGTCTGTGAATCTGTCACTATGGCAACCTCACCCCAGGGGCAGAGGAGGAGGGAGCTGCCTTCGTTCAGACAAATAAGCTTTGCAGGGCTCATTTATGATGGTTTGTTTAGAGATTATAATACACTGATGAGAGGTCAAAATGTGTGTTCTTGCACACATGTTTGGACATAAAAGTGCATGTGTATGTTCGAGTCTATTTACATACGGCTGCGTGCAGCATCTTGCTGAGCATATGCTGTAAAGCTGCACTGCAAACATTTTGGAAGGCAAAAAAAGGACCACAACATGTATTTATTTGAGTATTTACAACACTGTATCATTAAAGAGAAGATGACTTGTTGGTTTCCAAACCCTTTTTTTTTTTTAAGTCATTTTCTTTAGTGCATAAAATAAAGTGAGCACAGGCGGCATACCACCACAGTGCCACTGAATCAGTGGGTTATATCGACAGCATTGTTAGCATAGCTGGTCCTGGGTTAAAACTGACGTGTCAGATGCAGTATCAGCAAACTCTGTAAAGGCTCATTACATTGTTTTCCTTCACTTTATGCCTGTCTGCAATTTTTGAAAGGTCAGTCTAAACTAGAGTGTAGACAGAACTACATGGAGAGGTCAGAGATAATCAGACATGTAGTAGAACCACTTAGCTTGATTTGACTGATGCTGCATGATGCCACAGGGAGGTACTGTCTGTACATGATGCTGTCCTGCGCTGATTTGCACCACAGCCCCATCTCAGGAAATGAGGAATTCTCCCACGGAGTCACAACCTTGACACACTTTCACCTCTGCATGCACCCCTTCTCACTCTTTTTTTTTTTTTTCTCCAATCCTCATGATACTTTACATTGACTCAAAATCCTTCCCTCCCCCCTATCAAGAGCAAATTTCCCTTTGCAGCCAGAAGTGCTGAGTGCTGCTGTTTGCTTTGTACACAGAAATTCGCTGAGGCTGTAAGCTGTCCCCAAACATCTGCTCCCTGGAGTGGAGCATGAGAGGAGAGGCAAGGACTGGATTGGTGTGCATGTTGCTCGGTGTAGCTCTGTCAGAAAGTGTTATGTATGGATGTGTATGAGTGTGTGTGTGTGTGTGTGTGTGTGCATGTGCGTGTAAGTGAACAATTATTCAAATAGGTGCTTTGTATCTTTTTGAGTGCTTTATTAGTAGCACCTAGGAAACAAAACACATATTTGTGTAATTGTACACAGGGCATCCAAATATCCATAGACGCACACACTCACACACAAACAGGTGCACTTCATTTCAACTTTCTTGATGTACAAATTGTTTGGTAGTCAAATATGTGAACGAGACGGATCAAAAAGACAAGTAGTGCATGAAAGTCTTTGCAAATAAAGAAAAACAGTAAAATCAGACGAGCAGAAAAACTAGAAGAGAGGGGAGCCTTCAAATAGTTTGTAATTATAACAACAACTGAGCTATCTATAAGCGCTTCACATGGAGTTAGAAAGAGCTTAAGTTGATCAATTGATTTCATTCCCCTGAGCACCGGTGAGGATATTACATGCATAATATGCATTAAGTTAATTTTAGGTCAACTTAGTATTAATTACAATGGATTCAGAAGGAATTAGCTTATATGCATTCATTTAAAATGTAATGTAAGATACTCTGTATGTCGCATATGTTCTCTCATTTCTCATGTCACGCGGCTCTTCTGAGGAAAACTCTAACCGCTGCCCACGTCAGCCAAGTTGTAATCGAAGACAATACAGAAGAAAGGAGGCTGACAATAGCGTCATTCATCAAGAACTAATACATCACTACTCAATTCGGGATGTTTTATCAGAAAAGAATTAAAGTAACTTATCTTATACAAATAATAACTTTCTTATAAATGTTTGTTAATGATTTAGATGAATGTTTAAATCAATAGAAAACATCTTTAATGATTTTCATCACAGGAAATGACTGCTTTAGGCAGGGGAAGAGAATAATAAAGGTGAGGAAAATTCCAACTTGCTCAGTGTCAGCACTGTTACTACCTGTGGCAGCAATACATTTCGAGCTGAGTTATTTTGGTTTTATTGTCCTCACATTTACCATGTGTTTGTTTGCGAATAAGTGCGGCACAGCTGTCAGTCTTGTGAACCAACCGTACATCTTCAGGGAGGAATTACAGAAGAGCACAAATTCATCAGAAGAGAGTCACACTCAAATGCTTTCGAACTAAATGTCAGGTCTGAACAAACAATGCGCTTTGCCTTTCATCAATTGAGAGGCAAATGCTGGAGCTACCACAGAACGAAATTGAAGCGATAACTCACCCAAAATAAAGCTCTTCTTTTCACCTTCACCTCATCCTTATAATTCACATTATGTTTTTCTCTCCACACATTTTCATGCTACTATTTTAAATTGTTGTGTATTTCTAAGTGAATCTATTATTCAGTAGAAACTGTGATGAAGTAACTTTAGATTTTTTAGAAAAATCGTCAGCATGCACACCTGCTGCAATCATCCTCTGTGCACATTACAACCTGTAACTTGAAGCACGGGAACATATTTGCACAAGAAGATGAAAGAGTCTCTAATAAGGTCAACCTAGCACACTTCTCAGTAGGAACAGTGGACATCGGAGACCGTTTTTTGTATTCATAGGTTGTACAGTCACATTGCTTCATCATCACTGTCCTCATCATCAGCCCAACAACCTTCACAAGTGCACACCTATTTGCATTAAAAAGATGCACACATCTGAAGGTTTTGTTAAACATTCCACTTTGTACTATTTTGTTTAGAGAAAGGCGCCCTTAATGGGGTGTATTTTGTATAAATGCAAATTTAAAATAAATTGGGTTCAACACGTTCTCAGTCCAACTTGCATGTAAAAGCATTCTTATAAATTACAAATAAAACTTTTCAGTGTGTGTACTGTCAAAAGTTCCTCTTCAGACCTTCATGTTTGAACTTATATTCCTCTTTTCACTTGAAAAGAAAATCTATGAAAATATATATTGTCTGGAGAAGATTAACGCCTGAATTTAAAATATATATATATCCAAGCAGATAGGGGTGAAACATAAGCTGCAGGCATGAAATGAATTGTTGTTCTAAATTTTGTTTACACTGCCTCTGACATGGAATCATATTAAGTGTTAAGTATGCTCAAGTAACTTTAATTTCTCAACTTTGCTATTAAAAATAGGGCTGCAGTTTATATCCAAAAACTTATTGGGTAAAAAGACTCTTTCATCCAGTTTATAAAGTGAGCCAGTAGCATATTTTTGGCTTATTAAAATAAGAGATGGGGCAAAAATTAGGTTAGCTCTAGGTGTAGAGAAAAAAAAATGCATTATCTGCCCTGGTATGGAATTATAATATGAACAATTATCATATGGCCTGCTCGCCCCTCTATTCAACTCGATGAAATATTATTGTGTGGACACAGAGATCCACCACCAGAACAAAGGCGTTCCGAGTTGTCTGTTGGAAAAAAAAAAAAAAAACAACAGAGAAAACGAAAGAAGGATAGAAAGAAAGCTCAGACTTCGAGGTCACACGAATTAATGGGGAATCTTTCTCTTTCTGGGCCGCTGACCGGGTCATGGTTGTCCCGAGGCAAGACAAAGGTCAAGAGGTGAGAGGTGAACTCTGGTGTAACTGCATATATTAGCTTGGCCTTGCAGCCCTCATGTCCACTCCTGCGTCCTGCAGAGGCGCAGTTGTCTAATTATTATAATATTATTATTGTACACTCGCCAAATTGTAATAAAGTCACGTTACGTTCAAGGTTTAGGCTATGCAGACCTAATGAAATCATTTAGATTCTAGCTTTTTCAATTATATTTATTTCTAACATCCAGCTGCTTTAAGTTCAATGGCTTTGTTATTATCAATATCCGTTTTGGATCTAGGGACCTTCATATCCAGTGCAAACACCGCTAATTGAAAGCCAAACAAAAATATTCCCCTGCATAAAATTAATGTAGTTGATGGCCCATATCTTGATATTAAAATAGGCATTAACATGACAGAATCGTATTGCGATCGCGGGAACATAACAGTGTTTAAGGGCCGAGTTTACCATCATTTACTTTATATGAGATGAGATGTGAATCTGGAAGGAATATTTAGCTGCTCGAACTGCTGGGGCCACAAAATTTATTGGTTGATCTGCAAAACAGCACAGACAGCGTTTTATTGTCTGCTCTCCCGCATGAGTGTTCAAGCTAAATTATCATTTTCTGATGCATGTGTGGTGGTAATAAAAGACGCAACAACTCCCGGTCGTGATATTTCTACATTCCATTAACATGCACTTACAGATGCATGCAAATGCTCCCAGATTTGTGCCTCAAATAGATGGATCAACACGGATCGATACTCTTAATACGAGCGATCAATAAACCTATCAGTCAGTTATGGCATTTTAATCTTTCCGTGGGACGGAGGGAAAACTTCGAATCGGACAAATGAAGAACATTAAAGCAGGACTGGAGGAGTGCTAAATTAGCATGATAATAATCTGCTCACATCATAGTAAAATGCACTTTGCACATAACAGGTGCATCTGACTTTTTCCTCAAATTTGGGCTGTTAGAGACAAACTAAAAAAAAACAATAGTCCAAGAAATCTTCCTAACGCAATGCGATTTGGTGGAATGAAAAGTAAAAGTATCTAAAATTGTGTTTTGTCTCTGTGTCAATAAAATAAATATTATTTAATACAGACATAAATAAATAGTGACTAATTATTAAGTAATTAATTTGTGTCCTTTTAAACAGAAGTAGGAAGCACGTGTCCTGTTGAATAAATATATGGCCCAGTCAGTTCCTGAATAAATTGTACAGAAAACATAAACAAATAGTCTGCCGCCGTTTCTATGGACAATTAATATAATTTTGTATCTCCGTTTACGTTGTGTAGATAGGAGCGCAATGGAATGACTTGAATTTTAATATTCAAATCAGAGCGTCAGTCTGAAGCCGGGGAGAATGACAAATTGATTTGACCCGTTCTTGCATGAAGAAACTTGCCATTGCGCTCCTTGCGATAAACATCCATCGTGGTAAGCAAATAAAGGTGAAGCCTGATTGAAACCGATGCAAACGCGAATCAAAACATCTGCCGGCTGCCGCTCTCGCCGTGGAAAGCGTGACGCGGCGCTTGCGGCTCAGGAGTTCAGTTGCAGATGTAATGGAGAGGTCGGTCCAGGAGAGGAGCAGGTGTCCAGAGTGTCGGGGTGTGCGTGCGGTGCCGCGGGCCCCCGGTCTGGGAGCAGCCCGTCTCTCTGTAATTTCTTCTGCTTCATGCGTCTGTTCTGAAACCAAACTTTCACCTGCGTCTCGCTGAGCTGCAGGGCGCTGGCGACCTCCACCCGCCTGGCCCGCGTCAGGTACTTGTTGAAGTGGAACTCCTTCTCCAGCTCGGTCAGCTGCTTGGTGCTGAAGCTGGTCCTCGAGGCCCCGTTGACCAGAGGATGACCATCCTTGGAGACGCTGCAGCTTCCAGCCTCAACAGCACCGAATCCCGAGCCAACAGTACTGAACCCACAGGTCATGTGCACCCTGGCTGGGAACAGAGGACATGAAAACAGTCGTCAGCAAGATCAATGAGGTTACCCACAAAAGAAGCACAAAACCCTTCCAAATAAATTATCCACGCCCATATCCAGGAAATAAGATGAAAAATGATCCCAGAGTTGAACAACAATACTTATATGATAAACTTTGATCAGCTCTGTTTACATTTAGTTCTAACTTTTTTTTATATAAATCCTCAGGGAAATAAACATCCTATGGGAGACTGTCTTAGTAATTTGTGTAATCATGAGAAATATACACTGAATATATAATCACAGGTTTGTTTGGTACGGAGTAGTATTGAGTATTCAATATGCCTAAAATTATTTTTAAGAAACTTAAAAAAAAATGTAAGAATTGGCCCCTGAGCCATTGTTGATTTAAAGTCTACACTTGGGAGCGTTTTTCTGTCTGTGTAACAAAGATGTATTTCACCCACTGAGGTATCAACTTTACCAATAGCCTATAGGCACATTGCAAAATCTTCTGGTGCTGTAAAACGGGTGCACGGGGAGTTATGTGTTATCTAAAGGCATGGACATAATAACAGAAACACCTGTGAATTATCATGCAATCCATAGCAACAGCATCACAAACGACAGCCCTGAAAAATGACCGGAGATTCGAATCTGCACCTCTGACCCCGAGAGATTTCAACATTTCACATTTATTGCAGGACTATTGTGCCTGATTGCACTATACGGGCTATTGTTAAGTTTTAAAGTGGTGTCCAGGATATCCTCGCCAAAATGTCGAAAACATTATGTTGTTGCATGCTGCAGACGTATGTGAAAGCAGTCAGAGAAATGTTTGGCGATTCAAAACAACTTTACAGTCCATTAACTGTATTCATCAGAATCATTAATAATTTGCCTTTAGGCCTTCTTGTGTCAATGACAGTTTAACAGTTTACAAATCCTTTCAAACACTGCATTAATGACAAATGTCTCCATTTTTTTCCTATGAGGTTTCTGGGTTACACATTAAAGTATCATCTGTGCTACTTATGTGCAATGAATGACAGGAACCACAGCTATATCTTGATTTTTCATTGCTGACATTGTGGGTAGTCGCTGTGTGTGTCTTTGCCTCTGAGAAAATGTGCTGCTGCTGCATAATGGAGTCAGTGTGCCAGGTGTAGTGCAATGTCTCCCACCACAATTCATGGAGAGGAAGGTTAACAGGCCTCTAGCCACTTGGAAAAGCATAGCAGATGGAAAGGTCAGTTATAGGATAAATGTCGACATCTGTGTTTTAAGAAAATGAATGTCAAGGTAAGTGAGCCTGAGAATTAGAGGGCAGCGAATATGAAGGACCAATACAGAGGAACTGTGCGTAATTAAGAACTCCAAGCTTTCGCTAGTGCAAATCACATGCACATTCTGATTAATGGCGGCAAAGATAATAGAATTGATGCCAGCCAGAGAGCATAAAAGAATCAAACCAAATATTTGAGGAATGACTTGCACGCTTAAAAATAGCCAGCCAGCAGAGAGAATGGAAGGGCTTTCCAAGCCAAGGAGAGGGAAGAAGAGAAGGGATAGATCGATACACATTGCCTCAGTCATCTGGGCATCCAGCCCACAGTAATTCAGGTGCTGTCAAAGCATAATTGAAGAATGACGCACTGGGAGTATATACACTGAGCCAGGAGATCGGGTTACAGCAAGTCTGTGGAGGCCTTTTCAACATGAATACGCGAGACTTTGTTTTGTGCCAAAACCAATACAACCTCCAGAGGAAAGCATACTTTCACTAATGACTCTTTTACAAGTTACACAGTAGCGCTAATGAGTTACTCCTACAGATGATCCCCTTCAGAGAGATAGAGAAAAAGGTTACAAAGATACTAACAGTGCTGCCGTGAGATGCCTTTGTGTGCGTGGGAGGGTGTGAGCAAATGGCTTTCTCAAGTGCATGGATTTGGAACAGATGAGTGGTTAATGCGCTTTATGAATAAAATGACTCCTAGACCAATCAAAGGTGTCGCTGTCACCTTTTGCCTCTCTCACAGCGGCATCATTAGAAAGCTGTGTGTGTGTGTGTGTGAGCGCATATCATTAGCCACTCATCTGAATTTTTAGGAGTTTTTGTAGCTTGTTGCTTTGAAATATTTTGTGACTTGCTTTTCGTGCACACTGGCTCCGTTTGCAGCATCATCAGAAATAATGAGTAAGATCCACATTATTTTCTGAATTTTGCAGCAGTTTTGTTCTCGCTGTATCCCTTGCAGTGCCTTTTACCACAAACTGTGGTCTGCTCTGGTCACTGAACATTTGGGTCAGCAGCACCCTTACAGCAGATTGAGATTGTGCTGTGGAGGAAAAGAAAACGATTGGACCACCACTGTTATAACATGTCCTAAATGTAAAATGTATGAAACCAAATGCAAGTGCAGTGGCCTGTCAAACATTATTGATCCAATAAAGAATCTACATAAGTTCCTATAACTCACACACATTTGAGGATTGATAGGCATTTCTCACATTGGTGGGCTATTGGTATTTTCTAAGCTTGGGATATGTATTCTTCTGTGGGCTCTCTGCCCAGAGCTCATCAGTCAGAGAAATGATGATCTGTGACAGCAATTATGTTAAAAAGGTGGACACATGTAAAGGTGCTGCAAACTGAAATCAATACACAAGAGCTTTCATTACAAAAAGACAACTAATCAATACCCAGGGAGCACTCCAGCTTCCAAGAGTAAGTTTTACTCAACTTCCTGTGAGTGTGGACAGGCAGCAGTCTGTTGCATTATTCAGAGGCCACTGGTTTGTAAGGGCAAAGGTAAATAATTGATTGTTTTCTGGGTTGGATATGCAGCAATGTTAAGAAGGCCCTTTCCCTTATCACCTGCTCCTCCTGTGTACAGTCTATATATAACAATGCTTGTAACAGTGGGTGGAGCAAACATGTTAAATCACCTAACAGGCTGACATTAACATGGAACCGTTAAGGAAATAGTAACCGAGCTCTCGTGTGCATATTCAAATGTGGTGTTGGGTAAACAGCTAGAGCTTCCCTTCTTACGTTTTGATCTGATTTTAAAAAGTAGTGGCAAATGTTCTTCACTCAAGCTTTTGTTTGTTGGTGACGGAGGAAAATGTTCACGGTGACGCACAAACACGTCAGCCACTTGTTCTTTTTGTTTTTTTTTTTTTTATTTTTTTCCAGCTTGAGGAGCAAAACTTTCTCAACTATGAGCGAAAGTTATCCAGAGCTCAAAATCAAACATAAACTCGTTTATCCTGAAAACATGTCATGTCTCAAGGTTACTTTATCGCTCCTCTCGTGCTCAGTCTTCCTTGACAAAAACTTACCCGCCCGGTGCTGACTCCTCTTCACCCTCATCCACTCAAAAGTTTTACTCCTTTCATCCATATCAGCTCCGTTGGCCGAACTTCCCACGGCGATGTGAATCTCGGGGCCATTACGAGAGTAGATTTGAATTTGCTCTGTTAGTGATCCCAAAAAATGTCGCGTATAGTTATTTGACGCGCAGTATTCGCGTCCTGGAGACACGTCCGCGTCCTGCCCCTGCTCCTTGCACCGCCAGGGGACACGGGACGAGTGGGGGCAGGCCGGTGTGGAGAAGTCCTCGAGAGTCTCACACGGTGGAGGAGGAGGAGGAGGAGGAGGGCTGTCCGAAGAAGTGCACAGAGCCAAACTGTCGGAGAAAGTGAAGTACCGAGGATGTGGAGAGTTAAATCCTGAGGCAACTTCCAAGTCCAGTTTCCCCTCCTCTTCAAGACTGCCGAGTTCAGGATGAGTCCTGCCGCCCAGGTCCCGGCTGATGACCTCTTTTGCTCGGCAGCAGCCAGTGAACAGAGGGCTACTCTCCCCTTCGGCCGTTAACTCTTGATAGGAAGTCATTATCACCTCTCCCCTGCATAATCATTGGACGTTGTTGCACTTCATGCCCGGCCTCTCATGCATCCAGTAACGCATGGTCAGGCGCTGGACGACCGTGGGGACATTCCTCAGAGGAGAAACAGCAGTCCCTGATTGATGGAGATGACGTGCCCTCCTGGTCTCGGCCAATAGCTGGACATCTCTGTCATCAGGGAGGACAACGGTGATTAAGCCGAGCAAGCAGGTTTAAGTGAAACTGACTTAAAACTCGTGTTCAGGCATAAAGAATAGCAGCATGCAGGCCAGAGCAAAAACTGCAAAACAGCTTTTTAAAGTTCACCATCAGCATCAGCATCCTCATCATCGTCACCAGGCTGTGAGGGGCCTTCACGGGCCTCTCACCTATTCAGACAGGTAGGATATCAGACATGTCTGCGTCTCACCCAAGAGAAATTATGTTCTGGGTCAAATTCTTGTAGAGTGATTATTTTTCAAGAGAACAATGAAAAGAGCTTCTCCAAAGCTGAATTAGCATAATATAAGCCTACATTGATGTAGGTAATGGATTATGCTAATTTGTGAGGGCTTCTTGAAAAAAACTCCAGGCCCTCTTTAGCAAAGGGCTTAGGTCATGTGAAAGGCACACTTAATGGGTTCAGAGGTCGTGACAGCTGGTATTTAGAAGTTCAGTGGCAGCAGATTTGTAATTAGCGTCGCACAAATACAAAACTGGCTCCGAGCGGAGATCAAGAAGTTGTAGCTGACAGGAAAGTCGTGTTTATATCAGGTTAAAGTAGCTCTTCCGGACTGACTGATCCCTCTGACAGGAATAAAACATGTTCATTTGAGCTCCTCAAAGACCCCAAATCGGTTTTTTTTGGGGGGGGGGGGACTGCGCTCATTTCAGGACACCTGTGTGTTTATTCAGGCATGAATCACCGTGTGATGCTTGTCATGCATGTGCAAACAATTGTAGAAGCTGCTATTTAAAACTGTAAAAGTGACAAAAAACTGCAAAAATGCCCCCCCTTCACCCGTCCACATGCTTTGCACAGATGAGTTAAAAATAATAAATACACGCACATGACTCGCAGAGGCCCTAAAACATGCAAACGGTTCAAGTGCCCTGAGTTTGTGTAGAGGATCTAGAGAAACACAGCCAGCAGCACAGAATTGAAAATGTCATGCAGCAGAAGTTTGTTGACCTACTTTCAAATTCACGCATCACTGTGTGGCTCAGCCTACTCGCATACATTTAAAATAATGAGTAGTGCCACTGTTAATGTCTAATGTGTTAACAGTTTAATTGTTTTACTATCAAACTGTGGCGAATATATTTTGTCTGATTTCCAAAAAAAAAAAAAAAATCATCAGACATTGTAAACTACAAAAAAAAAAAAAAAAAAAAAACACCACAAAAACCAACAACAACAAAACAAAACAAAACAAAACAACTCACCACGTGATTGGCTTGGACAGTGTGATGTTAGCATTACACTGAAAATATTTTTTTATTTGCATTATATATTTTTCCTGTCCCTGTACGTTGAAAAAAAAAAGTAGAAAAGAAATAATTAACACAACACACCTATTATTCTTATTATTATTTTATTATTTTTTATTATTTTATTATTATTGTGTTGCAGCTCACATTAATAATAACAAGTATTAATAACCAAGGACCAGACACGAAACTCCCACCACTAACATTTAATAAAAACTTCGGCTTAACCACTATCTTTTTATGCTCTTATCGTTTTATTTTAACATTATTTCCTATGTCTTTTAAGTCTGCAGTAATTACAAAATAATTCGGCGTAATGAACAACTTCTAACTGCATTCTTACAACACAGAAATATGGTCCCAGCTGTGGGAGTTAATGGGATTCTACAGGCAGCGATGTGCTGAATGACTGAGTGCAATATATCCCTTCTCTCCATGCATTTGCATGGTGCACTGATCCATCTTCATGTCAGCTCGGAGGTTACTCAGGGTTCACGCGCTAGCTTGTTTCTCTCCTCCACACTCAATAAATAAATCTCTGCAGCTTTCTGTTTACCGCCTGAATATAAATTTGTTTGCAGTCGATCGAAGACCTGTGCGGAGGTATTAGAAATTGTATTTCTGTAATGGCTTTCAGCAGAGGGAGGGGGGGGCGGGAGAGGGGTTGCAGAGAGGGGAAAAGAAGAGAAAGAAAAGGAAGGAAAAAACAAAAAACAAAACAGGTGTGAGCAATCTCTGCTTTCCCATATGCAAACGAATTAAAAAATGCAGCAGCTTCAGCCTATTACAGCCACTGGATGCATTCAAATTACATTTAAAACCAAGTAACCTTTTTATCTTGTAGGACAAGAACAGCAATAGCGGTTGTTTTTAGAAGTGCCATATGTTTGATTAGCATATTTGACGTGTTGTTCCACATCACTGCCCAGCACCTTTTATGCAACAGAAGTTATATGATCACATTGAGCACAAAAAGCAAGTGATCTTTGTCTCAGGGTTCTTTTCTGTGGACAGCTTGTTTCCCCTAAACCACAAATTTTGCAGAAGATGATTTCAGAAATAAGAAAGAGAACAGACTCACAATTTTGGGTGAAACAGATCCTGCAAATATAATTCGGAATATGATTCCCCTCAAACCAAACCCTTCACCCAATCTACACACAACATTGCCCCCCTGGATACCCTCTTAAAACGCAGGGCAGGCGTTTTCCATCATGCTCACTATTGTCTCTATTGTTTTGACTGCAGGTGAAGTAAACATAGCAGCACTTGGGTGGCTGTGTCAGGCGGCAGGAGGAGCCGGAGAATATTGACTGGTGCTAATTTGTTTTGCATCCATGCTCTGATGTGTGTCAATAGGCAGCCGAGGCCCTGAGATCAGCTTGGCCGTGGCCGGATTACCTCCGCGGTTTGAAATGAACCCTCACGCTACAGCCGCTGTTGACACCAGACCCTTGTCTCGCCCTACAACATTGTCAAGCCTCATTATATGTCAGCTCCTGACCCTCACAAGGCTGGGAATTAACCAGTGCTGACAGACGACTGTCACCACCAGCCCAAGAGGTCACTGCCGTTAATGCCGTTCCAGAAGGGGGAAGATGACAGCCACCTATGCCATGTTTATATGGAGCTCAGAGTCATCAGTGGGGCATCATAATAGAGCTGTACTATGACAAAGAGAAATAAAGCAAGAGAAAAAAAGAGGAATAGAGAGGAAGGGTCAGAGTGGGGCTGAAGAAGTAGCAGAGAGAGATATTCAAGTGTGGCACATTGACCGGCTGAAAGATGGCTATCTATATGATTGATAGAGCATGTCAGCGTTTTTCAAATATTGACATTTTTGAAAAATAGTGATGTCAGAAGTAAGGTTTAGCTTAGTCTATACCCAGCCCACACACAATCCAGGGAATACCACTTGAAAACAAAACAAAAAAAAAAATCCATCCACTCACAGCGTGAAATTCTAATAATTGCCCTTGCTTTATAGTTGAATGGTATGAAATCTGTCACAGTACATGAACCATAATCATAAATCCAATGCAACTACTGTGCAAATGGCCAGGAACATTACAGATAACTGCATTCTGCACAGGCTCAACAGTGTGACAATGAAGCAATACCTTGCTAATATGAGGACTTTTCAACAATAGCCTGTAGTATGTACTGCAGCGCTTCACAGCTTCAGTGAGCCAAGAGGCTTCGAGTCGGCAGAATCCCAAACATCATGACAACAAGCCATCAGTCATCTTACCCCCAAGCTGCTGTGCACACTTGTGTGTTTCCGGAGTTCTTACTGTGGGAAATGAGCAGGGTTAAACATGAAACAGGAGGAAATGTTCATCATTGCAGCACATTCTGAAATATTCTCACTCATACGGCTTTGTTTTCGCTGCAGGGAAAGAGAGGAGGTGGTTTTTAATTTTTTTTTGCTTAAACATCCCCTGCTTGTTCACAATGAAGATCAGTAGTCTACTGTGCATGGTAATTATGGTTAATAGGAAAATGCTGATAGAAAAATGACACTGCATTAATACAGCACTAATTTTCAGTTAAGGTTCAGGAAGGAAAATGTCAACATTGGAAAAGTGAAAGTTAAAAGTTTAAATACACAAGATAATGGCTGTTTACAAAATCTAAATATTATTTATATACATTATGTATAATGATATATTTTATTTTTCATACCACTTTAAGATAGTTGAATCAGATTATTCCTCATTGCTAAACAGTTTCATATGTACAGTTTTCAAATTATTATTCAAACTCCATGATCACTTTAATGTCATCTGTGAACAGATCTCTGCAAAATTCAATGGACATGTTTGGTATCTTCAGAAACTTTGTACTCTCAAGTAAAATTTAAAATTTAAAAGAAAAAAGCTCTTTTGTTACACAGTATAGTTTTGTTTTCACTGGAGCACTGATGTATGCTAGAAAAAAAATGACACTGGTAGGATGTGGCTGTTTCTACTGGAGTTAATCATGGGAGCAGTAAAAGAAAAACGTGAAGACGTCAGTGTTGTGTCAAATGTTTGAATTTCTATCTTTGTGTTGTTTTTACTTCCTTGTTGTTTAAAGTCCTGCAGCACAAAAACAATCTGCAAACTGGTTAATGATCAAGTAAACTCTCAGTGTTATTAAACAAGACATGAAATCCTCTTTTTCTATGCATTAGCAGATATACACTCTGCTGCCGGTTTCATTTAGCAGAAAATTAATTGCCATGTTACAATCTATGTAAATTCTTCCTTTATAAAGGTGAAAAACAAATTGTGTTGATTCAACTTTTTGTTTGAGGAGTAGCTGTTGAACTTGACTTTAAAGATGATTCTAGTACCCTGGCTGGGATTGACAATGAATCCACTCTTTCTATAAAATGAACAAATACTAATAAATGACCACATGAATTACTAGAGTACTGTATTAGTTCATTCAAGCTGTGCCTAATAAACTGGAAATTGAGGATAGATGATGTATGTGTGCATTCCTTCTCCTTTGTCGAAACATCACTTAGACAAAGACGTGCACATGTTATGTTATCCTGAATAGTAACAAATCCTTTGTTAGTGATCGCTGTAAGAGGTACGGAAGTTGTGAAACAGCACAAACAGGACTGGCAAATACTCATTTGGGATCTGAGATGCAAAGTAAAGTAAAATTCAGCTGTATTTAATCATGGCTTACAGCTGGGTCTCTGAGACCCCAGACACAACCAATTTCTGGAGCGGACATCATAACTCAACTGGCAATGTACAGTATAGAAAAATATTGTTACAAGCAAATATAAAGTATAAAAGTGTCAGCAGATAAAATGATGACACGTACATTTCTTGAACTGATAGAAAGAGGGCATTGTGACGAGGACCCCCGATGGGGTTTAGCATTTGCCTACACTGAATATTTCCAATATTGGATTTACTTGCTAAATATTTACATGTTGCTAATATCATTATGTCTTTGTTGTCATGTTAAAAGTTTCCCACCAGGCGTTTTGTGCCAGAACAAACGCAAAAAGTGAGCATTGATTAGACTGTGTGTGATGAAGCCGTTGGGTGTTGAATAATTCTTGAGTGATCGATAATGGTCAACATGTGACATTTAGCATGGTGACTGTTGTGATTACAAGTTCATTCATTTATCCGGCGCTCCTCAGAAGGAAAAGTGCGCTGCAGCAGGTGACTCCCTCACTGTGCACAGCGCCGCTCACCACAGCTGAGACACTTTCATCACCAACTTACCTTTTTATTGTCACCGATCATCCCTAACTGGGAAGCATTTAAAATGTCATTGATCTTGATAATGCCGTGCCATAATATGACAGTAACAGTTGTATGAGATTCAGGAAGTCAAATTTCCAAGATTGATGAGTCGTAGCAGTTGAGTTATAATCCATCTACCTGAGTAATGCTCAGACTCTGTTCCACGTGAAGGAGCAGACAAATAAATAAAACCCATAAAGGTGACACAGGAAATTGATACTTAACAATCATCCTCAGCAACAAGCACCTGGAGAGACTGGTGGGCAGCAGTTACTACTGTGAAGGGAAAAGGCCGAGAAGGTTAATAGGTCATAAAAAGAAGAATATCTCCAAAAGACCAGCATAAAAGTTCAGGGTTTTACTCAACAGTGGCTTAAAGTATTGGATTTAACTGTCACTTCTGGGAAGGTTTTACTGTGAAACCTTGGCCCTACAGATCAGTCGACGTTCATCTCTTTTAAAGTTGTTTTTGTTACCAGGTAAAATCAAGAGAGGCAGTATCAACATGCAAAATAGAATTTCAAACATTTAATAACTTTCTGAAGTGTGTTTCTAATTTCCTTCTAATGGCACTGATGGTAACGTAGATTGTTATGTGACTTTTAAATCACTACATGCTAAGAATACAAAACTTTATAGCCATCTTTTTATGTGCTATTTATTTGCTTTATCTACTGTATAAACATGTGCTTTGGAAATAAATACATCTTAAACATAGAAATAGCACACAGAACACACAGTTTTCAAAGATGTTTCTGTGCATTCAGAGAGTGTGCCACTTTATAAAAGTTTGTGAAACATCTTGTTGCCACTGATTTCTGGTTTGTAAAGTAATTGCACGTATCTAAAGGCATATTCCCCTAAAACAATATAATATATGATAAAATAACACAGACATTGGTTGTTATTGTTGTCGTTTATTTCCATATATGAATAGAATTACCTCCTCACATACGCAGGACTGGAGTGGACACCTACTGTGATGGTAATATGATGAGCTTCAGGCTTTATGTTTATGAATTCAGATTGATAGATGAATGGAAGATACTTTAAGCAGCACTTCTTTGTTAAACTAATTCTTTGTTTTCACAGCAGCTTAAGAAAATCCTTGATGCATGGAGCATTTTTCAAGTCTAACCCCAAAATCAGTTTCACAACAGCTGCAAATGGGACAGTGGAACATTAGTCACTGTAAAGGACATGACGTAAAAATTTGGAAATTAATGATGGGCCGTAACCAAAGCTGGTTTCATGGCATCACGACTGGCATCATTTATCACTTCAAAGATCAACTTAATACATCGCTCTAATCTGATCAAAGCCCAGAATAAAGAAAAGCATGTAGGGATTTTCAGCTTTGCAGATTCACCCCACCAAAACAGATGTCTTCAAATGGGGGAGAGGAGTCAAGTGACTGAGAAGTAAATAATGACTTAAGTTGCTAACTAGGAGCAATGCACTGTGAGAACAACTGGCTAACTTAATGTTGAAATGGAAGTAGACTGTTCCTCCTTGCAGTGGGGCCCTTGAAAAGGGGCTTTCCTTGACCCTTGGGGATCCTCCTTGACCCTATCCACAGAATTACTGCACTGCAGTGTGTGGATCCTCCTGGTTTTTAGTGTCTGGAAGGGGAATGCGGTGAGGAACCAGAGGTAAAGGTCCCATTGAGCCCCGGCACCATTAACACTATAAATCACTCTGCATATGCAAGAATCTCAGGAATCCAGCACTGTCTGCTTCTTCTTCCTCACAGTTCCCTCCTTTCTGTCTCTTTGAAAGCAAACATATTTGCAGGAGAGAACTTTTTCTTGCTTCATCTCTGCTTCCTTTCTGTCTCTTTGAAAGCAAACATATTTGCAGGAGAGAACTTTTTCTTGCTTCATCTCTGCTTCTCTCTGTCTCTTGCCCTTTATTACTTTTCCCTTAAATTACCCAGCCATCACCACCTCTCTGGTGCAGATCTTGCTTTATTTTATTAAAAATTTCCACAGAGTTGTAGCAGCTATATAGCTCCCCCGATACTTAGTGAGACTTGCTGCAAATGGTGTCAAATATTTTACAAATGACAGCTGATTTAGAGACTGATTAGGTAATGAATTAGAGGCAGGACTGCATTCTATACAGGACCACAAGGGGATCAGCTTCCTTGTTACCTTTTTCATTTCATAGTTGTCAGAAGTCCTTTTTGACAGCTCATTTGCAGTAAGGTCACTCATATAAAACTGTCAGCAAATGCAGTTTTGTTTGGAATATTGATAGTAGTGCTCGATATTATGGAGTTAGAGGAGGTTTGCTGCTTCATCGTGAACATTGTTGTCTATCTTTAATGTGGAAAACTGTTGAGACCCAAGAGAACCTGCATGTGACCCACTTCTGTCAAATAAATGCATAATGCGCCGTGTGCGCAATTTAGCTCGGCAAGAGTCAAAATTTTAAATCAAAAATAGCAAGACGAAAATACCGTTTCCATGACAGCGTTTACATTTGAGAATCCACATCACAATGGCAGAGTTGATGCCAAAGTCTCCACACTGCTCTTTAAGATAACATGTTGTGATTAGTTATTGAACCTCATTGGTTGTTGGCTCATTGTTGTGGCTTATGGGCTGCTGGAAGGGCTTCTAAGTTACACAGCTAACATGCCCCCTGAGAGGAAAGCCAGCCCCAACTTGCAGCACTACAATTTGGCTATTGAAGAGGCAAGGGTTGGGAAGGAGGAGGCAAGAGATCTTGTCATGGTGCCCAATGGGTTCAGAGCTTGTGGTTGGAGTGCTGGAAAGACTGCCTTGTCTCAGTGATTAATGGTGGGGAACACAGAGGCAGGAGAGAGGAAGAGGCTTATGTGGTAAGACCGTGCAACTTGAATGCACAATACAGTAGAGTTTTCAATAAATCTAAAGCATGCTTTAATTTGATTGCAGAATCTTTCTCATTTTTTACCATTTGGGATCTATTCCAGGAGCTCTTAATCAAATATACTGAAAATAAAAACTGCTGGAAAAATGTAATTCTAATCAGCGATGAATAGGATAAACACTGCACATGAGCTACAGTTTTCCCAAATGCGTTTATTAAGCATGTACAGTATATGACATCTCAATTAATCAGGAGAAGTATCAAAGATGTGTTGCATCCTTTAATGTCTTTAACAAAAATATAACATCATTCAGTATGAACATTACTCTGTCCATTTCACAGTTAAAACATTTTACACAAAGACCTGCTTATTACAGCACGTAATGAAAAAGAGGCCTAATGAGACATTTACAAAATATGACAACCACTTCGCTATTATCTGCCAACAGAGGAGAATAGAAAACTCACTCAGAGTACGAGTCCCACATGCATTAAACATGCAACAACAATACAAATGTAACAGCCAAAAAATTACACCAACAAACATATTAATTGTTCAAATGTCTTGTGCATGTTTAATAGGAGCAGCAACTGTGAAGATCTGCTGTCTTCAGTCACCGTGCCTGAGAAACACAAATGATATGACTGTAGCTTTCTATTAACTAAGACATGTTCATATAGTTTAATTAAAATGTTCCATGACTGGTGAAAGGATGCGTTAAGGAAATCTCAACCCTGGGACGCTAATCAGACATCTGCCAGTCTTTCATAACTAAGTGAAAGTGGATGTATCATTGAGATTTGATGAGCACAGGAGGAATGGCCATTATGGGGCCCTAAGGCCAATTTGAAATGCCAGCTCGGTGATGACTACCTACACTGGTACAGGAGGGCGCTGGACCATTTGCTACAGATGGAAGTATGCAACTAACATGGGGAGGGTCTGCAGGGTGAATGCAGTGACCATTCCTGCCATCACTGTAAGGTCCAAAGAAAGAGGAGGACATAGGAGCGCAGTCCACTAAGTGTGAGTCTGAGGAGGAAGAAGATCTGATAACACAAGCTCCGGGATATGTCAGGTGCTCTGCGCTGGAGCCGGTGGAGGGGTTGCATGGAGACCACTGGGATGAACTTGGCACATTTGCATACCTGTTTTCTTTCTTGTACCTCATTCTGCGGTTCTGAAACCAGATCTTGACCTGGCGATCAGTGAGCTGCAGCCCAGCGGCCATCTCCAGCCTCCGAGGGCGACACAGGTAGGGGCTGAAGTGGAACTCTTTCTCCAGCTCCAGCAGCTGGCTGTTAGTGAAGGCTGTTCTCTCTCTCCTCACTCCATGCCTCCCTCTGCCTGAGAGAGCAGCCGCCGCACCACCTCTGACTGATGCAGGAGGAAGCACATAAAGAAGAGAGGCTGTTTAAAGCAAGTGCCACATGTCTGACAAGTCTATCCTGAAATGTATAACCTCCACATGGAGGACTTCAAGTGCCAGTAAGACCCATGTTAATCCTTAGCCAATCAACCTGAGACCAAGTAGGGCCCTCGGCTCTTCCTGTGTATTCAGTCATGCTTGAGACACTATACAAGACTGGCTGTCTACTGTGTCATGTGTTCAGGGAAAGTTACCTCCCGAAGAAACAGTCTGGGGGAAACATCTGACGCCACTACGACTGTCTGACAGGCCACATTAATCACAGTTACACTCGGAAGAAGAGCTGTCAAATCCCCATCTCAGTCACTTAAAAGGTACCTTGGGACCACCACTGAAAATAACCACCATTAGAGATTACATATGACATGTATATGAGCATTACCAGGGCCCTGTTGATAACAATATAACATCCCGGGGTTAATGGACACTTAATAAGGCCTGTAGTGACCTTCCAGAGGAAACTGCACTCCTTCACAGTGCTTCACCAGACGGGGACACTGTGGGTTCTTTGCTAGGCTGTGTTGTTTATCTATTGCTGTGAAAATATTCTTTTTAGCAAATCAAATGAACAACAAAACTGCATTTCTATTCTATATATTTTACATTTAGATGTTCTCTTTGTGTAATAGTATCCTTTATTGTTTTGTAAAGTGTACTTGTGACAATATGCGATTCTATAAAATAAAATACTAATGAGAACAGATGTTCAACTCACAGTTTGAAGTTATTCAATCACTGTGATATAAAACAACAGAACATAAAGTGATTATATCAGCCCATTAAGAAATATTCATTGCATCAGTTGTAAAAGTGCATTTGAAAATATGTTTCTTGTACAGTCTATTGCTGCAGCTGTTCTGGCTGTGACAGGAGTGGAAGAACAAAACTGCTGCAACACTTATTTAACCTAATAGAAGAGAAAGATCAGATTTGCCTGCTGTAATGCATGATAAATAGCGCAGGTGACGCGCCAAACATATTGTTGACTTGTTGACTAGATATACAGTTACTGATAAAGGGTAAAATATGAAAACTGTGATGGGGTGGTTTTGTTTTAATTTCTTTACCATATTAAGGTCAGATATCAGTCTTTGATTTGTTCTTTCAGTGCACAAATGAAGAACACTCTCATGGCATGTTGACTTATGGGTTAACCTCATCAGTCAACATTATGTTGCATGCTCAGTTAAAGCTTTATAAAGTCAAATATATTAAGTCTATAGTAAACAAAACCTGAGTTACCAGATTGTTCGGAGTCAGTTGTCCGTGGATTCATCCAGGGAAAAATTACTCCTGAGTGGCAGATGGTGAGTAAACTGCAGCTCCTGCTCTTGATGTCCAGCTTGCCCTTGGCATGGCAGTGAACCAGAGGCTCCAGTGGGCTCTGAAACTGTTCATCTGGGTTCAACCTGGAACTGACATGAGCAGAGGAGGTCATGTTTTTCTGATTAAGTTCTGTTTCTTGGCCTCCTCCATCTCCACCTCCTCCTCCTCCATTGTATCCCGCGTTTAGTTTTGGCACTTGTCCAGAGCTCATAGCAAAAATGTTGCCATGCAGCTGCAGTGGGAGGGCAGACTGTTGGGGGTCCATGGACCCAGTTCATCAAACCGCCTCAAATAAAATCAGGAATCCCTCAGCAGCACTAAAGACTATGACTTCTATCTGTCTAATAACCGATCACAATTAACCTGAATGTATAAAGGCATGCAGGGAAGAGCACTTGGAGTAACCATGTGGAACATTTGAATAATATTTACCAGAAGGGTGCCGTAGTCACGTGTGGTCGCCCTCCAATGACTGAGCTCTGGAGTTGCAAAGTAATCCGCTGGCAACTTGGGGCGCACGAAGAAGCTTCTGCGCTATTTCTTCAGACAACATTTCTAAGAGCAGCCTGTGTTTCCTTACCTAGGGATGAAAAAAAAAAAAATCATATCACGGAATATGAGCTGACGCCAACAACTGTGTAATCAGTGTGAGGGAGAAAGAGGGAGACGTGTTTATATGGAGAGAGGAAAAAATGGCCAAAAAGGGGGGAGACAGACAGAGATGACATGTGTGGTGAGGAGCGTCTCATTAGAAACCGAGTGTTGATTTCCTGTAATGTTGTAAATCTCAGGACAGGACGCGTTTATTAGAAGGAGTCGCCGCTTGCAGCTGCACATCCTGAACTTTTCCGATGGTAGGTTTTTATAAAATACAACGCGAGAGGAGTTCGTCCCACGCCAGGCTGCGTCTATGAGCTGGAATAATTTACTGCATAATAACCCGCTGTCGACCAAAACTCGTTTCTTCTGCTGAACCTTTTTTTTTTAAACGTAAAATGCTTGAAAATAAATTATTCCATAGTATATTTTTTAATTAAATTAAACAGTAAAACAATTCTAATGAGCTACTATTCCCGTGTTTCCATGCTATCACCGCTTTACTGTCATTATATGTGCAAAGCTGCATTTTTTTCATTATTAAAGAAATTAATCCAATTATTTCTGATAATTTGGTTTGCAACTAATTTAACAGTCCATTATAAATCGGCGGGCTTCCCTTTAAATAACAGCATATGTTTATAACTGTCGGAGTGGAAGTGAAGCTTTGCCTTAATAAGATTCACTGGGAGTGGTCAAACAAAGGCTTGACAGTCATTGCCACACAAAGACAAAGGAGGCAATCATTAGAGATTTTTTCTAAAGGGCGATTCATCGCATTTGCATTAATCAGGCATCACTGTACACTATCAAGTGTCCCTGTCTGTGGCTCTGTGAGGCAACAGACAAACACTGGACATTTTGATGCTAGACATCCTGTTTGCTGCACGGCTGCATGGACAAAGAGTAGGGGGAGATGTTCAGTGTGGAGCTCTCATGGCCGCCTGTTTGTAGTTACAATGCAGAGCACACCACAACACCAGGAAACTCGAGAGGCTAAAAACATTTCAATAAAATATGAATTTTGCAACTTCATTTAAAACCCCCAAAATAAATAATTTGGGGCTAAAAGCTGCATCAATTGTGGCCTAACCGAGTTACACTGTGGAAAAAATCTCATAAAACACGATTGCTTAATTTTAACAATGCACAAATGTATGCAAAGTGAATAAATAACTATAGAATAATGAAGCTATCACAACATTTTAAATAGTGCGACCAAAAAAAGTAGCTTCTAAAAGCAGAGAGCTCTGCAGGCAATAATGTTAGCATACTCTGTATCAATCTTAGTTGGACCAGGTTTTAGATATGAGTTCCTTCTGGTGTTTCACTACAACAAAGCTGTCGAGAAAACCCTCTTTGGATGTCTCTCAGCGGTGATGGATTATGCACTCAGGGTTGCATAGCTTGGAAGGAGAGGAGCCTTCCCCCTTTTCCGTTTCACCCCTGCTGCTGCCACCATCACCGCGGTTTCACCTGAAGCCCCAGAGAGGAGTCATGTCCTTGGAGTTTTTATTTTATTTTAAATGTTTTAAAAGGCAAATTATTATTTTTGAACAACGACGTAATGCAGTTGCAGCCACTTCAAATCCAGTGACACTGTGGCCAGGATTCCTGCCAGCCTGGCCATTAACATGTTAATGTTACAGAGGTTGAATACATAAATAAAAATTATTATTATTATTATTATTATTATTATTATTATTATTATTATTATTATTATTATTATTATTATTATTATTAGACCCGTGATTTGGGCAGTACACATCAGCACTGGCTGAACTGGGGGAAAGTAATTAAAACTGGTTTGTTTTCTTTACCTCACACCCTTGAACACACTCTCTGAATTGGAGATAGAATCTATGATATACTAGCTCAGCAAGACCATAATTTAGCTCCTCCGCGCCTTCACCACAGCTCTCCGTGAACTCTGTTTGAACCGCCTCAATGGCAATAAATCATTTTTCTCTCTCACACAAAAGCGCGCCGGTCGCTCTGGGTGTCAACCCTTTTACAATTCCTCCTTACCTTCTGCGCTCTCTCGCCTGCTGACACAAACAACCAAGGAAATCGTCGATAAACTTATATTTTTCATACCAATAACTTGCAGAGAAAACGGTACGGGGGGCGTAAAATGTCTGCAACTGCGCAAACGCGGAAAATCTAGAGGGTGCAACACAATTCTCGTATTGTTTTATTTTATTTGTCCAATAAATTATAGGCTGTATTCTTTACACTTAAGAAGCTTGGTTTTCAGAGCTCTACAACGCACGGATCAGTTCGTGTATTTGCAGGGGACAGAGCTGAGCAGATAAGAGGAGACTGAGGGAGAACTGAGGAGAAGACGTTAATGGGCAGAGGATGCTGTCGGTTAAAACGGTGCATACAAATGGCGCTGTCTTGGCAGAGCAAGGAGAAGATTTATGGGCCCGGTGCCCTATATTGCTGTAAACAATGCAGAGTGAAATGAAAGGACTAGAGTTTGCAGACTGCACTTCATAAGTGAGGAAAAGACACACATTGTCAATTTCCCAAACAAGTCCTGACTTTTGCATAAGCATGTGCATTAACATAGAGTATTAATTTGGGCCTGTTGGATACAGCCCACTGTAAATCCTGGCCTGTCTCTGGAGAGTGCAGGCAAACATAAATCCTGCAGCTTGGAGTCAATGAGGTGCTATCTGAAAGTCTAAAATGTAGAAATAAATTCTATTTCTTTATTTATTTTTCTCAGGACAAATATTTTTTTCTGAATATTTATTTACTTAAAATGAAATAATGCTGCACTGTAAAAAAAAATAGATGAAAGTACTGCCAGTTTGTATGCATGTTAACTTAGGCCGGAACTTTGTTTGTCAGGCTCATTTTTATAAATTAATAAAGAGGGTGAAAACAAAATGTCTATATGTTTAGATGTATGACTGGCCTGTCAGTCAGTTTGTGGGTGCATGGCAGCAGGTTTCATTTCTGTGGGGTGATCCTTTTGTTTTTATGTTCAATCATCTGTTGCCTTTTGTGTAACAATGAGCTGTGTTATGTGTAAATATAACCCCTGATGCTGCAGCAGCTGCCCTTAAACTACAAGATGACTGTGGTAAGGATGCAACTGGTGGCCACACATACACACCGGAGAATCATTTGCAGAGAACAAATCAAATAAAAAGCACATTTTCACTTAACCTATACATAATTGTGGATCTATAGTCTCAGCATTCCATGTTCAGATCACTTTTGCTAATGAAAAGTGAATAACATAATCATAACTCAATCTAGTGACTGTCTGGGCCCCGGGTGACACCTTGAACGGAGGAAAATGACTGTAATTTCTAAGGTCCTCAACGATGCAGCAAATAGGCTAATGAAATATTTCTCACCGAGGCGTTATGATGACATAAAGTATTACTGGCAAGTCTACCCAGCCCATCATTTCCTGTGTGATGTGATGCTGAAGTCTACAGTGGGATGTCAGTGTGTTGATTCAAGCTGCTTTGTCGTCTCCTGCTTGAAATGTTTGCCAGCACTGACAGTAAATCACTTAAACATGTCTGATGGAGTTTTAAAATCTAGTTTTATGTAAATTAATTGAACTCTCCCTCTATCATACACGCACACATGCACACAAAGAAGAGACATGGCGCATCTGCTCCCAGAGTGAACGGATGGGAGAGATTTACGGATTTATGACACACCCACTGCTGGTCAATGCGAGAGCGTCTCGCTGTCCCTGGAAAATAGCAGCGTGACCCCTGTTTCAACTCTCAGCCTTTATGCAGCTGCCATGGATGCAGTTTAAACACACTACACCATAACAATACCCCGGCCCAAGACCTTTCATTACAAACTAAAGTGGCTGAAGAAGACACTCACCTGAGACGAGTGGAGAAACGTTTAGACTTGTGCAGACAATAAAAGCAGGTAATAAACCTCGCCACCGTCAGAACAGCTGATCATTTCTGTGTCGCATTTGCTCTTGTTCAAACATCTCGATGGCTGTTTGTGTAAAGTTTTTATATCTTCCAAGAGAGAGTCCTCGCCTGAGGTGCTCATAAATCACAGGGAGCCTGCAGCGGTGCAATGTGAGCTGAAAATCATGTGTGATTCAACAGTCTCAAGTCAGAGAAGAAACCAGTTAGAGCTGAGTAAGTGCTGAGGAATTTAAACACTGGACTTCAAACACGTAAAATAAACGATATTCCTGCAAGGTGGTGAGGTTGTGAGTAACTGCAGCCTTTCAAAGTTATTCTACACATTCAGGGCTGCTTAAATCCAAACAGCTGGATGAAAAAAAAAAATCTAAAGAGTTTATTTTAAGCACTGCAAATGGCCACTCATTCATGAACAAGAGAACAGATCAAGCTTTCAGTCGCGGATTTGCTGCTTTTTGTTTCATTCATGTTGGTCCTCTGACAGGTAAGACTGCATAAGTGGATATTTATTCAGTGAATTATTTGCTTGCTTAAATCGAGTGTGAACAGAAAAGTAAACGTGCAAAGTATACAGTACATGTGCGCTCCCATCATAAAATATTACGATGATAAATATCTATGTAAATATTAAGAAAACATAGAGTCGACGTCTGTGCGCAAAGTTTAATAACAAAACGCAAAGTTGGACTGATTGATGTCCGACAAACGACGAGAGCATTTGTTTAAATAATAATTCTAAACCACACGTTTTGTTTATTAGTAAATCATAGTAAATCCAACCACACCTTATGTGTGAGCAGGAGTTCAATCTCTGGTTAAGAAATAAAGTCTCCGCAAATCTTGCCTTGTGTATTCGACTCTACTTTCCATAAATCTTCAGTTACAAAGCTCAAACTAGTGCGACATGCAGTCATTGTTCGGGGTGTAATTTGAGCTACACCTGTAATCTCGGACACGCGGAGAGGAGGCAGAATGATCACACACACACACACACGACAGACACTGAGATTAGTTGTTTGGCTTTCAGCGCCAATTGTTTATCTTTGCAGACGCGCTGTCAAATAGGTTTCCATCAATGCTGGATATCTGGTCCTGGCTGCACAGGGGAAGGCTAAACGTTGTTCTTGGTTTGTTAAAATAAGAAAATTATAATAAATTCAATGCTGCTTGATGAAGAAATAAACGAATCAGCAGGAAACAGGAGCTCATATCTCTGCACATGTTTAGAAAAAGCTCGTTTGTTTTGTCATAATCGTGACGTTAAAGGTTTTAGAGAAGTGGGGTGTCTCAGTGGAAAGTTTAAGTCTTTTTTGCGGCAATAACTCACTTGAAGGTCCCTGTTCATAAACTAATCACAATGACCAGCTGTCCCAGTACTGTCAGAAACACCTAGCTATAATTGGCAGCTTACTTTTGAATGCTCTGACCTGAGACCAGCTATTCTCTCAAGTCACTGAAGTCATGTGACCACACAAACTATTTTTACTGCCTCTTGTTTTTGGAGGCTTTAAGCAGTACACCTGGTGCCTGGAAACGCTGAGGATTTTTTAAAATCCTGATTCAAATTTTTATTATATTTAAGTTTTATTAGTTGGAAACGCTTAAAAACACAAAACACATTTACAATAACTGCAATAGGTCCGTGTCTCTTTTGTCCTAAACTGGTTCAGAATAGCGTAAAGCACACAGATAATATGAATACATGGTTTGAATGTTGTAAAAATGACCCATTAACTCTGGTAAAAGTTGCCACAAATCTTTTAGCTCAGTTTGGAAACGACTTTAGCTCAAATCTGAAGCTGATCCGGTTAAAGAGGGTGCATCATTGGAAGTCCTTCAGACCTGCTGGATACAGAGGCCTGTCCTTGAGCACAAAACTGTCTTGAGTCTCTCTGATTAACAAAAGGAGCAACACATTCAGCGGTGACCCCGCCGCAGGCCTCTCTATAGGCACAGCGCAGAAAAATCCACAAAGAAATCCCGGGCCAAAGGGGGACCAGCGAGGGCGCACACAGAAGGTACACGTAAAGTGAGAGAGTCAGGTCACAGGGTTGGGGAGGTCGGCCATCCAGACTGAAATGAGCCTAATGGCACAGAAAATGTGTCCTCGAGGTGAACTCGGCCTTCTCCCACTTCGCCCCCAAACTTCAATAAAGTACCTTTTCAGACTCGCGACATGGAGGCGACAGGGCCTAGAAAGGGACTGGAGGGATGCTGCGACTGTGGCGAGCACATTAATTTCCCTAATCTGTCCAGCAACATAAAGGCTTCTGGATTCATTTTTCAGCGCCGTCTCACCACTATTCTAGTGCCTTTTCCAAGGCCGCATCCCCCCAAAAAAGCAGATTTTAACCGCTGTGCTACAGTGAAAATGCTCCATTAAAAGTGCAGTTTAACGCTCACACCTGACGATATTAGTAAAACATCCCGCCTGGTCCATCATATCTGGTGTAGAATCACAACTGGCTGTTGTCAGAACTGTTTTGCACAACATAACACAAAGCTCTGTAGCGAAAGATTGATGATGGAGAATACCTCTTCCTTTTGTGCTCCCCTGCCCCCCACTAGGCTAGGCATTTTATAAAACCCATTCATGTCACAATTTCAATAATCTATCAAATTCTTGCGCGTCTTTGGGTTTAAGTCATGATTACAATGAAATCCTTCTGGAAAGGTCTTTCCAAAAAAAAAAAAAAAACTTAAAAAATGATGGTATCTGTGTGGGAGAAAGGGATCTTCACACAGTTCAGAGCTGAGAGGCGCACTTTGAGTGATATTGTGTCAGACTGTGGTGTCAGTCCAGCAGGTCTACAGCCGTACACAGTCCTGCAGTGTCTTGCTTCTGCTGCCAGATTTAAAGCGGACGATGACGTTGCAGAGACGCCTTTAGCGCCGTTTTTTGAAATTGTAGGTTTTTTTTGTCATCTCGGGAGCTGCTGCACACACACACACACACACACACACACACACACACACACACTGTATGCAAACTGCCCAGTGAGGAGACAGCATGTAAACGTGTTTACACAAGTCAAAGAGCGAACACACAAGAAAACATGAGCACAGCTCCTTGTGACCAGGGCACACTGCTGCAGAGCCTGATAACACAGGTCAGCTCTTACTCCATCACCACCCTCTCTGTTAACGAAGACCACATGACGCATTACATTGAATCTATCTGCAATTCACGACTTTATTTTTGTATTTTTATTTTATTTTTTTTACATTTGAAAACTCAGTCGCATGGCGCAGTGGGCTATAGAAAAAGCAGGGCTACTACTTAGGTTACAAAATGAATAAGAATATTTTCACAACATCCTATAATCTCTCTAACACATTGCAAATGTCCTCTAAATTAATGGCATGCAGCTTTGTGTTCAAGTCAGGACGAAGGAAGCACAGAGCTTCACTCGTGGCAGAGGCAGTGCAGTGTGGAGTGAGGGCCTCAGTGGCTTGTCTTTAGCGTTAATTGAATGCCCTTCAGACTGATGAGGTTGCACATAATGCACAGCGCAAACTATTTCATTTTCAGATTTTAGAAATAACTTCAGTCCATTATGAGGGAGACTTTAACACACACACACACACACACACACACGCTCCCAACCTAACACACACACACACACACACACACACACACACACACACTGGCTGTACACATTGCTAATTTAAAGACGCAACAAAGAGCTGCAGGATTAATAAACACAGTTTGAAAACACAGTGATTCTAGTTTCCCTCATGAAATGTTCAAATATTCACACGTTTGTACAAGTTTTAAGGAGAGTCTTAAGGAGAGTCCTCCAAACAGCCAAAACAACAGTAGACCTCATCTTACCTAAAATGAAGTTCGATCAAACGTATATAAAACTAGTAGACACTCACTGTTTTATTGACCAATATGATTAGCACAAATACACTAAACTCCGTTTATTGCATTTCACAATAATCTGCTTTTTAACGGTCTAAACACAACATCAACACCACAAAACTAAATTGTAAATCAAAGTCCTGTTTCTGAAATACACGAGGTAAATCACACATTGTTATTATCCTAAACACACAAGTTCAAGATCAATGGTGTGTTCCAGCTTTTTATACCAAAAATAACTATTATTATATTGATTTCCTTCCAGTGTTGTTTGAAATAAATAGATTGTGCATTTCACCTTGGGCAGCAGGGCAAAAGAAAGGCCCACAATAACATTTTGATAAAATGTATATTTTTTCTACTTTTTTTTTTTCCTTCATTCAAAACATTTTAATAAAAAACATTTTAATTGAGCTTCAAATAAATTAAACCCTGTATCACGTAAAAATAATCCATCGGTATTCGCAGTAATCCATGCTATATAACATGCATTTTATATAACTTTGGACTTAAAGGAAACCGCACAAGATAGCTACGAAAACAAAATATATAATTGTTCTATAAATAACCAGTTCTTTTTCTACCCTCATTCTCGGTTCATGGTTTTATAACCTGGTAATATCCTCGCCATGCTGTGCTCCGGTGAGTTCGTCGGGGGCCCCAGTGTTAGTGGCCGAGGCAGCGGCAACAGCGCCAGCTGCTGAGCTTGTGTTGGACCCGGAGGAGGAAGAAGAGGATCTCACTTTGGTGTTCGGGAGCCTGTGATCCTTTTTCCATTTCATCCTGCGGTTTTGAAACCAGATTTTAATCTGTCGCTCGGAGAGAACCAGGGTGTGGGCGATCTCGATGCGCCTCCGCCGAGTTAAATATCGGTTATAGTGGAATTCCTTCTCCAATTCTAAGACCTGCTGCCGGGTGTATGCTGTCCTAGACCGCTTGGGCTCCGTCCCGTTGTAACCCGAGTTCACTGGATAAAGGAGAAGTGGAGAGAAAGGGAGACAGAGAAGGGAGGAAAGGAGGGGTAAACAAGAATGGCCTCAACTGAGATATGGCTGCAAAGATTTATTGGATATGAATGTTTAGCTGTTTGAAAAATTTAAATGGGAAGTTAAGAACTTCTCGGCGTAATGAGAGGACACTCACATCCAACTATGATCTAAATTATTAATGCAAGATTACAAAGCTCGATTTTTTTTTTCTCTTATTCATTTCTCCCCTCTCTCTATCGCGCAATACATAACAGCAGAAGCCACATGGTGATACGGCTGCCCTGAGTATACCTCGGCTATAAAATTTATGGTGGGTGTAATTACCAATGCCGAGTCGTAAATCCGCCTCAATTGTGCCATTTCAAAGGCTTCCCTGCTATCGGAGCAGGGGCTGGCAACGAGATGGGAGTCAGAGGGACTGATAAAGGGAGGGAAAGGGAGAGAGGAGCAAGAGGAGTGCAGGGAACATAAACACACAAGTTGCCTACCAGTGCTGACGTGAATTTTCTTCATCCATGGGTACACCACGGGCTGCTTGGAGGAGGCTGTGCTGTTTGGATGCTCCGGGGTAGCTTGGTTGCAGGCGGAGGTTGCGGCCGGTGGTGTGGCAGGGGACATGGACAACTGTGGGGTTTCACATGAAGCAGGTTGCCCTTTCCCTGTCAGCAGGTGCGCAGAATGGGGTATTCCATGTCCCCTTGGCGTGTCAGGTTCAGGGATGCTTGCACAGTTATACTGGCGCTCTTGGTAGCTCGCCCGCGGAGGATATAACTCCTGATGGTGATGCTGGTAGCCAGTGTCCCTTGCGCGGCTGTAATATTCTGGACTATGCTCAGGGATGTAGTTATTTTGCGAATATTCCTCGCATGGAGGAAATTTCGGATCAATGTAGTTAGACTCCATCAAATACGAGCTCATGATCATTAATTTCTGGAGTGGAAAATAATTTTTCTAGCTTTGTCGTTTTTCTGCTCCATAAAGCCCTCCTACTTGCGAGCAGCCCTGTAAAGTTACTTTTACCACGTGACCCAGTGGCCCAATAGCAGAGTAAGAGGTAGTTCCCGGATAAGGAACCAGAGGTATTTAGCATACCTACAGTCGCCATTGTGGGCACAAATCTCTTTCTCTCTCTCAGTCTCTCTCTCACTCGCTCTCCCCTTCTCTTTCTCTCTCTCTCTCTCTCACTCTCTCTCTCTCTCTCTCTGGTTGTGTTACCGAGGCAATTGATCTTGGGGACAAAACTAGTAGCTAGTTGCTGACCAAGGAAAAAATAAAACAAGCAAAATCCGCAAGTCTCAATTATTCAAAGGGACAATAGGTGATTCGCCAAGGATAAGGCACAGCAATAGCAAACCAATCATTTTGTTAGCATGCACGCCTCATATAAAGGTTACCTGCTAATTAATGTAGGCACAGTCTTTACCAACAACACTTAAGCTGCAAAACAGATTGGAGTGCATGGATACACGTGAGCGTCACTTCTTGCTCCATTTCTGTGGGATGCCACTTAATAACATGACTTCCACACTAAGATTTTGGTGTTGGTGCATAAATAACAGGTTTGTTGTTGTGGCCTCTAAATGTCAGGGAGGAGTGGAGTGGGTGAGATGTGCTGGAGGTGTGGTTGATTTCTGAAAACAGGCCTGATAATTTGTAATGTTGTAGAAAGGTGGACAGGAGAGAGTCAGGCTGCCCCAAACAAAAGCCCTCATTGAATGATGAGAGATTTGACTCTTTTCAAATTATTCTGCTCTGTTTCTCAAACACCTGCATGTTCACATTTTTAATGGCTTGTTTATAAGGTTAACTGAAAAAAAAAAATGCAGCAACCTGGAATTACAGGAAGCTGAATTATAATAATAAAAAGTAATCATGGTTTAGTCCAGTAGACAGTAAAACATCAGGTTGGAACACATGCCTTTAACTTATAACGAAAACACCTACTGAAAGACACGACAAGTATTCTGCAAACTCCTTCACAGACATCATAGGTCCAATAGTTGTGAAACACTACAGCTGATGTCACAGACTACACACAACAGTGGAACAAACGACCCACCAAGTTACCACGATGCCATCAATGTGACATCCCAGACCAGCCAACACACAGAAAGTACAGCTGTGGTGTCACAAACCTGACAGCCCGTGCAGAGAAGCATCATCATCATGCCGCACATCCAAAAGTAGAGGTGCAGAACATTATGATCTGCTGCAGAGGACAAGCATGTCACATTGACGTTTACTAAAGTCTAGTTGTTGTCAGACTAGACAGCATCACTGCAGCTGTGCACGCTCACATCTGACTGAGGACTCCTCCCATGTGCAGGGCAGTCCTACTTAATGATGCCACTCTTGAAGATTGAAGAAACAAAGGCAACTGAAATTAAACCAGCTTCTCTACTCTGACACTGTTTCAGGACAGAACTACTCCTTACGACTCCACGCCTGTACAAGACAAGAAAATCAGACTCCTTTATCTGCAAGGATTGTTGTGACCTTTGTTGTGGCATAAATAAAAGCACATGATCAATAAGAGATTAAAGTGAATGTGTGTGTGACTGTCACTGTTGTCTAAGCTGTACAGGAGAAGAGTATCTTTTAAGAGCAGCTACAACCAGAAGTTTGAGAAAGCAAAGAAAAGAAGAATTCAACATTACATACAGAGAAATAAAGGCGACAGATTAGTACACACTCACGCTCACAATAGACTCTATGGCCTCTAAAACTACACCCACAATCGTTCCAAATGTAAAAAAAAAAAAAAAAAGCTATAATTATAGTGACATAATTCATTCAGTCCAGCTGCTATTTGGAAATGCAGCTTCCAAGTGTTCCTTGCTAATCCAGGCAGAAGCACTGACCATCAGCCCCCATTAATGGAGGTCTGCTGTTATATTGTAAACTGATACTGCCTAGTCCTATAAACTTGTCATGTGCAGTAAGCTTCCTATTCTTATATCAGAGTCAGCTGTGGTCAGAGAGAGAGAGGTGGGTTGGAGTGGAGTGGGGGGAGGGGGGTTAACTCACTAAAGTCTTAGAAGCCTCCTAAAAACATCCTCCCTTTTTATTTTTCCCAAATTTTCTTTCATTGTTATGACTTCAGCTATGAAGGATTTAACACCCGAAATGACAAGTAAAGCAGCAATAATAATAACAATAACAATAATAAAGTCCCACTTGGAGAAACCTTAAGAATGAAGCAGTGCACAAGTCAATCTATTGGTAAACGGCACCAAATTGCAAGTTAACGGGTTGGAGCCATTTCACAGCAATTATTACATAATATGGTTAAAAACGACGTGAAATGACATATTTCTGGCTGTCCTGTTTGCACAGAATGCGCACGACATTTCTATTACCCCTAGCAAGGATGTTAGAGGCGTTTTATAGAGCTATAAAAACCGTAAATCAGTCACTTTTAAACGACCCTCGGTTCCTAACGTGTTTTACAGGTTCTGACACAGTAGTAGCCGCACACTGCACACATGGGTTTACTCTCTGTGGCCTACCGACACTATCTATTGCTGTCTGGACTAGAAATACAGTTTGTGACCATGTTATTGCATTGCTAGTGCCTGGGTTGCATGGTTATATCACTGAGGCTTTCACGTGCAATAGCAAGGGAAACCAAGACAGGCGTGCAGAGGAGCAGGAGCAGGAGCAGGAGGATCCAGTGGCAGGCGTGGGATCTCAGTTGCCCATGTATTCCTGTAGAGACGCATTTGCGATTGTTTGAAGCTCACACAAATTCGGTTCTACAGGGTACATATAGACAACTAATGCGCGTTAAGGAAGAAACTGGAAAGATGATCATCTTTCAGACAAACCCCTCTCAGCAAGCAGACGCGAAACAGGACTGGCCTAAATGTGATTGTAGTGTTATGAGTAGTATTAAGTCTCCACGAAGCGTGCGCCTAAGCGGATGCTATTTGTCAGGGTTCCTCAAGCACAACTCGATTGTGCTCCACACAAATTACAAGAAATACTGCGTTAACGTATTTTCCCTCCTGTATAAATATATAGGTCCATATATAAATATGCCCGCACACACTCCAACTCGTCGTGTACAGAGGACAACAGGGTCTTTTTTTTTTCTCAACATTCATCCTCGGCCTTTGAGGTTGGCTCCTATATGAATATTCAGTCCCAAACACAGCGGATACAAAGGGACGGCGTGACAGCACAGATGAAAAATCAGTTTCTGTTGTTCCCAACCATTTCTTCTTCTCGCTATTACCATACTGACCGCTCGCTAACCTTTCTTCCTGCCACTCTGGAAGCTAATGAGAAAATCCTCGGATGAAAAATGCAACATCAGCCATGTGACCTGTTTCGGGGTTATTAAAAGCAGCAAACACGCTCAGATTGTGAATCGATGGAATTGATTACAGTCGAAATGCACATGGAGACTTTAAACACTGTCAAACAACATCTCCATCTACATATTTCTCCATTCTCTGTATCAATTTCATAGATTTTGCTATTGAAGAAAAAAGCATCTCAAAACGACGAAAACAGTGAACTGATGAGGGAATAACAGCAAAAAGAAAAAAAAACGAACCAATGTTTATTTGGCTTTGTCATATGCTCTTCTAAATACATGCTGTTTGTTGTGCATCCAACCAGTGTGAAAGAGCAGCACGCACACCACATACTCCCTCTCGCCCCATGCGCTCTGGCGGACGCATTTTAATATTAGTTAGACAGCCTGACCCGCGTTTCACCCCTCGCGTTTGACTGGTTCCAATAGTTCACTGCCAAGGATTATTGATGGAGAGACAGCAATGAATTCTTTCTCCCCACAAATGGCTTTCAGATCGTGCACCTAGTTCAATAACTAGTTATAATGTAGAAGTACAAAAAATGAGGCCCTCAGGCGGAGTAATTTGATGTTTCATTTGTTCATTTGAGAAATTGTTAAGCTTTGCCTTCTCCTGCAAAATAACAGCTATACAAGCGTGTTCACACATGTACATAAGTAAGCAAAATAAATCTGTGCGAAACTAGGTGGTGGTGGTGGTTTTGTCCATGCATGGCCGTTTTTTAATTTGGTGGCCCAGCAGCACCTGACCTGGATGCAGATCGTGCAGCAATATTCCTGCTCCCTGATGAAAATGGCTACGATGCGCTTTTAATCAAACCCTTAACCTAATAGCCTCTACACGTTTACCCTCCCCAGGTGTAATAACGTTAGGCAGGATCGTCCAGTTACAATAAAAAGTTTTAATGAAGTGCACACAGACTGGAGACTAGTTGGATATGAATGCTCCCTAAAAGCAGCAGCCGGGGAGCAGAGGTGGTTTTAGATACTAGTTGCCCCACAGAAACCATTGGTTGTTTGGCAGTTCATTATAACAACGTTGTGGTTTATTTTAGACTCAGGTTCACCTGTGCAACAAGGGCGCAGCCTTCCGAACAGTAATTTTAGGTTAAGTACTTGTTTTGTCTAAGAATATCATGTTTTAAATAGAAAACAAATGCGCATGTGGAAGTAAAAACAGTGCGATTGTTGAACCGCAGTCTTTTACAAACAACTGAATCCATAAACAAATTGGTGCATGCATCAGTAGCCATGCTGTCAGTGGAGCCAGATGTTTACCTAAAGCCTAATAACAAGCTTCACCGTGTAGTGTCACATATGCTGACTACAGCCAGGTGGAGACACGTGGGTCGATGGACACTTACTGAATAATCCACGGTGCCACTCTTCTTGACCCGACGAGGTGTCTGAAAATAGAAAGAAGAACGAAAAATAAGAGCAGGAATTGTGTAAAATATTCCGCTTTTAAGTGAAAGAAAAATCGTTTTACACACTGCAAACCGAATATTTTGAATATTATAGAAGAAAAGCACAATGACATTACTTTTTAAAATAAAGGTTTGTTTTTAAAACGAATTTTCTTGAAAGATCATCCACAAAATCAAATAGGCCTAACTTAAGACAGTAACAACACACGCCCATGAATTTATTCAAACCGTAATGCCTTTCGTTTTTGTTTCACATTAACTAACAACACTGTAAAATAAAAAAAATAAAAACATTACACCATGAGCAACAAATAATCTATTTTTATACGATAAGGCGTTTAAATGTCAACTATTTTATTAATTTTTCTGTTGTTAATCTCTCAGCTTTCAAATCCAAATAAACGAAGGGTGTTGATAAGTTATGATTATTTCATTTTAATGATCCTCCAAGTCTGCCCCCTTTCCTCTGAACTCCTCTGTCATTTAGCCTAAATGAAGGGAGCCTGCCCTAGAAAAGCTCTGACATGTGTGGGCTCCTGCAGAACTGGGACCCAGATCAGAAATTTAGGACGGGTCATTTTCAGACAGTAAAACTAAATTTACAAGCGTTTTGGTATTTCCTTGGGCAAATGTTCTATGAATAGAAATCCCTTAACTTCAGCAGGCCTAAATTATGACGAACACTCAATAAAAAAATCACGACTTTGTCTTCACGTTGTAAATAAATTCTGACTGTATTCAGAAAAGATGTAATGGGACTTTATGGTTCTTATTTGGCCTCAGACAAAGGGAAGTCTGTGCTCACCCGGAAATGACCTCTGCGGATTGAATGATGACAGTGTCAGCTCCACAGGTCAAAGAAAGAAACACAAGAGCACAGAACGTGGCAGTGAAAACGGATGTTTAGACTGTTTCACTTTTTGCTGGAGTGACTGTTTTAAGCAGGAGCGTCTTTATTATTTCAGATTAAATGTCCTGGACTCCTGTGGCACCCTATGATGCCATGATTAAAGTCAGTGAGAATAAAATCAGTTCGATTATAAAGTGTCTTGGAACCTGCATTAACATCTCACAAGACACATTTGTTTTTTAAATTGTCTGTAAAAAGGGAAAATATTTGATCTCTCCACTTTGCATTGTTTTATTTTAGTCTGGTGGTTTATGATGGGGATTTTCTCCCTTTGCCAGCAGTTAAAGTGACAGTGTAACTGTTAAAAAATGGTGGAAAATAAGACTCAGTTTTGGAAAGAAAAGAGAACTAATTGATGCCCTGTCGCAGACACATAGTCCAGACAGTGTATCACCCACACAGGAGCGTGTCATACAGTGCCCCCTATTGGAAGTGTATAATTGATCGTCGTGTACACACTAAGAGAAAACCTGCACAGCCTGAAAACGCAAAACTCGCTTTTAAGAGTTACAAACAGTACAGTGAAGACTGAAGTCTTAAGAGCCATGTTTTATTTCAACATCATCCTCTCATCGTGTATCCCTGCTGCAGCTTGCTCAGTCTTGCCCAAACAAGACTTAATATCAAAATTAGCCATTAACAATTCCACGCATTGATTAAGAAAAGAGCAGTGTTTCCAGGCGGCACTGCTTTCTAAGACATATGGGCAATTAAATGATGTGCCCTATAGAGCAACAGAAAATTATCGAGCTTATAAGATCACGTTGTGTCATCAGTCTCCAAACTGATCAATTCAGCAACATCTGGCCCTGCAGTGTGGACAAGGAAGAGGAGGAAATAGAGGAGGGTGTGAAGGCAGTGTATTCAAAAACAAACAAGAAACACAACAAATATTTATGTATTGTGCAGAAGAGACGCATTTTGTGCAAAACATGCATTTTGGGCAACAGTTTGGAGGATGCCATAATCCCACTGTGGGGCATGTCTGAATCCAGCATGTGCCTTGGCCCAGACATGACCCTACAACAAGAGCAATTCATGAGCACTGTCCTCATGTCAAGGTAAAAAAAAAAAAAAAACGATATTGCAGAATTTAAATCTGAAAGCTCTCATGGATGCACACAATCTTTTTAACCCATGAGTCAAATTTTTACATTCAACAAATTGCTACAATAACACATTCACACGATTCCAAGCTTCTGCATCAAACTCTGTCAATTTACTGAAAATAAAATCCATCCCAACTTTTATTTTCATACAGGTGGGTGCGTAAGAGATGCAGCCACTGTGTGAGTGTGCGAGAGACAGAGGGTGGAGTGGACGCTGATTATTTTTGATAGTTCAGACTGACTTTTTATTTTCGCCACAGTCACCTCCCTCTTTAAATATTTTTCTCTTGTTTTTTTTTTTTCAGACAGGAGCAACATGCAAATCGAAGTGTTGAATCAAACGAGCTGTCACTGTGACCAAAAGCTACTGCGAGGAATTAAAACCTATACATGTGATATTATTTGCCAAGATTTACAGTAAGATAAAATTGGTGCTGCTTAAACATAAAGCACATAACCACGACCTGCATTTCGTTAAATTCCGCTCTCTGTCAAATTAAATGTTTGACAACAAATATCCGATACATTATGTCCAAATGAGCGTTTCTCTAAATTGTACAACGTTGCTCAACAATTATATAAAACCTATTGGTTTTAAATATATATATATATATATATAGTTAATTCTGATGTTGGCAGCCTTGCATTAAAATTCCCAGTAATAAATAATAAAACATAAACTGTAATTTTTTCTCCATGGAGAAATTACTGTCGCAGGCCTGTAGGCAAAGTTAAAAGCAACTTACTGCTGCAGCTCTCCGTCCTCCGCACCACCCGACTACACAGTCCGGACAAAGGTACTGCATCCTCACTGCCACAAAGCTCTTTCTTCCTCAGATAAGGGGAAGCCAGCAGCTGCGATTCCGGACAGTTAAGATTATATATGATGTGTATATATCGAAGGTTTGTCAGCTCTTCCAGGCCATAAAACCCACTTAAATGGCACCACGTGCTTCCTATGCACCATTCACAGGCCCTGCTTGAGGCAATTGGCATATGTAACCTTGTAAACTTTAAAATACCCTAAAAGAAAGACATACAAAAAGGGATTCAATACATTGTCCACGTATAGGTTAGGCCCAACAGAGCAGAGAAAGTGGACGCTGCGCTGACCGGTTCTCAAAACCGTCAAGGAAGTTGAATAGGAAGCTTAGTTTGAGAGGTGAGTTGATTTTTATTTTCTTTAAGCAATACTAGAGAGGAATTACATTATAACCTTGAGCTGTCGTGCGTCACACTGCTACTTCTACTAAAGCTGCTGCTGAATACAAACACCCGACAGCTGCCATGATTTTATGTCCTCTATGGCAGCACAAAGTGTTGTGTTAACTACAGCGCAATGATGCCAGGATTAAAGAGCAGGGCGA
Organism: Anabas testudineus; assembly: GCF_900324465.2. NCBI lineage: Eukaryota > Metazoa > Chordata > Actinopteri > Anabantiformes > Anabantidae > Anabas > Anabas testudineus. Next base: position 13,426,445 of record NC_046616.1, on the reverse strand, counting down.
TATCATAAAGTGACCATATGGCCGCAACAGTGATGGCGCGTCAGTCTGCGGCCACTGGAAACCAAAGTTTTGCATCCTTGTTGTGTTGTGGGCGAGTGTTATCACAGGCTGGTGTGTCCCTTCCTTCCCTGACAAAACAGGAAACAGAGCCTGTGGTGGAACGGTGGAAAGGGGGCAATAAAGTTTTATGGGGGCCTTAAACTTCAGAGTGCGTTTGTCAGCCAGAGAAATCCGTGGATTCTGAGTCAGACTAAAGAATCCGGAACAGCAGGGCAAAACAAATGTACTGTTAAAAACTACTACAATTACAGTTTCTGAAGAGTTTAATTCAGTGTAGTTGGAGCATTAATATTTTGACGCCAGCTGTTTAATTCACCGAGAAAGAAAAATAATAGCAATGTGCATATTGACAGTGGTTACATTTGCTTCACTTTTAATGGTGAGACTTTATTGGTTACAATCAACATATGAATCATCTATCAGTCGTTGTGGGCCTCGTGTAAACCAGGCACCGTAACGTTTTCAGAGGGAACGAGAAATGGTTTTCATTGCACATCACAAGATCATCACATACAGTCGCTGAAATATACAGAATGATTTATACTGACAAGGATACGACAGAAAACATGGATGAAGCCTTCACAGAAATCCACTCACGAACAGATATCAGGCATCCAACCACATCCCAACTTTTGCACTGCAACATATGAGAGGAAGGAAATGAAATAGGTGCAAAGTTGTTGCTGTTTTTTTTTTTTTTGTCTTGTTTTTTACTGGTGGGAAACGATTGAACTGCTACTTACAGCATCAGCTCATGATTTCCACAGCAGTCAGAATACGTGTTGCCTTTATTTGATTTATCTTTTTATCACACGATGATGATGTAGAGTTAGAAATGATGCAGGCCATCGCCCAGCCTCCACTACTCTTATCCTAATTAAAAACATAGATTATTAGTAGCACTGTGCAGACTTTCAGTGCACTGCAGACCAAAAAGCCTTGCAGCGTGAAGGAGCCTGCTCCCCTCAACCTCTTGTCCTCTTCGTGCAGCAAAGTGAGGTTATCATCGCATGGGCAGCAAATTAATTTAGAAATGTAAACCGATTGATCAAAGTGAGTGATATTCAATACATTAGGTCCCAAACTGCAGCGAGTGACACATAATTGGTGATGAAGCACACAGAGCGGTGTCATGATGTCATTGCTCCTAGCAGTTCATCCGGAGGTCAGGCGGCACTCAGCACTGTGCAGTGTGGGGCTGAAAACGTGCTGCATGCACACCCGGTTCATTGTTGCACTTTTTACTCCTTCACTTTGATCTTTGAGTCCTTTTTCCACTTCATTCGCCTGTTCTGGAACCAGATTTTGATCTGCCTCTCGTTTAGACACAGGGTGTGGGCGATCTCAATGCGCCTGCGGCGACTCAGGTACCGGTTGAAGTGAAACTCTTTCTCCAGCTCCAGAGTCTGGTAGCGAGTGTAACTGGTCCTGGACCGCTTACCCTCCGATTCTGAAGTGGTATTAAAATAAGGTAACTTAAAACAGCAAAATTGCAGAGATAAATAAATGCAATTTTAGACTGATAATATTGTTACAGGTCTAAAAGCCTTATGCATACACAAAAACCCATTACAAGCAAAACTGCATTAATTTACGTTCCCCTCCACCCTCATTTCAAAGATCAAATATCTTTATATAACCTAATTTAATGTTATATTACTAACAGTGAACTTGTGTAATAAAAATTTATGTCAGGCTGATAAGGATGGTCCACCAGATCCAATAAATACAGCCAGTTTAAAAGAGGACCTTCTCCATCCTTGCACATTAAAACATAAAAAAACAAACAAGTACTATCACTTAGCAAATATTATCTCATTGTAAACGAGATAACTAATAATGTGTTGGCCTTCCTATAAATAACCTACTGGCCTCGGCCTGATGCCGCTGCTCAGGAGTCTAATATTGTGAAAGAGAAAAAAATAAAAGATGTGTAAAATGTGAAGGAGTGTGGCTGGAAAAGGGAAACTGATGCTTTCCAGATATATTTTCCTATTTATAGACTTGGTGCTGCACAGGCGTGCTAAGTAATAGGCCTGTGCTGTTGCTCTTAAATATTTTAACATTCTTGCTGTGTGCTCCTGGATGTTTGCATGTGGAGGAGCAGAGAACAGAAGAAGCTTCTTCTTCTTCTTCTTCTTTTTTTTTTTTTTTTTTGCAGCAAATGTGCTCACTGTCCATCTGCAGCCTAAATAGTCAAGCAGTTGTCTCAAGGAGCACGCCTATAGAAATCTTTTAGAGGTGAAAAGTTCATGATTGGGTCAGGGCATTGGTGTTTCCCAGAGTTCAATTTAAGGCTAAAGCTTCTCTCTCTCTCACACACACACACACACACACACACACACACACACACACACACACACACACACAGTCTGATAATATAAAACAAGACTGACTGAGACAATAAACAAAGCAAAGCAAAAAACACTTATAGCTGAATTAGTAATATTATTTCATAGTTTTATCACAGATTTGTTCTCTTATCCAATTATACCATCATAAATCACCACGGAGATCACCTCTTCGCCGTAACAGAGCAGGTTTACGAGCAATGGATGCCTTTGTCATAAAATTTATGACCGCGAGTTTTTATTATTTCCTGCGTTTGGCCTATAAAACTCAAGAGGGAAACTGGAACGGGGAGAAAAGAAGTGTTGCATCGTTAAGAGTGAATAAGGGAAAGCATCTCAGTCGCACTTTAGTAAATAGCAAACTTTACCGTGGCTCATATGCAGTTTTGTCATCCAGGGATAAATCTGTGGCTGCTGCTCACTGTCCTGACGCTGGTTCACATTTGTGTTTCGTTTCGACTGCGTGTTCTCCGCGTTTCTTTCGCTTTCCTGGCTCTTGTTGCCGCCGGATTTTGTGCTCCTCTCCGGGTCTCTGTCTGCCACTCGTCCCAGCAGCGCGCTGCCGCCGTAGTTGAGCCCGCTCGCGTCCACGGACGAGCTAATGGAGACCATGGTTATCTGTGGTCCTGACTGGAGAGGAGTATCCGTGTTGCCACGCAGGCTAGTTTTCATCTCCTCCCGTTCAACAGAGGTCGTGGGGACGGGACAAGTGAATATCCCGTTCACATTAACACCCTCATAACGGCTGGACCTGCGCCCAGATAGATCGAAACTAAACATAGTGTTAGGAGAAGTTGTCTCGCTTGTTTGCCTGAGGTTGGAGCTTTCAACATAAGAGCTCATTTTCAACTAGCACTGATACTTTTCCTTTTAAACTAGAGTGTGCTGCGGGATATATGTTGCGGTTGTTTCCTTGTTTTTGATGATCATTGCTTTTCTTTGTAGCCGCTTTTGGAAAATTCTGAGCTGTCTGCCTTAAAAAAATAATCCAGGATTTATAGGTGGAGTAGGCTTTGGTATCTTTTTTTTAATTCTTGATCCGACGGGCGCTGCCCAAATATGGGGTATTTGTATGGGATCACGTGCACATGTTGGCCAGTCATAAATTGGCTTTGATACTCAATGGGGGTATTGATGAATAGGAGAAACGTGTCCGGTAAACTTTGAGCTGTTGGGTGTTGAGGACCAGGCGAGGATCTTTAGCGGAAAAGGGCAGGACAGTAAGACAAGAGCGTCATCTGGTGTCTGGTATGGGGCAGGACGGTCAGAACCGGTCAGACCTCTCTGCCCTTGACACGCTGCGAGTCCACAATCAGTCCCAAATAATAATAATAATATTAATAATAACAATAATAATATTAATAATAACAATAATTATAATAACACGTTAAAGCGACCAGTTTGTTTATATATATATTTACGCACATGGAGACGTGAACGCCGCTGGACGTTTCATACAGCTACACGGGAATGTTTGAAGTTTGGACTGGATACTGAACAATGGCTCATTCCCGTGCTGCTTTCAAGCCAATTAAAAAGTTGCCATTGGCAACATTTAATATGGAAGATGGCAAATTTGGCTTCATTTCATGGCTAATTTCTGTCCCCTTTGACCAGCCTAACCAAAAAGGTCATGGCAAAATTTAAATATGAATAATTAGTTAGATCAGACCTCCAACATCACGCCCTTTTAGTGTGGTGCGTATTTTTAAAGCAATATTTTATACACGCTCATCTGATTCATGTGAAGAGGTGCAATGTTCCCAAAAACACAAAGACGAGGATTAAAGTTTTACAAATATTTTATTCCATGATACACAATTATGACAAAACATGACTTCCCAAACAAAAGTGAAGAATTACTAGTGTACAAATCGACCTCACAAGGAAAGCCTATTGTGTCAAATGGTCAAAAAAAAGGGGGGCTAAGCGCAGTCTTCTGTTATGCAGCGTCTATCAAAGCGGCTAAATGCACACACGTCCTCATCGGATTTATATACTATACTGGTAATATACAGGCATTGTTCGGTTGGGAGTGTTTCTGAACTGGTGACTACTCGTGCAACTTTCAGCTTTATGCTGGACACTCTTCTGCGGAGGATTCAAGTACTAGATTATACTGGGAGCAAATGAAGTGTCCGCCTGGTGCTTTTCCTGCCGTGGAATGTGCATGTACAATACGTCTGACCAACATTGCATTTTGTGAGGTGATCAAAGGGGGTTCACAGTGATAGATGAAGTGTGGGGGGATAAATATACAGATTTTACTGGCAAGGGAATAACACAGAAATTAATACTTCTTTGTAGTTTCACAATACAAGTGTGACATTGCAATAAAAAACTCCAAATGTCACAGGGGGCCATACTGTGGCTGAAATAATTTGGATTGCTAAGGCTCAACACTCCTGTGGTGAACATGAGATATAAGTGGGAGAGCTACGGCGTTGCCATCATGCAGTGAAGTCGCTCTCAAGTCCATATAGATTTTAGGTAGTTACGTTGGGTTGTAATGGTCATCAGGTGTTTGTTTGTTTTTTCTCCACTTCGTTTTCAACTATTCTTTCTTCTTGTCCTCATCCTTCCCTTCTTCTTCTTCTTCTGCGCCAGCGCGTTCCTCGTTTTGAGAGGCTCCTGTCTGTTCACTCCCAGTCACCGTGGAGGTCAGGTTGCTCTCTTTCTTCCATTTCATGCGTCGGTTCTGAAACCAGATTTTGATCTGCCGCTCCGTTAAACAAAGCGCATTTGCGATTTCGATGCGTCTGCGCCTGGTCAGGTAGCGGTTGAAATGAAACTCCTTCTCCAGCTCGAGCGTTTGATAGCGAGAGTATATTTGACGTCCTCTGCGTCTGTCTGTCCCGTAGCCCACTCCTGCTGAAATAAAGAGTAAAGTCACTAATTTAGTCGGTTGCTTGTGTCTGGGATGTGAGACACACTTAGTTTAGCGCGAGTTTTGCCCCATTGTTAGAATCTGAATTATCATCTAAAGCTACACTGGAAATATTAACACGTTACAGCTCAAACACAAATCCAATCTCAAAGTGCATCTTTGCCTTATTATGTGAAATTATGAAGGCATCCTAATGGATTCTCTCTGTCCCACGCTACTGATTATGGCTATTATATCATTCTTAAAATGAAAGCTGTTTGTTTGCACATGCAAAGGCCCATCTACAAGTGGAGGGGATACAGTAATGTTTTATGGGGCCATAAAAAGTAACTTACTCTCTTGGTAAGACATATCGTAAAACTGGCCCATTTCCTTAATTTATTTGTCGTAGTAAAACTCACCGCTGTGTGAGTTCATTCGCTGCATCCACGGGTAGATCGGGATGTTGCTTTTCTGGTCCTGTGCTCCCGCTCTTCCTTGATCCAAACTGTACTCTTGAGCAATGTGGCTTTGTGTATTGAGTCCCATGTTTGTTTGTCTGCAGCTGGGGAGCACGTCCTTGTCTTGAAGAAACACGTTTGAGCCATATTCATACTGTGCCCTGCCAGACCCAAACACGACATTATCTTGAGGAGAGTAGAAAGGTGCATATATCCGATTCTGGGTCACAGCAGCACCGTACGACGAAAAATGTCTGACTGTGTCATAGGTGGTGGAGTTTAGGGGTACGTTAGGCAAAACATCTTGACCACCGGATAAATGGCAGGAGAGCGACGGGTTTGCGAAATAAGAATTCATACCTTGCCTGTAACCCTCTCTCCAACTCTCCCCACTTCTTTATCGGTCTCTTTTCTATTTCCTTCTCAGTAAATCTCCTTCCCGTCTGTGTCCACCAACTACACTTTTCTCCAAGGTCTTCTTTTTTCCTCGACTTTCTGCTTCTCTAACTGGACGTGGGCTACTTTGAGGATTCAATATTATTAATTTCCAATCTCCGGTTAAGACGCACAAACCCGAGTGTTATAGCCGAGGCTTGGCTCGGTGAGAGACAATATGACAATGTCAGCTGACCATTCTCCACCAATTGAGAGGCAGGAGTTGAGGAGAAACTGTAGCTTTTAGCTCAGAGCTTGAACATTAGTGCTAAATGCCGATAAACACAACTTAGAGTTGGACTGGAACACTATCCAGCTTGTCTGGATGAGAAATATTTGGCTTGAAGTTTAAGAGATGTGGTGTTAAACAGGAAGTGCGATACAAACGGTGGCCAATGTCATTGAGTACAGTGGATCATGCTCGAAGGCGGAAGATTTGCATAAAAAGACACATGAACCCGCGTTTAAAGGTGCGCTGAGCTTGATCAGTCACAAACATGGACATTTAAAACATTTAGTGGGATTGAATCCAAACCCCTGTGACACTGACTTCTCGTGTGTTGTGTGCGAGTGACTGTGTGTGTCTGTGTGTGTGTGTGTGTGTGTGTGTGTGTACGTCTGTGTGTCAAAACTCACTTTTAATTTCACAACACCACTGCAGAGACAGCTACACCATCTCCGCGCTCTCACCCCGCAGGACGCACACACTCTGTACGAAAACTAAAATGATTATTGGCGTTTATTGTGTGTTTCAGCCCCGTCGACGAGTTTCCAACATACTGTTAATGTTTGCATTGTGTATGAATTATCTGGCATGTGAACAATTTCCATGCGTTTGCAGCGAACTGTGGGGGGGGGGGGGGGTGTAGATGGTAAGAATGCGTTTATGGTCTCTCTTCTGTGAGGGCAATAAAACAAGTGACGTTCCCCAGCTCACCAACAACTATCTCTGCAGCAAAGCCGTGCAACACGAGCAGCAATCTCCAGGCTCAGAAATGAAAGCACTGCACAGCATGTGGAGGCATAAAGCAAAATAGAAAGCGTGCACAGGTCCGGTTGGCTGGTGAAGAATTGCGTTTGAGAAAATAATTTCTGTCAGTCTATTTGAAAAATCTAATCAGTTCTGCGACTGTACAGCTCAAGTGAGACAGCTCAACTGTGCCCGGTGTGAGGAGTTCATAGCCACCAGTTACAGCCTCTTTAACTCTCAACAACAAAGAGCAATATTTTTAGTTTTAACACTCAAGTGTTAGAGTTGAATTTCAGTAAAAATGTAACGTGTTAAAATGCTTATGCACATGTTCCAGTCTCTTTTTTTTTTTTTTCCTTATTCTGGCACACAGCTGAAAATGGAACCGATAATTATCTCAGCAGAAAATTATGGGTTAGGAATTTACTCAGAGGTGTCTTGTAAAAAATATAACAAAACTAAAGCGCGAGTTTGGACGAAATGTGCTGGACTCTAAATGCGTACAAGTCCAAATTAATGATATCATGGAGGGCTGCGTCCTTCATGCTCAGTTTTCTGTAATCAATATAATGAAATGACTTTTTGTACAGTTGACGGGAGCTCGTTTTAAACTCCACCAGCGTTTTATTTCCTAAAAGTCACACGATGTTTAGGCTGAATGAAAAATACCACTTAACATATTCATTTGAAACAGCGTAATCGGCATCAACTGGGATTTTCACAACATGCCATAATAGAAAGCGATAAAATAATCAATAGAGTTATTGAAAATGTGTGTTCAAACGCAGTCGCGGTGGCTCCAGCAGCCTATTGGTTCACTTCATTGATTTTCTGAATAGGGTGAATACTTGCAGCCTAAACCTGCAACACGGTTTGGTCTGTTGTTTTGGGTCCTGAATGGCCAATAAAAGAGACAAGAACAAAGAGAAGGAAGTGGCTGGTGCAATAAAAGTTTCCCTTCACCTTATTCCGGGCCATATGTGACATCCTCGTCGCGCAGATTTCAGGCAAATCACGCGCAAAAGATGGACACTGTGGTGTCTCACTCCTGCTGTGCTGAGATTAGTTTGCCTCGTCACTTTAATATTAAGTAACGAATATGTGAATAATGCTGTCAAACTAACTACTAAAACATATTTGGCAGGATGAAACTAGTGGGACTCCCAGTTTATAGAAATTCATTTTCAACTCACACCAGGAACATTTTTACTGAGGAAGCCTAAAAAGTAAATTCACCAATTTGCCTGCAGCATGACATTTTAATTTAAATAATAAAAAACACACACATTTTCCCAAATATAAAATAAAAATAAAATAAATCTGGCGTTTGTTAGTCAGTGTTAATTTATCATTCGTACAATGTCAGGAACAACATGTGTATCGGTATGTGAACGTCTTTGTTTGAGGACGACCATTTCTGCAGTCACCAGCCTGCTTTTAAAATGAATAGAGCAAATATTTCATCTACAATTAGGCTATATTTAAATAATTTGGTTTTTAAAACCCAGATCCTCAATGGTTGTTCACAGCCCCCCCAAAAAAACACGCTGGTCCAAAGAGCTGAGGCTGTAAATAAAGGCTGAACAGTAAAGCCAATGTGTGGACTGGGGAGGCTGGAATGCAGCAGAGGTTGTGCCAGTGTGTAGATTTAGAAAGGTCATTCTTTCCCTTGTGTTTTAGTGTTTTATTGCGGCCCGTGAGGCAAATCACATGCGAGGCTTTTGATGCAGGAAGGAAAGAAGCCGTTTGGTCTCCACGATCTTTTAAAGGGACGAACGAAAGCAAAGAGGTCTAAGACGAAAATAATACACGAATAACAATGACCTAATAGAAAGCATGCTACTAAACATTCAAATTAACAAGTATCATTCACGATTTATTAATTAATATTAGGTGTTGTAAAAATTCAGTCATCTACAAATGAATGAATTCGCACATAGCCAACAAACGCACAACGGGTAACGCTGCTATTCTTCTTCTTCTTCTTCTTATTGTTGTTGTTGTTGTTAATATTATTCTTATTATTGTTATACATCCTTCGTTATTAACATGCTGCCTCGGATTTAAATTTGCGCTTTAATTAGTTGCTCTGCTGCAGGCCCAACTCTAACAGCGTGTTCCCCTGCAGCACAGCAGGGCCCATCCACCACCATGAACTTACACCGCTTCTCTGTTGCATGCTTATAGATCTGCATCCATATCCAGCATCACGACATAACTCAGTATTAGTTATATGGGACCTGTAAAATTTCTAGATTATCAGCCATGATTAAAAACACAGCGAGGGAGGCAAAGTCTGGTCAGCCCCTGATGCTTTTTCCTCTCCCCCGCTTCTAGCCTTGCTAATAAAGAGTAATTCACATACTAACAATGTAAAGCCCTCTATAAGCACTTTACCATCGCTGGCTAGCCCAATTAATGTCCGGAAGTGTTCGACTTTATGCTCGTTAAGCACTCAGGAAGCTGTTGCCCAATGAGCGCATGTTGATCCACACATCATAAATTATGACCATTAGTAGGCAAAATTTCGGCCCTGTCGGGATTTGTAAGTGAGGTTCTAAATGTGGTGATGTGGACAGATTCATGACTTCATGGAGTTTTATGCGAATCTATCTCTGGTTTAAAAACACTACAGGGCAAAACAATAGACTGTGGTTTTCCTTCTTCTTTTAAACCAAGATTTACCTAACAACTCAAATGGCATGAATTAAATGGACTCTATCCCTGTCTCTCTCTCTCCTCTCTCTCTCTCTCTCTCTCTCTCTCTCTCTCTGCAGGCACGGTATTGGGCAGCAGCGGACACGATCCATTGCAACAGCAATGTTTCATAAGAGAAAAGCAAACAACGTGTGTAACAGTAGGTTATAACACTTTAAAGGCTTCCACAACGAGACTTTGCCAATAATTGTATTTTACAAGATTGAAACGCAGGACTGCTGAGCTTTAAGCAGGGGAGAGAGAGACACACACATCGAATCACTTCACAGCACAAACAATATTTTGTCTCTGCACAGACAACAATAAAACACAGAGGGAGCTTTTCACCAAGCTGAGCTCTGATAAAGCAACCACTTTAAACTTCAAACACACACACGGCACTGCAGTCTGGCACGCAGACACAAGCACTGTGGTATTTAGGATGTTCTTGCAATAGACACACAATGCAGATCAACAATTCATCCTCTAGCCTCACCACCATATACATACATATATATATATATATATATATTCCTTCCTTGGGCTTACACTTCCTTCCTCACACACACACACACACACACACACACACACACGCACACTTCCAGCCTCCTCATATGTGTGCTGTTATGCCTGTTAAGGATATTTTGATGTGAATGTGCAGATTTTTCTTTTAGATTTGTCAAATGTGTTGCATCTGTAGTGTGTCTGTTCTGTGTCCAGCACCATTCATGGATGATTTACTGCACACAGCCCACTTGTGCTACCTCAGTCATGATGTTCAACCACTGTTAAAATGACTGCTGTTACTACTGGTGGTTTTGATAATGAGGATACTTGTGATGGTTCCTGCTGGTGTAAATAAAATGACCTGCTAACTTCTCATAATGTCGTCAGTGATTATGTCACACAGAGGTATGTGCATCTTATGCATCTGAACAAAACGATAAAACAGACAAACATATCCTTCTGCAGAGGGACAACAACACATCAGACACTCAGAAACAATCTTGCGCCGCGCAGTTACTCGCTGGCAGCAGTGTATCAGCTGTGTCAGCTGACAGAGAACCGCTGCCGAAAACCAGTAGCCATAAACAACAAGCCTCAACACCCGCCCACTTCAACAGGAGACGCTTCTGATCGCTAGGGGGCACTGCCGGGAGCCACACTGTGCGTCCCTGTGTACATACTGCAGCTTATGTGTGTGTGTGTGTGTGTGTCCTCAATGTATGTGTGTGTGTGTGTGTGTGCGTGTATGAAATAGCTTATAGACGTTATTCAAGCTCTTGGCACACACTGCATATAACAAGTGACAACAAGTGTGGTCGGAAGAAATAATCAGAGCCAGCTCTGAATGTAATTTGTCACTGCCTGGTCAGAGGGGCCTGTGAGTGATGAGAAAGTTTACTATCAGCGGGCTATTTATTACAACAGATTGGCACAGCATCTCTAAAATGCTCAGCTAATGTGGGGCTTTAGCGGGCAGTGTGCTCACAGGTGCTGCTCCAGACACCAATGAGGCTTTGTGACAATCGCCCTGGGCATCAGCAGCCTCCCAGGCTACAGGTCAGGTCAGAACTACATAATAGACACCTCCACCTTCTCATGATCTCACACACTCACGCCTCCCTATCATTCACCGTTACAACCCAGCTGATTGCCAAAAAAAAATAAATAAATAAATAAAAACAGCTTTAAAAACACTGAGAAAGAATGATAGAGAAATGTGCCATCTTACCCCAGCAGGCTCTCCGTGGTGTGTAGCTTCACTGAGGTCCAACACAGCAGCTGAGGGGTCACGATGGCGAGAGGGGAAATATCAACACAGCGCACGTCTCCAGCGGTCTGCTAGGTGTCTTCACATCCCGGTGATAAGGGGCATATGGAGGCAGGGTGTCTGTTTGGTGGGAAAAGTCTTTTCTAGCAGGCTTGCTTGCTCCTTTTCCCTTTCCAGTCGCGGCTTTATTGCCTCCGGGGGGGAGGATAAACGCAGGCAGCGGCTGCTAGAGGCGGCGACTGTCCCGAAGATCCCTCTGTCAGGAAGTCGGAGATCGGATTGAATATCGCATGAAGCAGCACCAAAATGACCATGTGCAATGTTTTTATATTCAAGAAAAAAAGACGTTTCTACGCCCCAGCTTAGTCTGCTGCTGATACAAGGGAAGGACCAGAGAATAGACAACAGCATAAAGTTCATGTTCATAGAGCGTGCGCCACGTGGCCCACTGCAGCCAATCGCAGAGAGGATTCAGTCGTAAACTTTTATTACTCAGCTGTAAATTTCTTCCTTTAACAACCAGGAATGTTTGCACTCATCTTTCCTTTCTTTTTTTTTTTTTCGACTGCACAAAACTAAAAATGGTCACACGATACGGAGCGCGATGCTCAAATTCCCAATAAGCCACAATTTAGACGTGCATCAAAAAAAAAAAAAATGACAGTTCCCCTGGCGGAGGAGCGGTGTGGCATGATGCACCCAAGCCAACGGGAAACGGGAAATAAAAGTGTGGGAGTGAGACAGAGAGGGAGGAGAGAGTGGAAAAGAGACGGAAAGAAGCAAAAGGAACTTGTGAGGGAGACGCATCTAATTCAATTAGGCGAATCTAGGCTTACATATCAGGGTCTGAGCCTCAGTGAAGCAGATGTCAGGTTGTAGTGCGCCACACATTCAACAACACTGCTCAAGTGCACTCCTAATATTGATACTATTGCCTCATTTTCAGCATGCACCTCTTTTTCTAAAAACCTGAAAAGCAGGTAAGGTGGGGACAAAGCCTGCGGGGAACACACACACACACACACACACACACACACACACACACATATTACATGAGCCACCAACGCTTGTGACAAGACCTCAACACACACTGTAAATACACACACTCTGGTTCAAACTTTCAACATGATCTAAAGTTTTAAACACAGAAAAAAAAGAATAAATACGCATTTACTAAATCTGGATACGTGTTCTGCATCTTAGACGCACTTGAGAACATAAGAGAGTCACTGGACATATGAGAAGATACTGTTACTTTGAACTAGTGTGATGTATCGAAATACATGTGAAAAGAAAAAACATACAGAAGTCAATACGGAGAGAACAACAGAGGAGAAATCATTTAATTGCAGCTCAGCACGCAGGGTGTATTCAGTAAATATAGAGTAAAGCCTTTACCTCAAACTGTTTTAATCCTATTAACGAATAAAAGATATTTTCCACGCAGACGTAAATAAAGTCATCTGTGTTACATACTTGAGGGAGCGGCGCATCTTGTCCTTACAGGCCGTGATCTCCACACTGAGCCTTGGCACACACAGACGAAAGATGCAGAGCCATCCGGGCCGAGCCTTTACACCGCCAATAAAGTTTACAGCAGGTACTTTAAACTTTATTAGTAATGTCAACTCTCACACACACACACAAAGAGCCCATCCGTGGCACAGAATAGCTGTGACTTGGGGACACATCCGGACTACACGCATTCAAACAGAGAGATAAACACCCTGAAGGAACATACTGAGCTGTGGCGCAATATTGTTTAATTCAGAACATAAGTAAATAAAACTAAATTCTGGAGGAAACAAATTCCTAAACTGAAGATCTACCTGACCTGTTTGCTTTTGCAGTGCTCGCCTGGACTTAAATTGAGAAGAAATTCAGAACTTAAAAAGGTATTTGCAATATAATTTTCTCACACACACACACACACACACACACACACACACACACACACATGCCATCGAAAAACTTTGAACACTGCACTTTCGTTTCGATTTCATTCTTTAGAGTACAACACGCAGTTTTCAAACAGAATAAATGTTGACAAATTACATATTTGTTTTTTTTTTTTCTTAAAAAAATGCGAATGAAATAATTAAGATTGAACGAATTTGTGCCGTTTTTTCATTTTCCTGACTCAAAAAATACAGGATTTCTATTTGTGGCCTTAATTTTCTAAAAAACTAAGATTAAAAAAAAAAAAAGATTTCATTTGAACTGAATTGAATTCAATGTAACATGTCTTTGTGCAATAACAGTCTACTGTAAAAAAGTATTTGCATCCACAGTGCTTCATATTAACATTTAATGGATCACTACAGCTTATTCAAATAGTCTATAACTGAGCAGATAAATAGCAGAGAGGCTAGACGAGCCAGGAGCTTTGAATAATTTAGCTACAACACACTGAAGCAGCCAGAAACGACACTGATCGCTGTTTGATAAGTCCTGATACATTTACACTGTTCCACAAAGTTTGGACATGAAGAGAAGCTGTGTGCGCTTTGGGTTTTTAAATAAAAGGCTACAACTGGTAATACAGTGAAAGGTGGACGGTTTTCTGTTTCAGGTGACAGAGAATGATGTCAAATGGCATGTTTGGGAAAAATCGGATCAAATTTCAATTAAACTCATCACACGACCGCTGGTATTTATTGGAACAACATTTAGTGACCCACAGAGATGCGGGGCCATAAAGTGGCATGTTGTGCTGTTTGGGAGATGTTATGCAGCCTGCTCATATCCTCTCAGCAGCTCAACTGTGGACGATCAGACACAAGGTGATACCTGCACTTGGCCTAATTCGCTTTGATCCAAGGCTCTGACGCGTTCCGGAGGTTTGTCTGGACACCAGGTTTCACTCAGCACCTTGCATTGTATATACAGCTAAAGCCTCCCTCATGCTTTGCCATTATTTTGTCTGATTATTAACATAACGCGCCAGATGTTTGTTCATCTCATCTCAAACAGCCATTATTCATTCCGAGATTCATTAAGAAAAGCTTCGTGTCCTCCCTGAAGAGAGGAACTTACTTATTAAACGGATGAATCAAATACGACTCAGGCTTTGGAGAGTTCGCCTGCTGCGAATGGGATTCGCAAGCTTTCCTTAAAAGGTGAAGAGATACATCTGCAAACGCAGGTCGGCGTTTTTTTTGTTTTTTTTTTTTTTAATCCGATAAGTTACAAAAGTTTAAATTAGTCAAACTTTAGTCAGGAGGCCGTTCAATACGTGAGCGCATTGTCTCCCCTCCCGCTGCCGACTGTAGATGTGTTGGCTCATATGAGCTGGAAATCGAAGCATCATCAAAACATTACCATCGTTGCACGTTCAGCCCTTTCTTAGTTTAGTTTGGATCACCAGGACCAAATCACTCCTGCAAAATAAGCGTGTCTCCAGCATCTCAGTGTTGATGACGTGTTAAAGACAAAAAGCAAGGAGCGGGCAAAGCCATAAAAGAAATCCGTGCACTGAACTGGCTTTTACAGTCTACGTGTGTATGTGCCACTGTTTCATGTGTGTGTGTGTGCATAGGAAGGAGTGGATACTGGCATGGGCGAGTGTGTAATAATATAAATAAATGATTAAAAAGAACAGAAAATGATTGTGAGCCATTTTTTTTTTATTATTTGTGATTTTACATCAACAATGGTGGGGACACACAATTCTGTCTTTCACAGGAGAAACACCAGGAAACGAGCATATTGTTAACATCAATATATAACAAGACGTACATAAAGGTTATATTCAGTGCAAAACAACTACGCTATATCACCAGCACATTAAAATCAAAATTCCCTTACTTTAAAATTGTTGTAATTGTAGCAGGTATTGTCATACACAGTAAATGTGCGTCATAGGCAGTTTTAGTTGTTGGGGAAAATAGCTTGCAATCAAATCAGAGCGATGCCACAAGTGTGGAATATAAATTTTGCTAAGGCAAAGGCTCTGAGTTTAGGTAGTGCCGTGGTACAATAAAATCAAAATAGTTTGCTTGGCTTTGAGCTAATTGTCTTTCCAAGACTCACAAATTGTCTTCAACAAGTGTATACTGTATATTGGGTAAATGCTACATACATAACTTAATAATATAAGGTTGATATAGAACACTTTAAAATTAAAACCATATGAAATCTCTATATTCAGAAATCTCTATTGCAATTCTCCCAGGTTTAGGTAGCATCAAAGGATTTCAAACGATTGCATTTCCCTGGTCATCCTACTATCTGAGGAGCTAATGGCTGTGTTTGTAGGCCATTCACATGAAAACGGGTAAAACAGTAACAGTAGCAATTGGAACAATAAAACGTGTGATTTCTACACAGGCTGTTGGCCAATGTCACTGCTGCGATGATGGTTCAACACTTACTACTATAGGCCTACATTTCGCTAACAATTTCGCAAAAGGCTACTCTGAAATGACGTCCATGTTCTTTTTAAATGTAGGCTATAATCTATTTACAACACAGGATCGGCGTCAGTCGTGTTTTCATCTTATTTGGCTATGCTTTTCATACAGTCATTATTAAAATCAAATTTGTAAAAATAGCTAAGCCATTTTCCATCTAACATGCGTTTTGTTTGACCCCCCCTTATTTTTGCAAGGGCGACAGTTTTGTTAAAAGGAAAAATAAAATAAAAAAAAACAAAAAACAACCAAACGCTACAAGCGGGTGTAGCTTGTACAGAAAAATCCAAATGGAAATGCGATTCATGTTAGGATAATCGTGAGAAAGGAAAAAATGTGTCTATTTATGACAGAAATATTAGTGGGATTCCTGTTCCCTCTTGACAAAATGAAAGGGAGGTCATAAAGTTGACGCTCTCTGCCTCCTTGTGACTCTTCGTCTGTTTATGGGACCTCTCTCTTTTTTTCTCTTTTTCAGCCATATAACAATAAAAAGGACCATAAAATCACTCCTTGGTCTCCTCTTTCTCTTCCGCTTCTTTCTCCTCGCCCTCTTCCCCTTCACCGTCCTCGTTGCCCTCTTCCTCGGCCTCGGCTTCAGCCTCACCTCTCTGACCCGGAAACTTGTCTTTGTTGTTCTCTTTTTTCCACTTCATCCTCCTGTTCTGAAACCAGATCTTCACCTGCCGCTCGGTGAGGCTCAGGGCGTGGGACACCTCGATCCTCCTCTTGCGGGTCAGGTAAGGGTTGAAAAGAAACTCCTTCTCCAGTTCAAGAGTTTGGTAGCGACTGTAGGTTTGCCTCCCGTTTCGTCTTCCTGGGGCTTGAATAAAATAAAGCCAGAGGTTAGCTGGATTGACCACGGACTCGTTCATATGAATTTCTGCATTCACGTTTTTTCTTGAGCATCAATAACTGTTCATCTGCCTAATTCAGCTCTGCCCCCCCCCCCCCCCCCCCCCCCTTTCAGATCACATTCACTCCTAAAAAGCCAGAGAAGCCCTTCTTTAAAGTTGTGCCCATGAGATTTTCCATTAAGAGTAATAACTCTAAACATGACCTAGACAAAAAGAAATTAAAATCACATAACATTTGGAATTTCAAAATAATAGTCTCATCAGTGATGATAATTCTCTGTGTGTTCATTTACAGTTCTCTCTGCTGGAATGATGAACTAACTTTTACCCACACACATCACTTTAGAGTTAGAGGGTGAGTATATGAAGACAAAGTACTGATATATTTGTAAAATGAGTACGGCTATGAATTGTGAATTTCTATTAATTTAAAATCCTTTAGTTTATTAAAGCCACAAACAACAATCCAGATTTGTATTTGAACTGTAGAAGCCTGTTTACAGAAATGACTATGGTTTCCCTCACCAGTGACATGGCCTGTAAAAGCCTGGATGAGATTTTCAGTCACTCTCACACATACACATACACGCACACAGATACACACAGACAGGAGGAAAATAAGGAGAATATGAGAAGTATGAAAAGAGAGAGATGAGATAAAGCTGCACTGTATCAACACATGTGGACAGACTAATGATAAATATCTCTGAGCTGATAGAAATGAAGCAAACACCTGTGTGGAGTTAATGCAGTCTGATAGCTTGGACAGAATGATCCATGGATGGGAGAGGTAATGTCTACAAAGCTCTTATGATCATGGCTGAGTATGAGTCTGAGCCACATTGGCCCTTTGGGTCAAATTACCCCCAAACCCCTAAAACCTGGATTCTGGCTATGCTGTGTTTCAGCTAACCCTCCTGTCAATCTGCGTGCTACTGGTGTGTGTGGTACAATCGTATTTTAAGCTATGACTTATTCATGCTTCCCTCTAGTGAGTATACAGTTTGTGAAATGTCTAATGTGAACGATAATTGACTTCAAAGAGCTGGTGTCATAAGCTGCGATCAGCAATTCAGTGTTTAAAGGCACTTCTGAAAGCAACAATTCAGCCCTGTATGGACATGTGCTGCAGAGTTACAGCAGCCTGCAGTACAGGTTGTATGTGCCCCATCATGTTCCCTCACTTATTTCGTTTTATAGTTTGGAGACACACTCATATGTACTCGAGCTTTTTTTTTTTTTAAAAAACACACATGCACACAAACACATACACGCAGACAGACTCGCTGACACACACGCGCGCACGCACGCACCCACATACTAACAGTAAGAATAGGAAATAATTGTATGATTCTGACCGTGGGGTCTCATCCAAGGAAACATAAGACTGGGAGAGGAGTTTTGATTTAAGTGGCCTTGTCCTTCTCCGGGGTTAGAGCTGCTCGACGATTTACAGTCTGGGTATTGCGCTAGGCTTGCGTCTTGTTGGGTACCATAAAGCGTTTGCCTCGGAAGAGCTTCATATCCATAAAATTTCGTAGCGTCTCCGTGGCAAGCCAAAGCGCAGGGGTTTTGCTGGTATCCGGGATTGGAGATCCCCGTGGTCCCGTGGTGGAAAAAGTCCTGCACATGGTGGGACGGGTGCTGAAAGCCCGGTGCGGCTGCTCCGGGTCCGTAAACCAGCGTGTGGCTGCGGGCAACGCTTTGTGGAAACCTGCAGTCGTAGTAAGTTGGCTCCAGTGACTCGCCGCCTTTGTACTTAGAAAAAAGAGGGTTAACAAAATAGGAGCTCATGTTTGGTTAGCATCAAGCAGACGGGTTCTCTCGCAGTAGAATATCTCCTTTAGGATGATGGCAGCCTTTTGTTTGGGGTCCCAGCTCGCACAGCGCACACAGGCAGACAAACCGGAACTAGGAGAAACGCTGCCCCTTTGGACAATCTACGGCAACTCTCTGTGAGCTGTTCCTCTCATCGGATTTCTCTCGCAGCCCCGTGTGTGTGTGTGTTTTTTCCAGGTTGTGCAGGCTCAGACCCGGCTCATGGCATGTGCTTTGGATGTGCGTTAGCAAAGGTTAAAGCTGGCTTGCTCGACCGGCACAGTCACAGACGCTGCTCTTTTCTGTCTTTTTCCTTTTTTTAGCTTCCCACCCAACCACCCCCACCACATGCGCCCCCACCCTCCTCCACCCCCCACCCCTTCATCTTCCTGAGACCGGTCAGACGTGGGCCCTACGTATATCCACCTTGAGAGGAGCTGCACTAATCATAACCAACAACACAGGAGGCTTTAATCATATTCAGTGGTATGTTTATCACAAAAGGCTTTGTTGTGAGCCGATCAAGATATGAATTTAAGAAATGTACAGACTACGGAGCGGGGTGCCTGTGCACTACAGCCTGAAATGATAGTTTAGTTAGTCTTTATGTGAAGGTTATGATGTATAAAGGAAGAATGGTTTCTGCTTTAAAAACGGATGAAGTTGTTTTGAGTTGGTGTTTTCCCGTTCACAGTCCAAGCTTAGAGACCGACGTGTAATTCTATAAAATAGACCTTGTTGACCTTTGATGGGCTCCAGTGGGTGAACACAGCGACTCAGGATCTCATGTAAACCAGCATGTTATTTAACACAATACGAAAAATACTATAGTGCATTTTTTCAAATGTGAAGCTATGACATATACATGCGGACAAGTGAAACCATGCAGCCAGTGAGTTGAGGACAGAACATCCACCTCGGCGTAATCGAGTAAAGGCCGGAGCGACACACTTGCACCATGCGCTGTAAAACACAGACACAAGCAAATATAAACACGACCTACGCATACTAGGTGCCACTTACTGACCCTATAAAATCGGCGAGGATAAGCAGTAAATCTCCCACATGGAGGAGTTCATAAAATGTTACACTGGATGTTTAGCTACAATCAACGCGCGCACAAATTCCCAGCTCAATACTTGAATGGGCTCTCTCTCCAAATATGCCAGTGTGGTTTTTGTGGCGTTAGTAACGTTTTATACACATCGTCGTAAAATATGAAAGGCGCACTGGGCGAATTTATAGACCTTTCACACTCTATAAATATGCAGATTGCCAATCATTGTTGCACATTTCTTGGGGACTTGAACTACGGGTATGTCGCGACCGTCAAATACTAAGGATACATAAAAACATTCATAAACCATCTGTGTAGTAACTATTGTAATTTATTTATTTTAGATTATTTTTCATGTTGTTGTATATGTATTATTTGAGTCTATTATTTTTGCTGTTAGTGTTTTATTTTTGCTCTAATTGGATATGAATTGTTATTAAAGTACTCTACATTCAAGCATGGTTTCTGGCTCTTCAGTAATTATTGTCATTGTGTAGTCATTTGTTAAAATAACGCGCATTAGTACACACACAGGAGTCACACACACAGGGCATGACTATCCCACACAAATGTAAATAATGTTTCCATTGTTTAAATTAAAATCTGAGAACATGATCCTGTTTCCTGAGTACACCATAAGTAGAAATATTTAAAATACCATAATAGTTCTGTCAATTTAGAAATGTAGGAACATTAACAAAGGTTTTTTCAAGAGACAACAGTGACAAAGACATGAATAAATATGTGCCTCACAAAGCCGAATCAAACACGATGCAATTAAAAAAAAATAAATGGAGCGATGGAAAAATAAGGGGAAAAGTCTGTTAACGCACATATTTTCTGTCCAACACAACAAGCAGCTCTGTGCATTCCGGAGTGCTGCTCTGTGGCCTATTACACTAAATGCGGTGGGTGATCATATCTGTCATTTTGTCATCGATAGGTTGCTCTTCATCCTGCAGCCAAGCCACAGAGCTGTAAAAAAAAGCCCTTCGACACACAGACTCTGCTCAAAACATGGACCAACAGCGTCATCTAGTGTTCAGACGTCGCCCTAGGCCCCGCACGAATCCACCAATCAGAAACAGCTGTGATGTGGCCAGACGTGGTCTCCCCGTTTGTCCAAACCGTGCATGTATTCTGTCCCTTTTCCTTAAATAAAGCTGAAGAGTTGAAGCAGCTGTTTACTACAAAATCTGTAACTACATGATTCCACTCTCCTCTGATTTCCCAGCAGACTTTCAATGGATGCAGCCTCTGTTTTTTTTTTCCTGCCATGGCCGCTACCTGCTTTCATATAGCAGCAGTGGCACTCTGCAGCACTCACGTTTATGCCTAATATTATCGACTTTTGCCTCATCTAATTGTAGGCTAATAGACAACTTGTGATGAAGTGCAGGGGGGTTGTGGCTGGCCCATCAGGAGAAAGTCTCCTGAACAGTGCGCATGACTCTCCTTTGAACGAGTCCACCACCACCGTCCATTAAAACCATAAAGTAATTTAGCCCAGACGTCTAGCCAGTTAGTCGAGTTTGCTTTGTTCGTCTGCATTTGAGACAAACAGCCGTGCTCCAACAGGGGCTGTAAAACTGGCATTTTTGTCCGAGCTGAGCGGAAATGCACAGGATTGGGCTTTGAAATTGCAGCATCCTGTCCGTATTGTTTGCCACCACAAAAAGGCAATTTAGGCCTATCCCAGGAAACAAATGTGACACAAGAGAAATTGTCTTTCACTTCAAACTGTCTCCGAGTTTGTGATCATCCGTGGGCTTGGCAAATGTAGAAAATAAAATATAGGTTTATTAAGAAGTTGATTCATTAAGAACAAACTATATCAGCGGTTACTATTTACAAACGAGTACATTTGTGGAAAACGACAATTAGTCTCATCCGGCACTTTCAACACACGTGGATCCATTAAATAAATGGCGCTAATTCCTCTTGTGTTTGGTTTTGCTTCTAAACGATAGTTTGCGTGCGTTTGAAAAGAGCTATGCTGTGCATGATTCATATTAGTAAAACCGTAAACACAAGAGCACGACGAATATTTACCACGAAACCGGCGTTTATTCATTTTGGAGACATTTGTTTTATCCTTCACTAAACCAAACGCAGCTATTAATGTTCAGCTATTTGTTGCGTTGGCTCCTATTATTAAGTAAAAGTCCACATGTAGGTAGTCAAGACTTAAAATAGGCTCATTAAGAACAGCACAAAGAAAATTTAAAACAACCTTGACTTGCTGAAACCTCCTCACAGCGCGCTATGTTTAGTTTTCCAACCTCGCTATTATTATTATTATTATTATTTGCAGTGGCAGAGCTCATCCAGGCCTTAGCTGTACTTGGAGGAATGTTTGTTGGTTAAAACATATTAGATGAAGAACTGTAGAGGCATAATTAACATGCATGTGTTTGTAATGTGCTGCCTGGCCAATAGTTATTTGGAAACTTTGTGCGGTTTTCTGATACTGAATAAGAGGCTGTTTGTTGGGGCCCTCTGTGCTGCCGTGTACCAATTTGTGTTTGGTCGCAAACATGATACCGACACTGAGTCACAATAAATACAGAAAACAAGCCCGTGGTGATTATGTTTATATTTGCAGAGTTCTATATCTACACTTTATATTTAAACTTGTAGTCTACAGTCAAAAAAGAGATGCACAAATACAGCAACAACTATCACAAAAATACAAGACAGACAAGTCAGATCGCAGATGTTCTGTTTCTGTACAAAATACTCCACCTGCACAACAAGGTAGAAAGAAAATAAACATGGAAGGAACATTCACATCATAAATTATGGTTTGTGAAATTCAGAAGAATTCAAGTATGCTTTCTTCGGACAGTTTTAATGTATCCAAACGGGCGCTTGTGTCATTTCTCTTACCAAAAAAAAAAAAAAAAAAAAAACTTAAGTAGGTATTTCGAAGTAAAAGTAGAATGTAATTATCTCCTCTGTTTTTCTTTCTTTTCTTTTTTTTTTCTCCTCTTTGCGCTGAACACATATTTGTGTGCTGGAACACAGCCACCAGCACCAAACAATTCAAAATCCAACAAAAAGACAAACGTGAAGAGGAGCGGTGTGATCGTGTGTTTTGGTACATCTGTGTTGTCCATGTCACTAGTGGTTATTAGGGTGGTTTTCACACTTCAGTCCACATTATTGCTCTTTGCTGTCGCTCTTTTCTTTGTTCATTTTCTTCATCTTCATTCGCCGGTTTTGAAACCAGATTTTGACCTGTCTCTCGGTCAGATTCAGGACTCTAGCGACCTCGTACCGGCGGTCTCTAGTGAGGTACATGTTAAACAAAAACTCCTTCTCCAGTTCGAGAGTCTGGTACTTTGTATAAGGGCATCGCTTCTTCCTTGTGGAGCGGGCATGTATCCAATTTGCCACGGGGTTATCTGCAAATAAAAACCATAACAATAATGAAGACACAATAGCAACAGGGACAACACAGTGACATTTGTAGAAGTGAGTCAGTGAAAAACGACCATCACAGGGGTGTTAAAACCTCCACCGATTCTGCCACTACTGAAACCAGTCTCAAATCATACACAGCTTTAGTGTTTGCTATTAGATCTGATGAGACAGTAAACGTTTTGAAGGAGGATTTTCAACCTTACACTACCTAAGCCTACACTGATGTGCTTCATTGTCCCTTAACTTGTGAGTAACACCGTCGTAAAATACTCAATGCGCTTATTCACTTTATTGGCCCATAAAATGGCCTGTGGTTCAAGCCATAACAGGTCCGTGGTGAAAGTCCTCGAGTACGTCCCTACATTCCTCAAGTTGGCTGGAAGAGTCATGTGAATTTGTTTTGGACACAGAGAGGACAGCAAATTATCTTATGTAACTGTATGCATCTAATCTTCTCACTGCTGTGTGGATGAATAATGTATTTTGCAGCTGGAGATTAAATTATGGCTCTCCCTCACAGGATGGGCCTACATATAAAACATAGGACTGAGCGCCGGCTTATAGGGTTTGATGTGCCGTATGTGCAGGCACGGGGTCAAAATGTGGCCGTAAAAATGCACCATACGACATTTACTGGTGAATATTGATTCACATGTCGTCTTGGATCGCTCACTTTAAAGGAACACCTTGGCATGATTTTCACATTATGCAACATCCTTCCAAATTCAACGTCTTCCTGTAGGTTTGAGTCCATGTTTACAGCCCCGTCTGGTTTTATTGCCCCAATATTAGCCTAGTGGCATTTGTCTTTTACAGTTCCTAAAGCTTCCCCCTAGCAGCGGCGATTCCGAGCTGAGCAGAAAAAGGGAGGATGGAAGAGCTTACAATATCACGGTATGCAGGGCGTTAAGTTGCCTGGAAGCAAATGTAGGTTTACACAATAGCAAACTAAAAGTCCCACCCGGCTGAAAGAGACTGTAGGAGCTTGAACTTACTCGGATCGAGCTCCGGTTTCTCGTCTTTATGTTTCCCTGATGCCAGGAGCTCCGACTCGGGAGAGGGGATATTCTGCTGTGTCTTGTCTCGCATGTCAGTGGATGAGCAGTACAGATAATCCGTGTAGGTCCGTCCGCTGGAGCCGAGACACTCGCCAGCTCTGTGCTCCTGAAAGGCGTCGGGCTTCAGCCCATAGTGCCTGCTGTTCCCCGGATAGCCATGGAAAGGCACGGCGCCTGATATCGGCTCCAGCCATGACCGCATATACCTCGAGTCTGTGCCTAAGTGAGGTTGATGACTGTATGGATGGTAAACCACTGATGACTGGGTGTGTACAGGGGCCCAGGAGGTGGAGAAGACGGGTGGCTTGGGTGCGAAGCTGCAGGAAGGATAGTCAGCACACTCCGGTACTAGGGACGTCGGACGAGGGCCGGCTGGGTGCGAAACGGGCGCCGAAAACCGAGTTGCAGCAAGGACATCCTCGTTTTCATGGTTGATCAAGGAGTCCACATAATAATTACTTATGGGACCCGTGGTCGACATGTCGAAGCCTCCCCGACTCTTTTACATGCATCCGATTATTATATGGAGTGTATGTGTACTTTTTTATCTAGCCATAGAACAATCAAGGCAGGTAATTATTTCTCAGCGCTTCCCGGGCTGCTATTGGCTGACTCCCTGACACGTGATTATATTTACCCCGACAAAAATTGTACAGTGGATCAATGCGCCACTTATCCTGGGATACCAAAGCGCATAAATGGGATTAAACAATGTACTCGTTCGCTGTTTTCCGGGACGTATTAGAGGTAATTCCAACAACCGTGTTTTTTAATGAAGAAAATGTGTTGTCGTGGTGTTAATAGCGGATCCTCCTCTCGTCGCAGAACAGACCTGCGCACATTAGGCTATGTCTAAAACCGAGCAAGGCACTATTTGATGGTGTAATCAATCTCTGTCTGGCAAAATCGCAGCCCCACATTGTTACAGGGGATAGTATTCCAGCACTGGAGTGTTTATTGAATCATTGACGCGTTTTATCTCAATCAAACCAGCAGCGCATTTGATCAAGTGAAGGGTTTATAACTTCCAGCGGAATACTGTTTGTTTCTCAGCACACAGAGGCTCCTGCACATTAGCTACATGATAGACCAGACAGAGGGAATCAAAATACTGGGTGCGGGACACAACAATAAAGTTTGCACCGTTTTAACAAGAGTGCACCAGATTAAATGGGGTCTGTGGAGATAGGAGAGGAGGAGATTCAGATTCCTGACAAGCAGCCCACTGTAGCGGGCTATATTTGGCAAGTGACCGTTCGTGTTTTTAATGCCCATCAATAAATTTTAACGAGGACCATTTGATTGTTCATAAACGTGTCGTTAATAAGGCTGCATCCGAGTTTCTTGCTCAACATAAAACCACACCGCCACTGCGTGCATGTGAAATACCAAACAAGAAATGCCGAAGACAGGAAAGTGGAGATGCAGAGCAGGGAAGGTAAAAAGGTTCGTTAAGGGGCTAACTATGAAAGCTATCATAACAGGGATAATGTTACTGTAGCATCTAATAGCAGGGCTTTACTGTTTTGCCCTGTAATACTGTAGCGTGCCAGCCAGCAGGCTGTGAAACGACCCTGAACTCTTCTACAGGGCTGCAAACACATAATAGCAATATACCATGAAGCAGGAGAAACCGAAGTCTCTGCAGTGTCACATGAAGAACAATCAGACTAACTGTGACAGAAATAGCTACTGGAGGTTTAGTGCATATGTGCACACTGCACGATTAGACAACAAGATAGCTAGTGCAGTAGTAAATACTACTAAAAGCAGGACACGTTACAAGTCTGCGATGAGGTAACTGAGTATTTGTGCGTGCTGAGAAACGGTGATGTTGACGTGTCATTATGATGGGTTTTATGTTTATTTAGTGAGTGTGGATGCGTATTTATTCTATGGCTTTAGCGTGATGTGTGCTATTTATTTTGTGTGATGTGCGCGGTAATCTGCGTAAATTCTTGTTGTGATGACATTTTCTCTCTTTTTCTGGTCCTGTGGGCCAATAGTTCATACAAAAAACACTCAAAAAGGCAAGTTGAACTGCAAACTCGGAGACGAGGAAGCTAAATATAAGGCTGTGTGCAATTAAAATACAAGTTAAATTATAGTAGTGCTACTGAGAAAACCGCATTTCACCATGCTGAAATTACAAAGTGAGCGCACTGTGTAGCCTACCATACATTGCAAAATATGAAATGACTACGAAGACAATTTTCTAAATAGGTTACAATTTACAGGCATCAATTAAAGTATGTAGTGCACCTGTAGGAGCAAAAGAATTGTCGTTGTCACCGCCAAATGAAAAGGGCGTCAGAAATTAGCCTAGATTATTATGTCCTATAATAGTTCAAATAATTTCTCACACGATAGGATTAAGTGATTTACACCGAATCACGTAAAACTAAATGTAATTAGGAAAAAGGCATCAGGATGAGGAATGTTTGTCATGGCTGCTGAGTTCAGATTCAACCATGAAATTTAAAAGGCCAGACGCCAGACCTTAACCCGGATAACGCCAAATGGTGTCCTGGTGTGTGTGCTGATGAATGCGCAAGTCTGTGGCCAGTCAAACATTTCTCCACATGTTTCCAAATAGGAAACAGTTTACTAAATTTACCTCATCTTAAATCAGATCATTTTTAAGTTGTGTGTTTTCCGCAGGCTGAAGGTTTAAGTCCGTTTATTTCGCTGCTGCCATAAAAACAAAATGAAATAAAGTGCTTAGTTATGACCATTTATTAGCATAACCCGTTTTCACATAGAGACATTTTAGTCTGTCACTACGTTCAGAGTTTAATCCAAGGACATCCTTCACATGGTTTTGACTTTGTGCCTGTAATGGGGTGGATATGTGTTTGTGTACGTGTGCGCGCCTGTATTAAAAAGAAGTGAGGATAACTGTTTTTTACTGTTTATCACACTTGTTTACCCACTTGCTAAAATAAACAAATACACAATTAAACATCTCTTTGTTGTAGTTTCTTTTTTTCCCGCAATTTCTCTTTTACCTGAACTGAACTGTATTTATAACTAGGCCATTAAAAATGATCCTGCCAAAGGAATAAATCTTACACATTTCATATTTTCACCTCTTCCTCTACATTTGACGCAGGCTCAGCTTTAAAGGAAAACAAAACCAACAGCAGTGGTTTGTTAGTTGTGTGTTTTGATCCTACAGGCGCATCACTAGTATACGAAGGCCTCGAAATCGGCAGAGAAAGCGACAATACATGATTAAAAGATGGGAAGACACAAAGGACACCAAGCTGCTGCTGCCTGGCCTTTAGACGCATAGTCTGCATTTTCGTTTATAGTCAAGTTAGTCTAGTCAGGTTCTTATATTTATACTCCAACACCACACATTTACATCTAAACGTTTTCCAGTCTGTACTTAGACTGAATAAAATAGGTGTTTTTATCTCAGTACAAATAGGGAATATTATGATCTTATCATGAAACACAAATAGATGTTTCTGTTGATTTCAATAAATCAGAAGCGACGCAGGAAGCTCATTCCGCAATTCAATATAATACCGAATTATTTATCTAATATAAAATTTAGCTCTTCATTCATAAAAAACGGAACAAAATGTGTTTCAGAAGACTATACTCGTGCAGAATTACGCAAAAGACATGTCAGTAGGTGAATGTTCGCATGTTTACAACAGCTGTACTGAAGTGGACACGGTTGTTTTTGTTTTTGAAACTATTTTATCACAGCTGGTACATTTCAATCGACGATAATGGACATAAATACAACAGTGAGTCACAGTTTGGGTGTATCCGAGTTGCCGCTGTGCACTGGCCTTTCACATTTGACATTATTAACGAAAACAACTGCGTTATTCTACTGACGGATCTACGTCGCCATTCAGACACAAATGTTTACGTTTATAAATGTGTTTGCACCACCTGAATGCAGTTTTAGCGTAAAATGTAGAAAAGAAGAAGAAAAAAGTTCCAGTTGAGATGAATGCAGGTAATTAAAACACCAAATCTTCATAGGACAGTGCATAATAGGACAGAGCTCGACAGGATGACTAAGCTCAAATGATTTCCTGTACACGTTAGGGTGGTGATTCATCTTCATTGTCAAGCAACACTGAGCTTTGCATTTTACAGCAGCATAACCAGTTTGTATCATTTCTAGGTAGATGAATACTTAAGGAATGATTTTAGCTATGCATAGTACCACACTTCAGTCATTAGACACGTCCTGTCATGTTGTCTGGCTTCACGACATGAAAGTGAGTACAACCACTTTCATTAACAGTGGTAATGTTGCCGTTACACACACACACACACACACACACCGTCCTGCAACCCCAAATAAGACAAACTACATAAAATTACATTTTAAAAAATAAGTCAGATATTACAGAAATCAGCTGCAATGTCGCACTTGAAAACGCTGCACTTCTGGTAACTTGCACTTAATCTACAAACAGACAGTCAACATTAGCGCAGCTTAGTTTTAGGTCTCTTACAGCGTCTGGATAGAAGTCCTTCTCAAGTCCGTTTGTCCCTGAGGTGATGACACATTATCTCTACTAGTCTGATACAACGTATATTTGCCCATGAACCCCCCAGTTAAATGTGCCTTTCTCTCACGCACAGTGCAACCTACCTGACTTTGTGCTTTACCTACATATATTGTATAAGACAATTTATTATTATAGTCACCGCCGCACAACCAAGAGTCAGTGTGATCCGCTGAAAGGCCACACAATTACCAGCACTGTCCTAACACACTTCCAGTTTCACAGTTTCACAAAATACAAAATCCACACACGCCTCTTAATTATAATATTGTGGTTTTCCAGTATAACTAGAAGTGAGACACGGTGCAAATCAGCGTAGATATTCTGATTGTGAGAAGGCCTGTCGCTTATTTGTCTTTCTCTTCCCAAAAAACTAAATGTTCTGTTTAAAATGGCAAATGGCGATAATGATGCTGTTTATTTCATTGAAAAAAAAAAACGTTCATAACCATAAATTTTGTTTCTGTGTTAAGCAGCTTTGATAAAAAATTCTAATCAATGAAAATATTCATGCTCATACTTAAATATTAGTTATTAATCGTCCTTTTAAAAACGATTTAAACTATGTAAAAAGACCACAGTTGGAGTTACTTTAACCATTAATGATCAGAAATGTGAGTTTAAAATCAAATTTAAAAAACGTTATTGTCCCTCGACTTAAGATTTGAGTCGTGTATAAAACATATAACAAAGCTTCGTCCAGGATGTTAATCTATTCTATATATCACAGGCAAAACAATTTTCCTGTTTTTGAATCTTAAATGAATCTGAATCTGAAAAACTCTAATGTGTGTCAAAAGAAGAAGAAGAAGAAGAAGAAAAAGCCACTGGCACATTTGTTTCATGTCTGATCCTGTCAGTGGCAGTAACACATCTCGAGCTGTCCCTAGGAAGTGGCTGTCTAAAGGCTTCAGTTCCTGTGGGCCACTACAAAGAGGAATAAATTGCTTTATGTGTATATGGTTTTAGGGTGAATCTCTGCAGCTCTCGGGGCTGTTTCCAGCGCTGTAAAGTCTTAGTCAGTGATGCATTCCAAGAGAGACACTCATTCACTGAGCTGAATGAAAGTGACTTTGGATTCCAGACCGTCTCCTCCAGTTGCACTACCGCCAGAGGGAGGGGGGGGGTGAGAAAACAAGGGGAAATAGTGACCAGAACAAACACTGGACTCTGTTGCAGAGGAGATGCTGAATGCAGCACTACAGCGGACTGTTCCACTGATAAGTTGTTGTGTTTCTCTGAGGTGCGTCTTGATGGTGATCTTTATTTTCTTTGGTTAATTTGTCTAAGTTAAAGCATAATTGTTCATAAATATGGTTAACAATAGATTGGATTACTGTTTAAAGCTGAATATGGTTAGACCTACATTGAATGGTCAGTGAGTCACTGGTGTGCTGTAATACTTCAGTCTACTACTCCACTAAAACATCATTTCATTAAAATAGTACTAATATAGGCTAAAGGCAGTTGGTTTGTTTTAAAATAGATTCTATGTATTTTAATTTATACATAGAATTAATGTGTAAACTCACGCATATCTTGCTCGTTAACAGGTATAAAAACAGCAACTTTGCTTTCAGACATAAACTAATGTTTAATGCAAAACAAGCGTTTACACACATTTCACTCAAAATAGTATAAAACCGGCCTCCGACCTAAAGTAAAGTCTTACTAGTGAATAATTTCTGGCACAAAGCGTTATTGTGCACTTTCGATATCAGAATTATTTTCTAGGAATTATTTAGGTTTAAATTTATCCTTAATATAAAAAGTTTCCAGCAAGTTTGAAATGGGAAGTGCACTTCATTTTGGAATCAAACATTTCAGGCTGTGATGCATTAGCAGCCACCTAAACAAAGACTGACCAGATAAGATGAAGGACATGTCAGGTCGCTTCCATTTTGTGTTTACAAAAATATGTCAGACAACGAACGAGTCGATTATCAAAGCATCCATCAGATCACATCATCTCACCGAGGATCTGAAACCACCAAAACTAACCAGACAGTCGCTGATGACAGATGCAACAGCACAGTCTAAAATTTTACCCCATGTTGTTTACAACCTATTCTCTTTCCTGGAAGGTTTTACAGCCCACCACAAAATAACAGCAAAGAAAGAAAGAAAACGTCTGTGTCCGAGGTATTGCAGCTCAGTTCATTTACAATGCCATTTGCGGGGAGCCTGGTGACTATAGGGGTAATTCAGCGGAAATTGTGCCCTTGATGAAGACGAACTGACGTAATCAAGGCAGTTTCTTGTTGCCGAGCCAGGAAGCCAACCCCAACAACATGAAACTACCTAAACCACGCTTCAGCTTCGCGCAAAAGGGGTTAAAATCCACGGAAAGGACAATGCATGCAAAAGCCAAGTCAGGATTATCACTATCCAGCACAAAGAGAAAAGGCGAGTACCAGCACAATCAACTACTAAAGGGTGAAATCAAGCTACTATCACACTGCCACTAGTTAACTTAGATAGCTCTGCATGTTTTGAGTCGTTTACTCACAGAAAATCGCGTCAGTCTTAATATGCCATTGTTCTTATTCCATAAAGTGTTGTAGCAGCACAGCAACCATTTGATCAGCTGCACCAAATAAGCGAGTTTAACAGAGTCAGTCAGAGTAAATATCCGGAAACAATGCAATTATAATCAGCAACAAACAATGGGTGCAGTGACAAAGAGACAGAAAACAGCAGCACATGGTACCGTGAGTGTCACAAGAGCTGTCAGGTAAGTTCCCTTGACAGATGTGGCACACTTTCCAAAACAGGAAATCTGAGTCCTACCTTCACTTGCTTCCTGCAGGCGCCTTCCCGGTGCGTTAGTTATCCACGTGTTTGTCGTGATGCTTGTTGTTATTATTGCTCCTGCAGCAGTCGCTGTCCCTTTATCCACCATCTTTCTTATCTCCTGGTCCCATGAAGCTCCATGATCCCGAGCAGAGGCGGTTGCTCCTTTCAGCCCAGCGCCTCGCCTGGACCCTGCACATTGCAGTCTCCACTGTGTGGATTAGCCCTCCTCCACACACACCTTTAAACGCATCTTTACTGCTGCAGCACATTATATTTGCAGATCATAAAATCCACCCCCAACGCTTTCCAGGGCGAACCTGACATTAGAATTTTATGACCTTGACTTACTGTGGTCACCTGGATAATATTTAAATCAACGTTATGGTCTCTCACTTCTATTAAAACTGCCATGATCTCCTTCTATCATCCGCAGTGTCTCTCCCTCCCTCTCATTCTCACCACTATGCCAGGGGAAGGACAAAGTTGGTAATACCTTTCCGTTTCCCCTTCCTTTTATTGTTTTGGAATCGTTTGCCATAATATAGCTTAATATCGTCTTATGCATGCACATTACAGAGCGTGAATATGCCACAGCAAGAGACATCAACGAAGAAACTGCAAAACATTCATTATAGCTCTGCAAAGGTAACCTGCTAACATGCCACCACTTATTCATAGACTACTCGAGCTTGCCTCCCCCTTAAATTTGGCGCATGTTATATTAAAATTATCGAGATAGATAATAAACCTCATTGTTCCAATCCTGTTGCAAACTGCAGCATTTTCTAGTGTATATATGAAGGCACGCTGTGTGTGTGTGTGTGTGTGTGTGTGTGTGGTGTGTGCACATTAAAAAGAACATGATAAATCATTACTGCATGGATTATAAGATGACACATGCTGTCATGCATGTCTCAGTGTCTGTCCCCGTCGTGGCTACGCATGTGCATGTGTGTGAGTGTGTACGTGCTTGTGTGTGAGTGTAATGTGTGAGTCTGTGTGTGTAGGTTAAATAAATTCTTCTTCAGGAGAAGTTGTAAACTGCACCCCGCTCTCTTTCTCTGCTCTCCCTGTTGAGCTTCTTGAGCTTCATGCGCCTGTTTTGGAACCAGATCTTGACCTGTCTGTCGGTCAGGTTGATACTCCGGCTGATCTCCAGGCGGCGCTCCCGAGACAGATACATATTGAACAAGAACTCCTTCTCCAGCTCCAGCGTCTGGTGCTTTGTGTAGGGACATCGCTTTTTCCTCCCACTTTTGGCTTTTAACCAGCTTCCCGTTGTCTTTTCCGAGGATAAATCATCTACCGGAGCAGGAGAAATACAACAGTGAGCTACTTTCGCCAAATCCGGGCACTAATATTAGGCACAGATCAAACGCAGCATTAGAACATCCATCAACGCACTGGTCTCTGTGTACACGCCCTTTCATCAAATGCACATTTAGTACCATTCTGAGTCAAAACGAGTAGGTTTAAGAGCAGATTTACCTGGATAAGAATCTCCTTGAGTCTCACTTGGACGACTGAACAGCGTCAACAGCAGCACCACACCTATTGTTACAACTCCTACTGCTTGCAAATTGCTTTTGTGTGATGTACAACTATAATTAGATCAAATCAACCTGGGGTGTGTAAGCACTTATTTTGTCTATGCTAGACCTCAGACTGCCATAAAACTTTATTACCTTTGCACACCGGAGCCAAATGAAAATTTTTGGATGTTTATCCTAAAACAAAAAGTAGTCCCAGAAGCACGACAGCACATTTAGAAAAAATAAAAAAATAAGACAAAGAAACACGGCATGTTGGTGATAGCGAGGAAAATCACAGTGATGCACATCCTGTTAATTTCTTGATTAGGTTGCGGACTCAAGGGAATAGTGCCATTGTTGCTTGTACACACACACACACACATATACACACACACACACATTACAGTAATAATTACCTTAATGTGAACACTCAGCGTGTGTCCCACATTTAATCACTATCAAAACATTTAATTCAGTAATATGGGATTAACAGGGATCACTCACACACAGACACACACACACACGCACACACACAGACACACACACCTTCCAATTAAATTAAAACAACACTGTTATCATGTATGCGTGGTAAATCCATAAATAACATAAAATGAAGTGAATTTTAAGTAAGAGCTAAATAAATTGGTTAGCATACATTTGTTTGCATAATAATAATAATAACAATAATAATAATAATAATACGTTTTCGTGCGCAAGTGTGTTTAAAATTAAAACGTTCGCTACAATATAATTAAAAATCCGTAAATTTTAGTTTATTAACTTGTCATAAAAATGTGTGGTTCTGTCTTAAAATGACTAACTAGGTTCTCATCAATCTGCTGCTAGAAGCAATAAGGGAAAGAAAAGTTACGCTCAAACGTGGATTTTAATAATTAATAATAATGTTTTAAAAACTGGACTGAATCATCAGAAATTGTGCAGAAAAGTGTAAATGTATTTCTAATAAAGCATTCGTAAATCAAATACTGAGAAATGTTCCCTGAAGTCTTTAACAAGCCAGGACATTATGACAAAATGTTTTTAAATGTGGAGCAAAACGGCAGAATTTTATGTTTGGACCAATCCCAGAATTTGGGGGCGTAAAATGGTCCTGTTGAAAATGGTTATGCCTCACAATGTAAATGAGCCATGTAAGAGAGAGAATGAGAGAGTGAGAGAGAGAGAGTGTGTGTTTATTTCAATGATAACTGCCCATCTCACATTCTCACATTAATGGAAAGGTGTTAAATGCCACGGGCACCATAACCCCCGCTAGGTGAGGCTGTCAAATGCCCCCATAGCCCATAAGACTCAGACTATCAAACCCAAGTCTGTGTGACTAGGCCACGACACATCACATCACAACGTGCACACACACACACACACACACAGATTTTAGTGGAACTGTCTACAGATTATGTGTGCGTGTGTGTAGGTGTGTGTGTGTGTGTTTGCATGCATGAATGCCTACATGTGTTCATTAGTATTGGGGAAGCAGAGTGGGTGGGGTGTTAGGCCTGGCGGTCTACCTTTTGATTCCCCGTCCGAGTTTTCTGAGCAGCTGTCACTCTTGGCCTTCTCCTCCTTCCTGCTCTGATTCTCATCTGTCTTTAAAACCTTGCCCGTCGTTTCCTGCGCCGGTTTGTTGAAACTTAGCGTTGATTCTGCTGCTGATTCAACAGATGTCGCCAAGTGGGTCAGAGGGAAGCCGGAGGGGAACTGCGGGTCGTCCTGGTGCGGCCTCTCTGCGTTGTACACCTGGAAACAGTCACTGGACGGGGCGGCAGTGTGCTCAGGCCGGCAGCTATTGTCCCCAAGCCGGATGTAAGTGGCCGACTCTGTTGTCCGCTTCCCCTTATTGCTGTCATCCTGATAGAGGCAACAAAACGCCTCCTCTTTGACGTTGCCCGCTGGAAAAGAGCAGGGTTGTAAACACTGGGCAACAGGTTGTTCGCCCCTGCTGGTTTTGGAGCCTGGGGTCCATGTGGCCATCTGTGTTGACAGGTAGGGAGCATCCTGGAACCCGCTGAGCGACAGACCGCCCGGAGGAACCTCGTCTCTTTTGGAAAGTGAAGATGGTCCAACCTTTCCAATGTTTCTCATCACTGAATATCCGTACTCTGCAGCTGTGTGGATGTACATTCCGGGGCTGCTGGAATACCCCTCACCCCTGAAGGAAGATGATCCTCCCATTAAGGAATCCATCAGGAAGTTACCGGGCGCTATGTTATTCGGACATGACATTTTGCATTTGGCAACAGTGATCGTTTGAGACGTTCCCCTGGTCTGAACTACTGGATTTCTCCTGAACAATAAGGACAGTAAGATGCTGACATCTTTTGGAAGGGGGTGCAAAAAATATCAGTAACATAATTATGGATGCTAGGAGACATGTCATGTGATTTTCAGACCAATAGCGGCGTGGAAGTGGCCTTGATGCTCCAGACTGACGTGACGTCAGCGCGGTCAAGTTGGAGAACCTGGGGGTTTTTGGTGGAGCAAGAGCGCCACCTAGCGCCCACCCGCTGGTCAGGACAGCAGGCCCACACCAGGAGGAACAAAGGACGGTTGCTACTGCAAGGATTTTTTTAAGGCACCTACTACGTGGCTTTTGAAGATATTCACTTTATTCACGTTCAGAGAATCCGATTTGCAAAAGCAGTTGATAAAGTCAGAGTGTCATTATCTTTGCGTCCAAGCGCCAGTGCTGTGGACACGAACCCATCGAGGATTTGTCATAAGATAGAGAGCATTTTGTGTCAGTGCTTTGTTGTTGCCATCGATTTAGCAAGGTAAGCTGTGCTGCAGGCGTGTTGTTCAAAGGGGAAATCTAAATAGAGCTGATACCTCCTTTGTGCAGTTTACACCAAGTTGTGGAGTCGATTTGAACTCTATTCTATCATCTAAAATGAATGAATGTTTGCTTTAGACCTACTTAATGTAAGACTGTGAAATGAAGACTTCTGAAATGACTTTAAACTATATTAGCACATTTCTTGTGCCAATTGTGGAAACTCATCCGCATATTGTTTATTCCCATTTATTTTCATGTTATGTTACTCACAACTAATTGGAGCACAGTCCGTTCAAAAGCAGTGGTATGTTCCAATTATTCTTTCATTTAACTTTAACTGTGCTTGGCTAACTGATGGAACCAAACTTAGCTATTTAATTGGTTTTCTTCTTGAATTTGGGCCAAAAAATATTAAGTAGGCGGTCACATGTTTTCTTAAGAGGATGGACCTGTAGTTATATTTATAAAGTAAGATGTAAAGGAAATTAAATAGGTGCAGAATTACGTCAAACATACTTTTTGTTTGTTTGTTTTTACTGTCGAATTAAAAATCTTACAACCTAATAAATAATTCATTGCATACCTGCTACTTTGTTGTACACACTCTTGTGTATTTTACAGGACGTGTCTCTAGTAGTTTCAATGTGTTACAGACCTGTTAATTAACAGTGTTGCTGGCGTTTTTGTTCACGTTTATATCCTCAGATTTGGTAAAGATCAAAACAACTTGTACGTGAATTAGCCTGGTTCTCTGATCCAAATGACTGCGAAGTTTCTATTCATGAAACCCATTTGTATAAGATATGTTCATTTCGCTTATTCTTTGTTCCCATTTTTATTATTATTATTAATGCTGTTAGTGTTGCATCAAAAACCCTGTCCCACTGAGACTTGAAAAGCTATTTTATTATTATTTTTATTTTTAAATATAGGTCAGTAGCAGCAGCGTAAACAACTACTCAAACTGAAATCCGCCAGTAATAATTATAAGTTATTATAAGGGACTGTGAAGATGACAAAATGTGCTGGCTACCTTTCTCCAAGTTACTGGAGAATACGTGTACTTTATATAAAGTATCTACATATTCACGTTTAAAAAAGAGGACAAACACATCTATTGACGGAGAAACGACTAAACGAAGGCTACATGTTTTATCTGATCAGGATATGTTTTTGTGAATTTATAATTTGTATTTTCCTCCTATAAGCATGTTGTGTTACTAGGCCGTAGGAGGTTCGTGTATTTTGTGTTTTTTATCTGTGCTGCAGTCAGTGCAATCGCTTGGATGCAGCTCAGACAAATCCGCAGCTATAAAAACAAAATACACAAACTTATGCAGCATTTTGTCCAAATTCAGTAGCAGGAGATAAAATACAAAATACAGTGTATACATTTGCATAGTGTGTCAGCTGTTTTTCTAGAAAGGAATATAGTTTATAAAGTAATTTTACTCATATTTCTATAGTTTAAAGTTAGAAAAATATCAACAACTGTCAGCGAGGCTTCAGTTATGCAGCATGCTGCATAATACAGTAAGAAGCCTACAACGTTTGAGGACTGCAACCAAACTATGTGGCATCAGCATTTTGGTTTTTAAACAATTGGACTGTCTTGAGGAAACGGAACGAGGCCTGTTATTAGCACAGCAACTCCCCAAAAGATATCTGCCAAACATTTAGTGCAGGATGTGTTTAACCAGTTTAACATTTTCTTTTAAATTGTTACCCACAGCTATGCGAGCGTGCTCGTGTTCACTAGTTTGGTTAGTGCAGCACGTGCACGCGCATGCCCGTCTCTGTGTATGTGTGTGTGTATGTGTGTGTGTGTGTGTGTGTTTAGTTCAGAATCATTTTCAATGTTAAGGGCAACATGTTGTTTCAGCGACCGTCACCAAGGGTTTGTTTTCGCAAGATAAGGCTGAATGTGTGCGTCTGTGATGGATGCAACGTCAGAGAAATAAATATTCCGAAGCAGGCACAGCCAGTGTCTTCATTGTCAGTGTCCTCTGCCAGAAATCCCCACAGTTATGAAGAAAATGTGACCTATCATAGCTGCTGATGGAAACGTCAGCTTTTGAGAAGTTTGCATTAACCTGCATGCAGCAGTGTGGATAGTTGTAATAATAATGCTGCGTTTTGAATGTCTGCATTCTTCACCTTTGAACTGGAGAGTGCTGCAGTAATCATTATTAGCCGTACTGTTTTCACACTATATTTCTTTCTTCCATTCGTCGTCTTCTTCCTCTGCTTAATGGCACTTTCACACCTAGCCTGTAGGCGACTTCAAACTCAGCCTAGCGCAAAAAAAGTCAAGCACATAAAACAAATGATGTGTTCGCAAGGAACACTGAGTTCTAAATAATGCTTAGATTTTACTGGAGATGCGGGAAATATCGTGATGCCTCAAGCCTCTCACTTGCCATTATGATTTCAAAGAAGTTGAAGTGCACTATACTACTACTACTGCTACCACCAAATAGCTGAAATGCAATAATACAGACTTCTTAATGTTCCCTCAGCTGACAGATTAAATTAATATTGTGATGTTATAGTATAATGTGTATTAGAGTGTCACAGTCATGAATGTTCAAGAGCTGGCAACGTCCTAGAAAAAGAATTGTGATGTCACAAACGTTGTGCAAGAATTTGCATAAAGATACCACAGATTTGACATAGATGTTTTTATGTGACAGTTTTGTCAGAATGGATATGATAATTGCACATGATAATAAGAAAGAAGAGCCTAACAACCACATTGGATTGCATACAGAGTATTACGAGGCAGGGGCAAGAAGAGCAAACAGCTGCAAGTACTTTATATTGATGCTATATTTGTATGCAATATTTCATGAAGGATGTAGGGGCTATGCAAAAATGAAGGAAAGCTCTTACTCAGCATATTTCAAGGAAACTGCTCAGTTTGGAGTGAGAAAAGCTTTTCATGCAAAAGAATAGTTTCTTTTAAAAATATGTTTGCACTGTATTTTTTGTGTTAGCAAGGAAATTCTTAACTTCTCTGAAGTAAACCTTCAAGGATTTCCATACAAATATAAGCCACCCCACTTGCAAATCTGACCCAGGCTACACACACACACACACACACACATACACACACACACACACAGTTGACTGCAAGTGTATTTTACCACGGTCTTTACACTTGTCTGAAATACAGCCTGTACTTTCCCAACTAAATTGTGGTCCAATTGATTCTTAACCTGGAGGCTGTTACTATATTGCAAACAGGTAGGGGGGTTTAATGCTCCGGGACAGAAAGCATGGTAGCGTGTTTCCTTATTGTACTAATCAGGAGCCACTGGGGTGACACAACTAATTTGCTCCTGGCAGCCACTTTGAAATATCTTTCCAATTGGACGCGAGGAGGTTCTGCTTTGTGTCCTCTTTCATGCTGCTGTCCACTCCATGCACAACTGCAAATTTATGTTGCCAGAATCATGCAAGTTTTTAATTAAAAACCACAGTGGCAACTGGCATCAAAGTATTACGTTATTACCACTGACGCCCAGAGTTAATACATACACCCATATCTACCCAAAAACTTTATAAATTACAGTAAGACTAAGCTTAGTGGCAACAATAAATAAATAATACTCTACAAATGCGCTAATGTAAAACCAAGGGTTTTGAGAGTTAGTTGGTTGCAGCTATAGCAGAAGCTCGTTTTACGGCTTCGAACTGTTTTATTGCCCTATAGAACAGGATAGGTGCTGAGATGTGAGCAGTACACTGTAGTATAAAACCATTCAATAGCCCATAACGCCTTGATTAGTATTTGCAGAGAAAAAAAAAGCGATGTCCTTACATTTATCAACAATTAAATGTAAAACACAGTAACGGCTAATAAATTATAAGTGCTGTACAGTTACGTTTAAAGAGCAACAAAATATCTGGACAGAAAAAGATCCTCATTATTGAAAGTGTGTGTGTATATATATATATACACACACACACACACACTGCGTTTAGTATTTTAGTATTCTTTCTAAACTGATTTATGTATTTTTTATAAGCGGTTAATATTATTGCCAGGAAAATGTATATGTATATACGATTTTATTTGGTTTTACAGCCCAAACGAGAATATTCTTACAACTTTCAATATAAATACTAACAGTTGTCTGGAGATATGAAGAAACTGTTGTTTATGGCCTAGGTATTTCCCAAAGTTAAAAAAAAAAACGTGTCTTACTGTTTTATACCATCAGATCTAAAAAAATGTGATACTTTAAAGTAACTCCATAGATTTTTATGAATTAATTTTACATTTTAACAGCACAAAACTATCTATTCCGTTTGGTTTACCTCATCTACATAAAACTCTCCGCCATTTTCCTTCACCACAACACCCAAGTGCACAAGCCAGACTGAGCCGTGGCAGGAGCAGCATTCCAGCAGCGCTTACTGTCCTAGTGTCACACAGCATACCCCGACAGAGGATGTCCCTACAACTATTAATACTGCTCTGATGTCACGAGGCATCCATCTCGGGAAACGTTTTCAAGACCCAGTTGAGGAAACAAAACACTACAAAGACCGGGACACTCGTTGCCCCCGTGTGGTTGATAGACAACATTTGCAGGATCCTCTGCAGCGCTCTCTGTCAGTGACGTCGTGCGTTAAAGAAAACTACAAATTACCCACGTCACTGTCCCAGGGCCAAGGTTGGTGGGTGTGGCATGAGATAGGGATCCTGTAGCCTTGATCTCCACTAGTCTGCATCGCCTTTCTTCCCGTCCTTCCTGGTGATACACTGACAGAGAGGCTATCCATGGAGAGACAACACATAGCAGATACTCGTTTATGCATGTGTGAAAACATGTAGATCACGTGTGGAGCCAACCTACAACCAGAGTGAGGCCACTTGGTCTCTTTCTATTCAAATATTTTTCACCCTGGCCACATTTTGTACAGTAAATTCCTTTGGATCCGCACACAGCAGCCTGAGCAGGAGTTATATATAAAGACAAGAATCAAAGGATGGACTGACTCACACCACACACACACACACACACACACACACACACACCTCAAACCGTCATGTCTGTACTTAAAGAACCACCCACCACGACACGCACGCTGTGAAAGCCACGCATCAACATGTTTTTTTTTTCTTCTTCTCCTTTGGATAATACAAATATAGTCATGCAGCTTATACCAACGTGTTTGAAAACGTATCATGCATGAAAACGTATACATTTTACAAGGACAATAAAGTGTATTTACTGGGCGTGCTAAAGCTGGCAACGTTACCTGCACTACTTTAATGCGCGGGGTCAAAGTTGGTCTCTGTACACATTCCTGTTTCTGTTCCCACTCACTCTCATTGGCCCATTCCGTCGCTGCGCACATTTCCGGGCTAAAGGGGCTCCTTGATTCCACTTTATTGCAGCGGGTTAAAGGTGAAGGCCTTGACATTATTGAAGTTCAAAGACTACATTTAATTATAAATTGTAGTTAACGAGAACAAACGCAGATATTACATATGCGCTCACATAAGGCGCGCACACACACACAGAGACAGACACACATCTGAAAAAAAAATATCAGCATGCAAATTATGATTTCCTTTCCCCCAGCTATCTTTTGCCATAACTCCTAATACATGGTTCAATTAGTCAACAATTATTTATTCATAACTGGTGTGTTGAAAAAGGATGTGGTTTGCTGTCAGCGCAAACAAATCCACTTATTTACGGGGTGCTGTGTAAAGAGTAAGACTCCATAATATCACCAAAGTTTCATAGGCCAAATGATTTAAAATATATAAAAAAAAATTAAACCTTGCAAACATAATTCTGCTGTGCAAACACAGCATTAGCTCCCATTTTCTCATGTCCGGATTACAAGAATGGCAGACATGACAGTTGCCGGCGGAGGGGGGTTGGGGTTTTGTTTGACGTTGCACACACAGGCGAGTTCACGTCGAAGACTCTTGGCAAGTTTTTTACCCCCTTCGGACATCCAGTCTAACTTGTTTACTATTTACTGCGGAAGTGAACGCCATTCCCCCCCGAACAGACGGTGCAATTAAGAAGAAAAAAAAATAGCCATTTAGTGCCTCTGTCTTTATGGCAGTGTCTAGACTACAAGAGTGGCGATTCCATTTAGTGGGCACTAAAAGAGGTTATCAGTCCACCCGCTTTCTCTACATTTCTCAGATCTGGGCTCTATCTATGTTTAACACGCTTGCTACAGTTCAAACATGATCTTTTAGAGTGGTGTAACCGTAATGCAGCCTAAAATCCGACAAGTGTAGGCCCGCCAACACTACTCCTCAGGGTCACACAAGCGCTACCAAATCTGCAGCAAATGTGTGAATGGTTAGGAACAGGTGATTTACACAGTTTATATGTGTACACACATACATATGTCGGTTTTAGCTTCATCAATTATTTACTTGCAAAAGGCTCTGACTCCCAGCATAAGAAGCCAACACCCGCCTGTCGACAATAAATGCATAGCTCACATGCGTAATGCTGTTACAATGATGGCACAAAAAGCACAAAGTCGTTGAGTTTTGCCTATACGTTTGTTTATTTCATAGGTATTATATTATTGATACACAGGCCGACAATTTGCTCCTCCTCTCTGGAATCAAAAGCACCAAATGTCTTCAGCAAATAATTTAACGAGTGTTGGCATTAAAGCTGTTAAAGTTGTACGGGCACTGTACTGAAAAATAGCAGCAAGGATAGGGGAAAGGAAATTCAACATACGCCTATTTACAGTCACGAATGCACATTGCATAGGCTACTCTGTACAGGGAGGGGGGGGGGTATACTTTCACAGATTGGACGTCACAGTTCTCAATGGCGAAAAAATGCAGCCTGGAGATTTTCTCTAACGTGTTCAAACTCTGGTCGAGAATTAATTAGATAGTGATATGCTATATACACAGACCAGAGGGAGGGAGAAGGAGAGCTAAACCCTATCTGCGCGACGGGGATTCAAACTGTTACATTTGGACTTATTAACAAATGTGTCTATATGAACAATAGAATAAACACAATGGAGAATGGTGATAAATAGAGGGACATACTCAAGAACAGCATATAAATGATTATTCTAACCATGTAGGCCTTTCTAGGGATCTGCTAGAAATTCACCGCCGCCCGTGGGGCAATAAGAAAATGGCGACTGTATCCCGTGCAGGCCTATTACTCCCACTGTCCACTTTAACATTGCACTGTTGGTGATATGGGCTCCTTTAGAAAATGGTCATGCCCACGATTACAATTCAGTGAGATAAGAGTAGGCCTCAATGTCACCGAGCCAAGACTGGGACACTTTCTGCTCTTGCTCACAACAGGGGGTTTCCAGAGAAGTACTGGAGGCGATCTCTGCTCAGCTTCTTCTCTTTCATTCTTCTATTCTGAAACCATATTTTAACCTGGCGGTCGGTGAGGTTCAGCATTCGGGAAAGCTGCAGCCTCTTTTCTTTGTTGATGTAAACGTTAAAGAAGAACTCCCTCTCCAGCTCTCGGATCTGAAACTTGGAGTAGGGACACCTCTTCTTCCTTG
This sequence comes from Anabas testudineus, assembly GCF_900324465.2. Taxonomy (NCBI): domain Eukaryota; kingdom Metazoa; phylum Chordata; class Actinopteri; order Anabantiformes; family Anabantidae; genus Anabas; species Anabas testudineus. The sequence goes on along the minus strand of NC_046616.1, from coordinate 13,382,998 downwards.
TGCGAGGAGTGCCTGGAGAAAAAAAAAAAAAAAAATTAATGAATAGATTTGAAAATAAATTCTGTGTCACGGGAAAAAGCAATAACGTCACATGCATGAACAACAACAGGGATAAATGCAAAATGGGAACAAGAAGAGGCTTCAGTGCTAAATTGGCGACAGATTCGCCAGATGCTAAGAATTCACTTGCATTAGCAATGATAACATTTCAGTCAACATTCATCAAGCAAAGTGGCTGAGGCTATCAGATAAGCCAGCCATGAAGAGTGTTAAATATCCGAATCGCCTGGAGTAAAAATATCAACTTACAGCCTTTAAGTACGTGTTTATCGGTTATAAATATACAACAACAAAAGTATTTCGCCGCATTATGTGCGTCACATTCCTCTGGAGCTGCACTAACAATTTACACAATCTTTTGGCGATGACTTCAAATGCATTGCCCATGTTTGCAATGGCCTATTGAGACCTATGTGGCCCTGCTACGTCTTATCAAACAGGTGACTGGGGAAATATTTCTTTTTATTGTTTTGGTGTGTGTGTGAGAGAGAGAGAGAGAGAGAGAGAGAGAGAGGGGCAAACACCAGCTTCAGTTAGCTTGCATGTGCAGCCTGTCTGAGCTAATGCAATGCACTCCTACAGAGCCTCTATAGGATCTGTGTGCTGCAATCAGAATCAATTGGGAGCATTTAAGTTAATGTGAAGTCCTAAAGCTGGCATGCATATCCCTGTTTTAAATGGGAGAATAGCACCTACATATATTTAGGCATATGTAGGTGGAGATTTTTAAAGAAATAACATAATTGTGCAGTTTTCTTATATATGGACAAAGAATAATACTAGAATTTCTATTACTGACATACTGTCTACAGATATATACAGATATATACTATAGATAGATAGATAGATAGATAGATATGCATTTGACCGTAAAGTGTGTAATACTCTGCAGTATGTCGTTTGCGGGCTAACTCAGTACTAAAAGAAAATTCACAAGACGCCAACAGCAATGTTCTGCTCAATTGGTTTTTACTCACGACAGCCCTACGAGAAAATCCCTTAAAATGCCCAACGCAAGTTCATGATCAAAGTTAACATTTGTCACAATAGCTCTCTCTTAAAATTTTCACAGACTCTCACCATAGAGGCGTCTGTGTATAACATCCCTCTTTTTTCAAAGCGCTTTCCCATCGTAAAAATTCTTCTCGTTGCAAGAAAGAGCTTTGTAGGGTTATAATAAAATCCTTTGAATGCTTATAAAACTCCACATAAAATCTGACCGACAAAACACCGGGCTAGTCCCCTTAACCTTCCCCCAGCTTTACAGCTTCGGTATACCTACTCGAGTGGCTGCTCTTGCTGGCGTTGCCGTCCTTGGTTGCTGCGGAGGAAGAAGTGCATGAGCCTGAATTTGTGTGTTCCTCCTCATCCTCCGGGTCTTTTTCCTGCTCCGGAGCTCCGGCTACAGAGGCTGTGGACTGCTGTTGTTGTTGCTGGTGCTGCTGCGAGTCGCTTTCCAGCTTTCCCCCGTCGCCCTTTTGTAAACAATTGTCTGACTGATTGTCCGTGCTGCTGCAGTACGCCGTCTCGAAAAAGCGATCGAAACCTTGCGGGAGGACGTTGTTTTTCCCCACGCCGGAGTAAAAACCTGTGGAGGGGTGATTGGAGCCCGGGTGGGTGTGATGGTGATGGTGGTGGCTGTACACGCTCTCGTTCTTCATAAGCATTTCTGTCATGGTGGATGGTGGAAGACAGTCCCTATGCACCAGATCCTCTCCCGAGTAGCACGATGCATAATTGCCTCTGTGGTGCCATTTACTAGCAGGGTCCAAGCCGTATGAAACTTCCCGTACCGGCTGCACTTGAGACAGATTTGTGGAATAAGGGTAGCTGATTTGCCGGGACGGGGCCTGTGGAAGAAACGAAGAGACGGCAGAAAACTCGGGGACGTAGTAGGTGCAGCTGGGGAGGTAGATGTTGGACGCGCAGCCCGTCCTGTCCCCAAACTCGGATGTCCGGTCTTTGCGCGTCTGGGAGCAGAAGTTGCCCAGATTCACCGAGTTAAACATCTTTCTCTCTCTCTCGTACTCCGTACTATAGATAGATGTTTTGGATACGAGCTGCAGCAGAAGGGAAAAATTTGGGAAGGCGAGATGACGCGCAATCCGTCTAAGTCGCCCCGCGGACACGTGATCGAAAGTAGATATTGTCATATATCAATTTGGAAGAGTTGGATGTGTAGGAGTGGTTGGCTTTAGGTAAGATCGAGGAGGTTCAAACGAATAATTTTCAAACACCACAGGCGCCCCAAGAACACCAGTAACAGATTCCTGTTCGCTGGCTTATGAAAATTAGAGAGATATGTGCTGTGTGTGTTTATGTTTATGGGCTGCTGGTAGGCTAGCTAAACAGCTACAGCTCCTCAAAACAGGCGTAGCACAAACTGCAGAGTGCACTCAGTAACATGCATATCTTAGTGTTATGGAGTTTCACAGGTAAGGTTACTATTATTATTATTATTATTATTATTATTATTATTATTATTATTATTATTATTATTATTAAAGACTGTGTCTATCATGAATTCTTTTGGATTACTGGCTTTTTAGTCACACAAAGAGGAACTATCACTGCTACTGTTGCACACACTACATAATCTGCATTAAGAAAGTACTCTTAGTACAGTAATCGCTGGAGATGCAGCCTAACTCTAGCAGAAGCCTGTTAATAGAAATCCCATGAGCACAATTATCGTTTCTCTATTTACAAAAAGTTTAACAAATCACGGTGAATGACTCGTGTTCATCTACAAATCTCTGAGACAGAGCATTTTTTACTCTGTGGTCTGTTCATATGCAGTAGATCTTTTCAGAAGGAGTTATATTGTTTCTTTTCATTCCTTTTAATCCTGGTTAAATCTGCTGCACACATGATGATTAAACAGAGGTGTAAACGAGCTGGGCCATCTATTTAAAATTATGCCACATATTAATTTGGCATCCCTTTTCATGTAGTTGTTTCTTCTTTCACCAAATGAAAAGCCTTGCTACACAGGACCTGTGGTGCACGACTATAATTGTTGTATGTGTAAATGCTGTAAGGTGAAGTTGAACTACCAGGACATGTGGAAGACGCAGCATGCGTGTTGACTGAGTAAACTATAGTAACAGACCTACTTCCATTATTGCCTTTGACTTTGGATCATGACAGTGGACAACTGTGCACGTCAAGACCCTGGCTCCTGGAGTGCCTGCGAGGACACTAACAGCGCAGCCTTAAGACCGTGCATCTCATCCAGTGGGAACATGAGCCCTAATTACATAAGCACAAACTCAAAAACACATAATTATTCCCATCCAAATGCTGGACTAAGAATTATTAAAGTTTTCAGTGGTTACACCGCCACCAGTGGTGAGAACACCGACCATAATACCCCCCAGTCATCGAGTCTCTTCCTCTAAAAGAAATCACATGGAAATGCTGGGATATAAAGTCTAATTAAAGCCACCAGTCAATCAAATTAAATGTTTTGGGATGCAGCTTTTATTCTATAAGCTTCAAAGCAGATCAACACTTGGTCTTCTTGTGAACAGCTGCGGGTAGAGCACTGTGACTGGGCCTATAGACCAAGCAGTATGGATGTATGCAACGTTTCCCTCTAAAATTAATAAAGTCCCAAACTGGTTTCCGAGCTGAGCTGATCATTTGTTAGACAAGACAAACGCGTTATCCGTCCTTTTATGCTTTTTTTTTTTTTTTTTTTTGAAAATTAAATTGTAATAAAACGAATGGATTGGAGAAAATATGCGCCTGTGTGTTCTTTCCTGCGTCATTGTAAACTTTTAATTGTTCTTCTGAGGGCCATCTCTGAACCTTTATAGACTGATACTATCACAAGGTGAAATTAATATGATGGTCTATTGTTTATGATTATAGACCACTTCCTACATGTTGCAATAGACTCTTGAATTATTATCCAATATTCCAATAACACTATCGGTCTATTACAATTACTTATGGGACACCTGTGTTGTTTAAAAACAATAGAAAACAAAGTTAATGCCTTTGGTGATTCCCAACAGCGAAGTGAAGAACAAGTAGCATCATCAGACCTCAGCACTGGAAACGAGAGTCCATTGCATGCGTGTTTGTAAAAAAGGTGGCACTGGCGTTAGCTTGTTTACTACCCCTACAGACAAAAGGTTGTCTCACATGATGCATCCTGCATCCAAGTACAATGAAAGCAGACAGCTGTCCAGACACAGCACTTGAATTTGACCACTAAAATTCTCTCCGAGTCCACCATAAAACTCCGAATGGCTGTAGTAACGCTAAATCCCTTTGTTCTATAGAAAACCGTAAAGGTTGAGAATGAGAGGAATTTGGATTTCAGCAACTAGATATTCTACAACTAAAAAAAATAAAAAAAAAAACACTGCGTTTTACACCGAACACCATGGCGCATTTTCTCTAAAGTGGGTTTCACTGTTGATTTTAAAATGTAGACCACTGAAAACATAATAAAAAGCCTCAGCTCCTATGTTATGATATTGTTTTGCAATATGGAACATTTCAGTCAAATGATCAAAAATGAGAGAGAGTGTGACTGACACAAACAGTACAGAAATCCACACGTTTGTGAGCGTAATTGCGCATATGAAGCACATATAACTTCCTGGTAGATGAATGACCGCAGTTATAGAAATATTAGTGCAAACATACAGACCTGTGGCCTGTGTGGACACATGCTCGACACATGCTACAGGGTAAGTATTGTGCAGAGGCTTTACAAAAATAATGACGCGCACATTAAAGTGTCATTGACTATTTTAACAATATGAAATATACAGTACATGAGGTAATTAACGCATAAAACGCAGCATTTGAATTTTAGTTGCGAAAAACTAAAAAGCCACCACACTAATTGGAATAAAGGTTCTGAATTAGGACATTTAAAATGCAACCGTATGTTAACATTACTTCGATCATAATGTCTTTAAAATAAAAAGCTACAAACTTTCCTTTGAGCAGGCAATAATATAAGCGAGGCAGACAGCCCAAAACAATATTGTCAAGCCATTTCCTCATCATAATAATTCCAATGATGCGTATTAGCGCGGTATAAATAAGTAATGCAAGCATATGAATAAGTGATGCACTAATAAAATTCAAAAGTTAGGGCTTCTAATCAAGACAGCTGGAAATTCAAAAAGGGATTTTAAAGACTATGTAGTTTACTATATGAATCGTGGCGAATGGGAAATAGCACTCCTGGTTGCGTTTAAGTCGCAGTATTTGTGACAATGGGGCAAAATATGACCAGTCAGCGTGCATCACTTAGTAATATCCGCCTTCGGAGGCTTCAAACACTCGCTATTCTTGTCTTGGTGTGCTCAGATTATTAGTCAAAGACTGAGGTTTACTATGTGACGACTCACAGCAGCTGATGTTCTTCTAGCAGTAGGACCCAGGAAAGTTTGATTTGGTTTGCACCAAATGAGCAGACTAAGCACACGCACAGCTCCGAATTCTATATTAAAAGGATCCACACAGCGATAAACAATAATGCCAACGCGTGTTTTAGTATTCATAGTGATAGTCTAATTGTTTTGCTCACTGCTCACAAGTCAGCGGTGCTAATGTATAAACATTCAGATGTTTATATATGTGTTTAATCCTCTCGTTAAAAAGAACTCCCAGTTCAAAAATGGCGCTCCCAGATATTACAAGTGTTTTGGCTCTTTGGTTATAAATTCTATGTCAAATGATAGAACAATACTCACTGCACAGAGAGAGACACAAACAGACACACACATACACACACACACACACACACACACATACACACACACACACAGCTCGCACGCACAATGGGCGTAGTTCACCACCAAGACACTGCTGCACAAGCAAGGCTAAATGTGGGAAGTCTGTGTAATCATATTACTGTCCCCTCATGGCCTAGATAAGTTTAATTGGATGTAAGTCGGGCTGTTAAACTTGGCTGTATGAGCGGCGAACAGTTTCAAGCAACACTAAAGGGCCTTGTTTTTTTCTACTAAGGTCTCAGTGAACGCATCTAGCATGAAGCGTTTGTGGTGGCAACAATGCCTTACAAGATAAGGATGTGCTGCTGTTACATTTAAAGCAACCTCCAGAGTGTATTTCTCTTTCAACCACTGGGACATAAAGCTTTCACAACAATGTGTTAACTTTTTTATTAGAAGTATTAAATGATTTCACTCCACAAGAAATCGCCCAATAGTGACTGATGCCACTAGCTCCTATTCAGATGTCCTGGAAAAACCTTAAGTCTTCTGAGCAGAGGCGCAGTAAACACTGAAGTGCAGCAATGAACCAATTCTAAATAAATTAAGAGTAAGCTTTTGTTTTATATTTTGCTCTTTGCTCACACACACACACACATATATATATATATATATATATATATATATATATATATATGTGTATATATATATATATATATATATATATATATATGTATATATATATATATTTCTTTTTTTGTTACAAAACTCAAAATAAAGAGCTTTTTATGTAAAAATAAATAAATAAATAAAATACCTGAGGCTACGGCCTGTCACATGTCGATTTATTTGGAGAGATATTTTTAGTTTGGGCCTGTAAAAGTCCTCTGGTAACTGCACAATTATTATGCGAGACTATCCAGAACACTTACAAATCAGCGGACGTGACATGGCCAGTGTTTGGAAAGAATTCAGCGTTGACAAACTTATAACACATTAACTGTTTATGTCAGGTGCGGAACACGTTGGTTAGAATTACGCACGACCCGCGAACCGCTCCGCGTGTTTTGTTGTTGTTTGTGTTTTTTGTCATTATTTGCGTTATGATGTATTATGTGTTTTAAAGTGTGAGCGTGTAGGGATACAGGTGTTACATTTTCTTTATTTGTCACTGTAGCTCGCATCACATTTAGCATGCATTTTGCATATTTATATTGACTGAGGGTCTAGCTTGCGCGCGTGTTTGCTCGCGCCGGGGGTCCAAATGCATTATTTTTGTTTGCGACGGCCTTGGACACCAGTGGTTCAGTATGTGGACCCAAAATAGAAGCTCTGAGCTTTACGCTACAGACTCAGATATCATTGAAATGCCTGCTCGAACACTTAGTGCTAATGTTTGCTTTGCCGTCTGAGCTGCAGATTTTCCAAGTTCTTCTGTCAAACACAGAAAATGTACGTTGATAGTCCAAGAAAAAAAATAAACTGCATGTGCACTGAACCGATACTGGACAAATTTGAATAGGTGACAGAGTTTTCCATCTAAAATTCTCAGCACTTTAAGCAGACACCGACGGGTGGTGCAGCTCTACGCCGCATACCTACTTGACCTTCAGTGACTGTTAGTCTGGAAAAGACAGTCCAGCTTCAAAACGCTAAACATAAAAGCAACCGCACCAGGTCTACAGTATATGTAGGAGGCAGGCACAAAGAGTAATCAATCGATTTATTCATCACACTGAAAATGTAGTGGGGATTTAATAACACTGAGCAAAGCATCACTCCTGGCGCTGACAATAGCTGCACACAGTCTTCACAGTGTTACTGTGGCGTCAAACCATACGAAATATAGAATAAGGAAAATATCACTGAGACTATAACGGGTTAAACAAGAATAACAAAGTAAGGAGAAGAACTGGCTACAATTTAGAAACTTGAAGATGTTTTTTTTTTTCTTCTTTTTCTTTCCATCAGGACTAATCTAATCTGTCTAATAGGAATTTGGATGTTTTAAGGCCGCAGTGAAACCTTCATACCGCGGATTAAGGATGCTTGACGTGCGATGCTATTTAAAAACAAATTGATACGATTGTACACTTCTCAGAGAACTCATTTCAAATCATGCCAAAATCAATATATAATAGTTCTGAAAGGAGTGAAAGCTTTCTACCTATCCTCTCTTTCACACTCCTTCAAAAGACTTGCTATCCCCGTACTCTCTCACCCTCACACACACACACACACACACACACACACACACACACACACACACACACACGATCGCACACTACACTCCCCCCACATACACTTCAGTAGGAATAACATTGCTTTCTATTTCCCCAGCCAACTTCGTACCATAAACGGCAGAGGGGTGGCGGGGGACGTAGACCACATGCCACACAAGTTCTCTGCGAAGGGCACTGTGGAGCTCACTGACCTTTGAGACGCGGAGACAGGCCGCCATAAACAGATTTAGCCAGTCTCAAAGTCAAAAGTGCTCAAGAGCAGTGAAAGACCGATTGTAAAGAGCTGCAATGTCAACTGAGATTTCAACCTGTCTTCCAATCAAATATCTTGAAGTTGTCCATTATGGCGGCAGATTTAGTTTAAGCAATTGTCTGTTTTATTCTAAATAGAGTGAATGAAACTAAATAAGAATGCGCATCAAGCCAATTCGTGCAAAATGACACAGGACGCACTGCAGTGATACGTTTTAGCCTTTGGGTAAAGTGAATGGCAGGTCAAGACGTTGCGAAACGTTTAAATGTTTACTGGTCTATTGGACGTGAAGCTGAACCCGTTTCAATGCCTGACTAGCTGTGACAGGTTCAGGTAAAATAAAGGATGGAAACAGTCAAGTCAACAGGCTACACAGAAAACTCGCACGGAACATAAACACAGTCCGGTGTGAAGTTCAAGTTAAAACTGTATCTTCTGATTTCCGTTTGGCTCAGTACAGAGACCCGACTGTCACGATGCTCAGTCCAAATAACCTGACCGCTTTACACAGTAATCGGTGAACCAGCCTGCAAACACAAACCACTGCATGTGTCATCTTGATTATAAACAGGATTCGTTGCCCTTGATGTTGTTCTGATGCTTAGAATAACTGTATAATTGTAAAAATACATAAGCTATTTACAAATTATTGAGATCATGGTTGCTGTTTATATCTGTTTATACCTTCATCCACTACTTTAACTCTTAATTTACTTCAATATCTTTATCTTTTACAAATCGCGGGACGGTTATTATCTGTTTTCCACCGCTTAGTGACCAGATTGTGTTACAAGCTCAAAAGCGTATAAAACATATATATATGGCGAATGTTTCATTTGTTTCTTATTTTTCAATAGCTGTTGCACAATTGACCTTGAAAATGCTTTAGAAATAATGAATTAGGAAGTCAGGAGCGTCACAGTGCATTTTGCATCTATTATTTTCTTCTCAGCCATTTAACAAGGCGGTACACAAACATAAGACACTAGTTTATCCCCGTTCATAGTCAACAGTGCGTTTGATGGACTAAAAATATTGTAGCTGTTATGAATGATGTGCTTTAGATGATCAAATTCGATATACGCAAATTAAGATCTCACCAGTATTATTTCATATACTGGTTATATATATATATATCACATTTCAACATGTACTTGCTATAAACACTGGCTATACTTTGCAACAGCTTGGTGTCAAATTGAAACTAACATACTGCGCAAAAAGCACTAACTACTTTCTCTTAGTATACGGAGGACTCTATTCAAACGCAGTTGCCAGTACGTCATCTGATATAAATGTTAAAATTATAGTGAACTGAAATGATTATTCAAACAACCTTTTAATTAAATGCGTAAATGCACACGAAGAGCATTCTTCCATTACATAAAAGCAGCAGATGCATTTATATCCACTCTTATTCTGACTAGACGTATATATTTAGAAACCGTTTGAGAAGATTGCATGATTTATTTGGAATATTTACAATTCAATAATACAATTTTTTGGAAACCAGAAAATGTATATCTGGTCATCCTTGAGCTGCGCGTCCAGGTAACTCTTTTCTTTCACAAAGGACGTCAACACTCATACTTGCTTGATCCACGTAGCCTACTGTATTTATAATACAAACAGAATTATTGATTAAGTTGAATAATACACAAGAACCGTACCTGTTTAGGGTATAGTCAACCTAACTGGATAATGTGGATATTTGAATGAACGGACACAAATAGGTTTCTGTCAGCTCCAGAAACTGAATTATATTAGAGATGAAATAGGAAAGAATAGTGCTGCTGCAAGAAATTCATCAGCTAAAAGCCACATCTTGTCACAGTTATATTGAATCTTATATCACAAATTACAAATGTGAAAGACAATTGTGATAACATATAATAGCAGCGCTCACGTCAGTTTACATGAGTATGTTTTGATCATACAAAGGTTCACTCGGGAAGGCCATTCAGTGGTTTGGTTGCAGGAGCGGCCATTCACAGTTCACTGAAAAGGCAACATCTGATCTCAACATTCAGACAGCACAACAATTTCCAGTGCACTTACTCTTCCTAAAAAAGACTGGAAGATGTCGACGACAAACGCATTAAGTTGATAGGAAGACAGTGCGCAGCCTTCAATTGCTTTACACTTCCTTGCCAGTAGGGAGAGCCTTGTGGATTATGGGTTTATGATAAAACCATCTATGCTGTTTGTGAAGACGTATGCTGCCAGTTGGAAAAGATTCTTTTTTATCTGACCCGTTCGTGTGCGTGTGTGTTCATAAACCATGTTTTGATATTTAGTTACCACGTTATGAAATCTCTAATGTAAGCCAGAAGAAAGGATGCACAGGGACAAGCCTGTCCAAGAGGCTTGACTATATGGAGCACTGGGGTGTAACCCTATTACTGCTTTACAGAGCCATTGCGTGTTTAGCTGCACCGTTATAGGCTTGTAGCATACCAGTGACACTGATTAGGTCAAACCTGAAGGAAAACCACAAGACTTTAGAGAAAACGTGGGACGGGATTTTGCCTTGAAACTACTGCTGCTGTTGTATACTCGCTGTAGCATTACAAAGATCTATAAAGTCGGAATAATCTTCAATAAATATGCATCTGGTCGCCATTTTGCATGTAAATCCACCTATAACCTAGTTTACCTTTGTATCTTAGCGGCCACAATAAAACAAGGCCAACCTGTGTGGGCTAGTATTGCTTATAGTTCACAGCATGTACAATTATGTGCTAACAAAACACCCTCTCAAATGCTTCCAAATGTCCCATTAATGCTCAGATCTTTATTTCACTGCAGTGGATGTATTCTTAAACTGTGTTACAGGTCACGTCTAATAAAATAATCCTACCAGTATGCACTCAGAAAACCTGATTTTAAAGGAGAACATTCAGGGATGCAACCTAATGACAGACTGGGTTAACACCAATAAATGTTTCAATATTCTGTTTATTGAAGATTTTACACATATACATTCATATCATTATTACTTTTACAAGACAACGTAGCAATCCTTACAAGCGCAAAGAAGGGAATGCAGTGAGGGACGAAATAAACGATAACAACTAGTCTACTACACTGGAACAGGGTTTTTTTAATGTCATGTATGGCAGATTTTCTTGCAAACCATTTCTTATACTAATTTTTGGCAGTATTTTAGGCTATAATAGACCTACATTTCCAACCCTTAACAACCACATATAGGCTATATGGAATGCAATATTGTACAAGACGATCAAAAACATAAAACACTATTACATAGCGATAAGGGATCCTAAGATAGGACGCAAATAGTAACGTGTAATTTCATTTTACAAAGTTATACACGAATACAACGTAAGGAAAGGGACAACACTGAGCACATTGCAAAGAGCAAGTACATTAAATAGGCCTAATGGGCCCTCCGTCCTTCCACGATAATAATAATCATCATAATAATAATTATAATAATAATAATACATTCTTTGTAGACGGTTCTGTCAAAATGTTTTAGTTTGTGTTGGCATTTGACTTGTTCAGAAAAACAAATTATAAAAAAAGTAGAGAAAGTGGCCCGCGGACTATGACTTATAGCTATTTCACATCAAGAACATGCTGCAAATACATTTCACTGCTATAACTTACTCATTATACATGACAGATAACGCATTGTATTCGCCCTGAATTAAGGGTGAACACATGCAGACCTTTAATTCATTTTATATTTATATATATATATATATATATATATATATATATATATATATATATATTTCCACTATGAGCACCAGAGATTGACAAATGCTCGTTTGGGTCTAATTTCTCCGAAGCTGGAACATTCGGCGGTTCCGTTATTTCACCAACTGGGCCTAAAATGTACTTCTACTGTTGCATATATTTTAATTACAGATCCCAGCGAGTTTTTTTTTTTTTTTTTTTGTGTGTGTGTGTGTAAAACAGGCTTCACTATATTTTCACTTGAACAATCGGGACGTGGACATTATTTAGCAGCTCAAACCCGTATTCATACGATGATCTCACTCAACTAAAGCACTGCAACCCCTGCAGAAAGGTAATAAAAGTAAGAAAATACCTTTAGAAACTTGTTAGCACATGAACAAAGTCAGTGCACTTAAGTTTTCAATGCGCAGCCATAATGATATTTATATGGATTACATTGCGGTCTTAGCCCCCAACCCCACCACCCCCTCCCTCCCTCTTCACGCAGACTCCCAGACTTCCTGCCCGTGACCGTGAACGTGCCCACAACGCCTGGTGAAAACTATGGAAAGTAGATAAGGAATGATGCTCCTCTTACCCAACAGATTGTGGCTGTAGAAGCATAAAGCAACAGTCAGTTTATCAGTTCATAATCTCAGAGAAATCACTGCACGGATGCGGGATCAAGCCAGTCAGTCGGGCTTCTCCGACGTCACTATTATTTTCGGCCTATCTGACTGAGATTTGACTGAGCGGCCCCGCTCCCTTCATATTTATACTGACTGAAAAGGGAACAAAAAACCCGTTGTCATCCCAAACTGAGCAACTGCCTTATAAAAACATTCGGCGTGGCTTACAGGGCGTAGACGCACAGGAAAGCCAGGAGATGCAGCCTACACAGAAAAACAGATTCCTACAGCTTCTTGTGCGACTAAATCAAACATGAAGACAGTCTCAATGATAGCTTCAGAGGGCAGAGAGTAGCTTGTGTTGGGCTTCTATAGCCCGCACCATTTTAAAAAAATATCAGAAAACTGTGGTAATATTTGACTGCAATTAAAAGATGGATAGATGAGTGCATGCATTGAAAGAAGGCCTAAGGGAGCGCAGAAGGCTTGGCTTTTACTGCCTATCGATTCACCTTTTGCCGCATCTCTAAAAGTAGGCCAAAGCTTGCTCCCTCAGCATGAGTCTCTTTTTCTTCATCCTGCGGTTCTGGAACCAGATTTTGACTTGTTGGTCGCTGAGGTTCAGACGGTCAGAGAGCTCCCTCCGCCGCTGCCTGGTGATGAACTCATTCAGCATGAATTCTCCTTCTAGTTCAGCCAGCTGGAGCTTGGAATAGGGTTTGCGCTTCTTTCTGGTCCGAGTGTGCATCGGGTACCACGGGGCACCTGGGGAGGGGGGAAGTGCAGGAGGGGGAATACAACGGATTAGTCACCACAGTTGCAAAATCATGGTCACCTCCAAGGTTATGAGGAGCCTGCAGAGGTGTCAGTTGTTCATGGCAAGCTTGGGTAGCACTGTGGATTTGAGATAGATTTAAGCCCTGTGAGTAAACTCCATCTATATGTCAAATAACATTACAATGTTGACTTAGTCTTTCTCAAACTGTCTGTGGAAATGTACATAGTATTCCAGTAGAATTGCGAAGATCTCTGAATTGCAAAAGCTCCCAAGTGTAGGCATTCTTCTTCATATTACAATTCAGAGATCTGACGCCCCTGGAAGCTCTCACTTTCACCACAGACAGTTAAAATTGGTTTGTTTTGGTTTTTGACTGAGCTGCCTGGACGTATCTGATCTCAAATCCAACATGCAGACCACAGAATCAGTCCAGTTCTGTGGGATTATTTGGTCACACGTGTTTATTTTTTTTATTTCTCATTTCTTTTATTGCTCCTCTATATGGAGACCACCAGTATACAGCGGCTTGTGTCACAGGAAGTTTTACTGTTGCAGTTAAAGTAGCATTAATGTGATAATTAAGCCGTGTTTGAAAATACCCCTACTTATTTGCGAGTTTCAGACCATATTAAATGACTCATGAGTACACAGCGACAGATATTAATTCTGTTTACGAGTCATTAAAAAAGAAAACTCTCTCTATTCAATGCAGTCAACCAAAACGATTTACCTCTTTAAATCACAGCACTAATTTGTGTACAAAGTGCAACAATACACCAAATTTAACTACTGACGTGTTTGAATTACAAACTCGTCTAATCTATGTAAATGCAATGACACGTCTGACTGTTTATTCAAAGGGTGGCAGGCAATATGGTTTGGTGCATTTACCTATAACTGCATGCAACCACATGCCGTGTGAGTATTTTAGGGCAACCCCTAGCGGCGTTTCCACACCACGCATGTACCCTGCAGGCTAACCTATGCTGCAAGTTGTGCATCACAATAACGAGCTCTAATGACTGTTTAATACCGCAGCTCTACGCTTTATGCAGCATTGGTATAAATATTGTGACGTTGCATATAAAATAACCTTAAAGGATCGTTTTAAAAATAGCACCCACCTCCGCCTGTGGTTATGTTGCTTGTGTGGTTTCCCGGTGACACCAGGGTCTGTGTGTCGCTGGATGAAGGTTTGCTGCCCTCGTTGAGCAGAGACGAGCTGGAGTCGGACTCCATTGACTGACAGGACGGCGGGTCTTGTGTTAGCTGCTCGGTCCCATAATCATATTTGGAAAAGGCGGCAGTGCTGCCAATTCCGCCGTGCATCCCGTGATCAGATGTTAGGGATGATGTGTCTCTCGCCCTATCCTCTCGTTTAAGGCTGCTGCCACCTGAACAGGTCTCCCTGTTCCCGTTGCCGTTGTTATAATAACATTTGCCCTCATCTGATCTGGTGATTTCACACGACCGATTGAAAGAAGGGTTAATAGACACGGGGCTACTAAAGTAGGATTGAGAGTATCCATTGCACGGCTCCGAAGGATTCCACGGGAGGGAGCAAACATTGTCCCTTCTCGGGTAGGAGAGAGACGGTAACCCCGCCAGTTGTCCCCCTGAGGCTCTAAAATTCGGAAAGTAAAAAGTGTCTCCAGTGTGGATGTTTACCAAAGGTCCCACAAACCCTGGATTAAGGAGATTATGCTCGCCCATTTCCGCGGGCCCGACCAACAGCTTCTAGTTTATTGCAATCTGACATTTAACATAGTTAAACCTGGAGGGGCGCCTGATTGGTCATCCTCAAACCACGTGTCCAGGCGAACTTGTGCTACACACGGTACCACCCACTTGGTCATTCTCAGACAAAACAAAACATTAACTTCTGTATTACAGAGGTTTATGTGCTTTTTAAAAATACTATAAACCTTTTATTAAAAATGTTGAATCTTGTTTTTTCTTCACTTGAGTCGTGCTGGGTTCAAACAGAGCCCAGGATGCTGCTCCTTTTCACACTGGCGGAACTGTCCGTGGCCTCGTTTAATCTCTTTATAAGCTGGCAAAAGTTTTTAAACAACTTCTTATGAAAACTATTTTTCTTTAAGCAGAGGGTGAATATGACATCTTGTTTTCTAGCAAATTATGGTTGAATTTAACGTCAAATAAAGCTGAGATGTCCCAATTTTACAAGCTTGTTTTAAGAAAAGACTGATGCCCATTGCTGCACTCTACCCATATTTACAGTAACGGGGTCATCAGGTTGAAGCCACTGGCTCTGTAAAAGAGGACGATATTCTACAAGGTTACTTTAAGAGGATATATTTCACATAATATTCTCTAGTACACCTCACATGAGCAACTTTAACAGATACCTCCAATAAACGTTAGCAGGCAAACTCTGGTGGGATTGTTATACCTCTCACAATTCTTTTATATGAATTTTACAAGATATCAGAGGGCACTTAACTGATTCAATCAGCCCAGAGTCTCTGTGCTTTAAATCTCGCTAATTAGTTGATTTGTTGATGCGATCCTGAAGACACTGAACAAATATGTGATGCGCCATATGTGGACACCCTGTGCTGTGACACAAAGCCCTTTTTCTACAAACAAAAAACATTCCAGAGAGTCCGCCACAGTGCATTTGTTCCTGCAGAAAACTTCACCGTGATGTGCACATGATTCAGGCTTTCTGCCAACAGCTGGAGCAAGAGTTTCTAATGTGGCCTTTGGTCATCAAGCAGCACAACTATCATCGTTCGCATATTCCTATGACTGACCCAAGCCTTATGCATTCATCTGCCGGGTCCACAGACTCATCAGTACCTGAAAATTAAATACTTTATAACTTTCTGTATTATATCAAGCCAGCAACAATTTTCCCTATCCCAATTTCACTTTATAAATTCATAACTTACTCTCGGCCAGGAAAGACAATTTATTGATCTCCAAAGCCGTCATAACTCAGCAACTGTGAGCTGCTTACTTCTTAGTTATGGTAAATCTTGAAAGTCTCAAAACATCAAGGACAAATAGTTTAATCAATTGCAATGCATTTAGAATTTTCTGTCAATCCTAAATACAAGCAGACACAGACGTCGCCGTCAATCTAGTCAAGTTCAGGCTGAGAGTCACGGTCGGTTGAACTTGATATTGAACTCAAATACTAAAATAATATAATAAGTAGAAATTAAAATCAATAAAAGGAAATAAACATAACAGCCTTTCAGGATGGAGCACTTTAAAGTGAGAGCTAACAACCCAGTGTCATAAAAATAATGCGAATATATTCCAAGCTGCGCCGAAGGATTTTACGCTGAATTAAAAAGCACTTATGACCTCCCTTAACAAAGCACACACAAAAAAAAAATAACTGATATGAGTCCAACTAATAAAAATAAAGCAAATCTACTAATTGATAACTCATTGTCAAGGATTAACAGGAGTGTGCAAGTTACAGCAGCTTGCACATGCGTGCAGGGAGACGTTCCCTTCTACACATTTGCAAACGAAGTGTTATGTGAGAACATCAGCATTCATTTAAACATTGGTCTGGAACAACTTGCAAGCCGGTCGATATTTGATAGCTGCATCGGTCACTTGTGACCATGTATCTAAACCAAAGGCACCGGGCCTTGCTCAAGCCTAAAATAGAAGTAAAAAAGAAATAAAATATTTAAACTGGAGAAGCTCTTAGGGAGCCGCTGCGGTGTCGTCCTGTCTCTTGGAGTCAGTAGCTCTTCTATCACTGCATATTCTTGCATCTAGTTAGTGAGTCTCGCAATGCAGCACAATATCAGCTCAATATAACAGTCTCATCAGAAGCATTTGGGTTTCTGGGTATCGTTTCACGGCTTCTCGTGTTATTATAACGCGTACCAAAAGCAATACAGCGCAGGGTGCCGTTTACAACAACAACACGGCAACACGGAGAGCCATTCGCTGAGAGAATCATGTGCAGGCATAAGTCGCCACTTTACCTCCGGGAAAGAGGCCATATGTTGCGCCTCCTTGCCTCGTCTCTCCACGCCTCCGAGTCACTGCTTCCATAGATCCGCACTGCACATTCAAACAACTGCTCGTCTGCTCAGTGCATTTGTAGCTTAGTTATGATCATACCTGACCAGGAACTGTAGGCCCTGCGCTCTCGTTTAACAAAACGTAAATATGCTGTTAAAAAGAACTTGATTAACTGAGCATATAGCACTGTCAAGGTCACTGTCTAGTACACTGTCTGCTCCATATTGAAATTACCCTCCTGGAATCCATTGGTCCTGTCCAGACAGGGCAATAGCCGAAACAAAGGGCTTTTCTTCCGCTTTTCTCTCTTTGATTCTCTGCAGGCAGGTTGCCACAGTTATAGCCTTGTGCAACCCCTTTAAAGTTGCCTTCAAGGAAAACAAACCAACAAGGAAAGCCTGAAGAACGCAGAATGTGGTAATGGTTTAGTTTATAAGTTTGGCTTTTCCATTTGTTTACAACAACGAACTATGTTTAATCTGGTTTAGCCACATAAATCGCATTGTCTGGGACGAGCCATGATTAAATATGTCGCCTAGACCTTTGCTTAAAATTGGTAAAGATAGCTTATGTTCTTCTGGAAGCAATAATATAACATTACTTGAATTTCCAAGCATCCAGAAAATATAACATATTTCTATGCATTCAATCTGAACAGGTCTTATGTAAAAATATGAAAATTCAAATTCAAAAGCAGGGCCTTTGTGTTGTCCTATATACAAACATTTGAACTGTCCCTTTGCATAAAATTAGAAAACAAAAGAACTGTTATATTTAATCAAATATTTAACCCTAGTTATTCAGTAATTAATTCAACTTTAAATTCTGCTCTGTGTGTGTGTGTGTGTGTGTGTGTGTGTGTGTGTGTGTGTGTGTGTGTGTGTGGATGTATACACATGTCTTCCTGGCTAAATTTAATTGGAAGCCATTGTTGGAATATTTACCAAAGTCAAAAACCTGTTGTTACTGCAAATGTTTTCCTGATTTCTGATTACTCCAATAATAAATCTATTAAATCACGAAACAATGTCTTTACTGTATTCATGTACATTTTAATGTGAACAGTACCCTATAAGAAAACATCTCAAAACTGTTTCAGTACACGTCTAAAACTGTACTGTACCTTATATTTTTGCTGCACCACCCATAAGCAGGCCTGGAGCAGCAGCAGTTTATAAAAGTGTATGATTATGAACCCAATAATTTATACATAGGCACTTACACAAAAAGACAGTGTGCTGAGCCTAAAAATCATGATTTGCGCAACACAACTAAAATATACCGAATTTGTAAATATTTGCAGCACTTCCTGATATTTTCCTCTGGTCACCAGCAGAGGTTATCAGCCCCCTGTCTCATGCCTCTGTTGACAGTGGCCTGCAGCTTTGACGCCTGCACGCAATGCAACTTTCTCTACACTTTCTTTACATTTTCAAGGCAAAAAGAGGTTTATCAGAGGGGGAAAGTGTGATGTTTCTTCTGCTTCTATTTGAAAAGGGGCTTTACTGAGTGCTGTATACTTTTGTTTGGGATGGGAGATACAGTCGCATGACAATGTTATTGGCGTGGAGGCAAACTGATTATTCTAGGTGACAATTAGTACTAATCCAGTACAAAAATACTTAAGGAACATTGTATTGCCTGTTTCAGGGTTCGCAATATGAATATACTTTGGTACTAGTGGTACGAGAACTTTTTTGGAATTTGCGCAACTTAATTGCATATTTCTGCATTTACATATTGATAAATGTGTTACTTTAATTTAATTATTAAATTTAAATATTCACATAATTTAGGTAAAAAGGTGATACTTTAAATATACTTAAACCTAAGAATATAAGTTCCTTTTTTTTATATTATATGGTAAAATATCAGGAATTGAGTTAAATACACGTAAAGCAGCCCTATTTGCCTCTTACATTTATCAAAGGGCATAACACCCTGTGGTTTTAAGAAAATGATTTTAAATACAGCTACAAACAAGCCTGTCACCACATATTATCCATCATAATTTAACCTAGTCTTCTTTGCTCAACGTAGTTAATCGTGAGCTAAAAGTCATAAAACAAAGTCCATGAAGGCCTACTGCCGTAGAAGGAAGAAAACTGCCCTACCTTCATCGGTATATTGCTGGCGACGTCGTATTATCATTTCCTCTCGCTGTGTAGACTGTGTGGCTGCTTGCTGCGGATTACTGGTGTTGGTGTGAGACGTCAAATGTCCTACCTGTCCTCCGTGGTCAATAACACACACCTCATGATGAGTGCATGAAACCATTGGAGGTTCCAGAGGCACGGGCCACAACTACTACTTTTAGAGGACTTCTGCAAAACACAAATGAACAGAGCCCAAATGTTAATGCAACACTGGGAGAGATGGTCAGAAATGCAGGTCAGAGGATATCCCTACACTTCCCCTTTTTTATGTATTTATGACGTGCCATTAAGTCCGGCTGTCTAGACGGGGAAATAACACCTTGTTTGCCTACAAACAAACCGCCAGCGCTGGTGTCCAGCCCCCTATTTATTATGCACAATCTGCTGTGATGTCAAGGTCAAAGTGACTGCATAGTCATGGTCAAGGGTAAATCAGGAGACCCAGAACTTTTCTCAAGGACTGAAAATTCAGGAGCAACAAACAAAAAAATCTGACATCTTGGATTCTGAGCAGCGATTTCACCAAATCTTGGGAAACGGGAAAAAGTGACACAGTCTAATCAGCGAGGCGCCTGTAGTTACATTAAAACAAAAAATAAAACTAGCACCCTAACTATACTTCTAGCTTCATTTATTTTGACAATCGCTGCAAAACTAGACTTGGTTTAGGTTGATATTCACTATTAGAGGAAAACCGAGACGCCATATGAATTATTGATTATTATGAATATTTGGCGTAATGTGCGTTAATATGATTACAGATCTGACAGAACCTTTAAGGTGGTTAAATGCAGCAAAGTTGAAACTTGACTAATTCTGGGACAGTCGTGTGTGAACATTTATTTCCCAAATACTTTCCTCTCCTCTTCTGTTCCATTATCAGAACTGCAGCTGAATCAGTCGGACTCGCCTATGACACTTAAATGAGCACAAACATACTATTACTATTTACACATGTTCAGATTAACAGAATAATGAGTTCATATAGGTGACATAACTGAATGCATTTTCAAATTCCCTCTCAAAAAACTGTGTGTATATATTGTATCATATATTGAAACAGAGCATTACTTCAACCAAGTAACCAAAATCCAAATACGCGCCTGGCGCCATTATGTGATTCAAACCCACATTTATTTAAGCAAGGACGCATATATTCTTAATATCTCACAGCAAACTTTGTCAGCGAAATATGATTACACTGAACGGTGTTGCAGAAAGCAAAAGTTCGCTCCTACAGTGTGCGGGTCATGGCTTAATATTCCTATTGTCAGATAACTACAATTAATTAGTATCTGTGGAATATAAATACTGAGAACAATACCCAGCGGTAACCCATGTTTCTGCGAGAGCAGATGCATAAATCACTTGATTTACCTTTTGGCCTGTTTGTGATAATTCTGCCAAATGAACTGCCACGTAGGCTAACAGGTAATACATCTTTGGTATTAAATTTGATTAAAATGCAGGGGAAGTTGGAGGGATGCATGGGGTATATTTCTTTCTCTCTTTCTCTCAGGCGCCGACTGTCTGTATGTATCAGAAATATCAGATCCTGCAACTCAATCTAGAATTGGAAAAGAGTGCAAATACAATATGGACTATGATTTTTTTTTTCAGCTTCAGAAAATGCGCGTTGGTAATCATTACCAATGCGTAATAATTGTATAATCAGTTGTGATGAACATGACCCGAGGATGCCTAATAAGTCCTAATCAAGCACCTCGCAGCATAACATCATCACTCGCCCATCCGCTGATAAGGTCACGTTCTCAAACTGAAGAAGCAAAATGACGATTTGTTTCTTCACACAAGTACAACTCGAAACGTAAGGAAATGCTTGAAGTAAGATGCTTGATTGACTTGAGCATTTTCATAATCATTTATTTATGAAACACGTTACCAGTACGTAATTTAACATCACAATACATTTCACATACTGCACGAAAGTAAAAATGACAGGCTTCGTACAAGGCGTGTGATCAGCTCCAAAGCTACACTAACAAAGACAGAACAAAATAAAACGATTGTGCATTGATGAGTAATACTCGCTGACTTTTAATTGGTTACAATCATTCCAGTTGCATGACAGAGTCCTTCACTGATAAAGGAAAACATACAGGTTTTGGGATATTCCAGTTTACAGTTCTGCCATTCTAGATAATATGAATTAAATAAAGGCATTGCACTGTACAGATTAACAACATAGCAGCCTTTGTTTTATCCCAGGCTTAAGAGAAAAGAGAGAAGCATTGCCTTTTAAATTCAGAAGGAATATTGAAAAATGTTTCTCTCAAAAGTCCTTTCTGTGAGCATGTTTCAGCTGTTAAAGTCTCAAGTTCATATAGCGATTATCTGCCATTTTAAAATGACACCAAACGTCATGTCCTCCGTTTTGATCTGCCCGTTGCAAGTCTTAGAAATGTCATCAGTCCTTTTTTAATTTTGGCTTGGAAAAAAAAAAAAGAAGAAAAACACGCAATACTTGTCTTTGAAATACAGTTGTTTTAAATATTATATATTTATATATGTACATTCATATAAAACAAATGTGAAGTGAATTTTCAACATTTTCACAGTTTTTAGAGAATTATCCCTAAATTGAAAACGGGCGACGTGGTGACATGGTCGATGGAGACCATGAAACTTAAATTAAAAAATAGTCGGCGAAAATGTTCTTCAGCCACGATTTTCAATGCAAGAGGTACATATATGATATGATTTATTGGAAGGTATGAGTTGCAGTTTCAAGGAGGTCGCTGATCTTATCAAGTGGTGTGCATGTGATTGTTCTTGGATTTACTGACAAATTTCTTCTCCTTGACTCGTCGGTTTTGGAACCAGATGGTGACTTGACGCTCTGAGAGGTTGGTGGCGGCCGAAATGCGCCTTCTCTTGTCTTTGGTGATGAACTTGCTGGCTGCATACTCTTTCTCCAGCTCCTTCAATTGGATCTTGGTGTAAGGAACACGCTTTTTCCGCCCTCGACGGTAACTGCTGACCTCAGGCTGCAATGGCACGACGTCTGTAAGAGAAGAAGAACGTTGACAGGAAAATATTAGACTGTGCGCAAAACACTTTGTTGTTACACAACGAAAAACCAACAGAACTGCAATTGGCAAGACAGTAGCCTATATTTCTAAAACAAACTGGGCAATGTTCAGTTTAATTACTGGGTACCAAATGAGAAAGTGCATTTCAAATCATTTAATGATCCGTGTGTGTGTGTGTGTGTGTGTGTGTGTGTGTGTGTGTGTGTGTGTGTGTAGGGCGGGAGGTGGGAACTGGAGAGCAACACAGGAGAAATGTTCTTTTAATGAGGATCTCAGGTGTACTGCACCTGATACGACAATGAAATTAGAAAAACGTCTACAGAAGAGTTCAGTACGTAAAAAAAATCACTGCACATGCATCTGTTGTTTCTGTAAATGAACAATCAGCACAAAGTTAAAGCCACAGCAACTATGAATTATCCCCAGTGGCCTGTTTTTCTTTCCTCCCTCTGTTTGCATAGCAGTACTTAATCTACTGGTTGACTAGCTTCTATCGAATATACTGAAACAACAAAGTTTCATGTGATAACTTGATAAACATCCAGCCTAATTTTAATTAATAGGTGAACAGGTGAAAAACTATATTATCTCTCACCATTTGCAAACAATAAACTAAACAACGCCCATTTGAGAATCAGGATAGTCAATCCATCAATTACAAGTTCTTTATGAATCTTTTGAAAATTCCCAAAACCCTTTGAGAGTGGGCAACTTATTTGTTCAGGTAAGCAAGGTTAGAGGACTACACCCTTGCCCCAAGACCGGAGGTGAATGCAAAACAGCTAATGGGAAACATGACAGGACAAGTATGACAGTGTCTCTAATAGTGGCAAACTGCTGGACATGACATTTTTTACCCACGTGTAATTTTATAGTCAGGGATTGTAAATATTTCTCCACAAATCATTTAGCTTCAAGATGAACGTATCTTAACGTAGGCTACGAATATTCAAGCATCATCTTAGCTCTTATAATGTACTATTATAAGAACTAATATAGAAGATAACGGGTTACTGAAGCATTTTTGTTTCCAAAGCAAAATAACTGTGTGTCAGTGGAGCCAGGCAAGACATGGACGGCGCGCGCGCGCGCGCTTGTGTTTTTGAACGTGTGCGCGCATTTGACTTCGTGCCCGTGCTTGCGTGGCTTGCTCATAAGTATTATCAATGTAAGGGGGGCAATGTCATGTGCACGTTCAGTACAAGTCTGAGAGCGTCCGCACTTGAACCCAAAATACCTCCAGATTTGACAAAGATAATACAGACTAGTGCTGTAGGAAGCAGTCTAATAAACACTCTGTAAACTGCATAGTGCTCGGGCCTGTGTCTCTATAATCAGATATCATGCATATGATATGAACGCAAGCAAAGCAAAAGGCGAGCCTGAATTAAAACGTGAAGTTTGTGTAACGGTATCATATGGTGTGCGCTGAGATTTACAGGCACAACCCAAACACTATATTGATCACTGTGCTGTCAAACCGAGGGCAAAGGGAAGCACCAGTGCTCCTTTCATTTCTACGTGACTGAAACTGAACTATATTCATCATATGACTTAACGAAAAGAAATGTGGCAAGTAAGTGGTCTATTTCCTAATACACATTAAACGTTAAAGGGTCAAGCAGCTGAAAAGGTCATTGAACTCACATCTTTACGCACACTTCTAAGAAAATATATAATGATTTGTCTAATGCCAAATTGAAGAATATGGTCTATAATCGCAGGGTCCATAAAAGACATATGAGAACTGACTTGGGGCTTGACAGTTGTATGTTTATTCAGTGCATTTAGTGTTTTCTTGAACTTCTTCTTAAGTTGATATTGGCATTTTAACACAATAACGTTCATAGACTAAGCAAAGACATCTCAGCAGAGTTAAAATATCTGACCCCGTTTAAATATCTACTGATGACACTGGCATTAAATCCCTACAGACAGTTGGACTCTCGCAAGAACTACAGCTTGGAGACATCTTAAAAAAAAAATCAAACATAACTTTTTCGTACCTGGAAAAGGTGATTTCCAAAGATGGGATGACTGTGTTTGCTCTTTGGAGCAGTACACCTGCCCATCCCAGCCATTGGAGAGAGCCCAATGCTGATAACCCTCCATGGGGATCAATGCGTCGTGTCGTGGTTCAGGATGGGCACTGATACTGGGCACCACTGAAACGTCGAGATATCCAGGAACTGCCTGATACGAGCTGGCGAAACTCGGGTAGAAGGCAAACTCTTTCGCCCTGGTTGACAGTTCTTCCGTGGGCAGCGCTGTGCTGGGCTCGGCATATTTCTCTGCGGGATGATACGAGCAAGGCTTCTGCTGCAAGTTCACGTTGTGCGAATGAGATAATCGACAGCCGTAATATGGGTTTCCAAAGGGATAACCGTAGCTCAAAGACGCACTCGATGATGTCTGTGGAGCGGGACACTGTCGGCCGGTGTCTGGAGAGGAAATATCCGAGTAGACGGAGCCTTGGTGGCTCGCTATGGTGCCAGAATGTCGTCCCAGCGCGGGGTGCGACATTAGGTCCCTGCAGTGGGTCGCAGGGCAATTACTGCTCAGTCCCTCCATTGTTTGGCTTTTATTCTGGTTGTTTTCATTCGGGCTTTTTTCATAAACGTACATCAAGGTGTCCGCCCAGCGTGGATGCAGAACTAGCGAAGTCGTCATAGCAGGGGCTGCCGATGCTTTTTAAAAGTCGACTACTCCAAGACGGACACCTCATTTCCAACTACATTTTACACCACGCGCATGCGCACAGCAGACCATCGTGTGTCCACTTCATTAAGAATTTGGCACGTGATACGGTAACAAGCCCTACGAGACTGGGCTTGTGAGTTGGGGCAGATCAGCCCTTTAAAGACCCACTGCCTCGCATGTCACCATTTTTTCCTGCAGAACACCGAGTCACATCATTGGCTTAAGTTACACAGACCCGCGCCCTTAAAGGGGAGTTTGGACACGTTCGGGATGGTTGCAAAAGACAACAACCTGAGAAATTTGGCCGACTGTGAAAACTGCCAGAGAATATAATAACATATGATACTTGTCACAAGTGGTATATAGAAATACATGAAAAAATATATGTCTTATTAAATATTTAATTTTAATATTTCAACTGCCTTCCTCTTTGCCTTAGTGCGCAAGCTTTAGGTTGTAGGCAGCTGTTTAGGCTGAGGTTCACTTTGATTATTAAATATAATAAAAGTTATTTAATATAGAATCATTGGTCGATGGTCACTATAATTTCCATTATGAACAAAGTATTAAGAAAATCCACATATTCTAAATCAAATATTAACATTTAAGCCAGTCAGTCTTGTCAAAGCTCGTTTTTTGCAGGACGCATTTCCTTTAAACCCCGTACCTAACTGACGCAGGATCACCTATTAACATGTTGAGATGTAGATGTAGAGCATTGCTTTTCACAAATACGTTTATTAATAACGTTGCCTTTTAGGAGGTGGTAATGTGAATCCAAAATAGCAGATTATAGGAATTGGGAAGATTTATTTTACCTGATTAACAACCTTATTATTTTTTTATTAAATTAGCTCTTACTTTTACTTTTCATTAATAAAAAAAAAGTAATCTACAGAGTGGGTGCATGTGTGTGTGTTTCAGTGTGTTTTGAGAGTGATGCAGAACTAAGAGCTAGTATTGGCAAAGGTGATTATGTTGAATGAGTGTTGTTTCACCTCAGCAGTAACAGCCACAGGAGGAGGTGAAAACCATTTCAGGTAAGAAACCCTCAATTCAAATCTACATTGCAGCGCATAGTAAATCTTTAATTTGAAGATACAAATACAGTTAGAATCCAATATTAATGACAGCCGCCTTTAGTATCTGCAACCAAGTTCTGTTGTAATATTCTCGGCAATGCCCAAAAGCTTTTTCAGCAATAACGTGACAATTAAAATGGCATCAAATGAATCAATGTGAAGCTTCTGTGTCAATGGGCTATTCATCCATACCATACAAGTCCAAGCTGACGCTTCCAGGCGAAAATAAGAACAAGGGGCCGCTTTCGGCTGCACTGTGTGCAGGCTACAGACCTGATGTAATCACACATTGTGGTAGAACGGCTGACCTATTTCCTCCAGGAACTTTTGCTACACTATATTATTCGCGTTATATTACTGTTGTGAAGAACTGGACACAGACTAAAGCTCTTTTTAAAAATCCCAGACCTTTTTTTTTTTTAGTTGATCTCGGAACTCGGTCCTGTGACAACAGTTGCGTAGTTATCTTCCATCATCAGCGGTGCTTTCTTTGAAAACACTTCTGGCTTAATATTTAAAACTGCACTGCATTTTTGAGTTGAAAATATTACCGATGGGATGTGCCCACAAAGCATCCATAAAATAGGCTTTTGTGATGCCTATCCCATGAGTCACTCATAAAGCAGGCTATAAGCTGCCCTACGAAGGTTGCCTAGTTTATCAACATTTTGCACTGCTGAGTTTCTTTGGGAATAATCAGGCAACCGCTGTGTGTATACTACGGAAACTAGACCCCTGTCCTTCCCCGGACAGACACTGAAGTTCTTTTGTCTCACGGAAATTACAGCTACGATGGGCTCATCCAAACGGCAGCTGCACGGAAGTCCAAGGTCAAGGTAAAAAAACGCAGACAAACAGGGTCGTAATCAGAGTCTAGACAGACAAGAATGAACTTCACACTAGAGTGTACATGCAAACTAGCTGTTATTTAGAGACCCTCACTCTAAATTATTTGTAGTGTGTGAAGAGGGGAGAGATGTTCAAATAATCCCGTGTGTTTGTATTTAAAGTACCTGAAATTTTACAGCTTTTGCGCTGCAGGGAACGAATCACTCCAAAATAGGCTTTTTCCATTTTTCCATTACCCTCAGAGAGAGATGAATGAGAATAATTTGCTTCTTTGCGATTTGTGAGTGAGAATGTTTTTATTAGTGTGGTGCAATTTTTGATCTGTATCTTAGCCCAACTTCGACATGATCTCCAAATATTTGAAGGTTTAGGTAATAGTTTCAGCCTGAGGGATACACGGATGGTTTAGTGTTGTCGAAGTCTCACACACAGACATTTTAAGTATATTACTGTCTCCTACATATTAATGTTTCAGGATAACGCACAATAGCATGGGAATATAAAACCTCTAGAAAGAGAAGAAAACTGAGTTCATATATATCTTTTTTATTTCAGGATCAAACACAATTGTTATGTAGCTCTAGTTACTGTCAGAGCAAATAAGTGATTCACCTGACTTTACTATTCTATATTTTTTAAACGTCCGACACAACCAAACGCGCTCAGTGTGTTCATCTACCTGTTAAGAAACAACGCGTATGTCACACACCCTGCAAAAGAAGTACAATATACAATGACTTTCAAAAGACAGAAACTTTGTAAAAGTATGAGTTAACTTTGGTTTTAACAATGTGCAGATACAGGTGGATTATCAAAGCATGCAAATTCGTTTTAAACTCCGGCATGCACAGGTTTCACACTGCTATTTAATCCTGCTATCCAAACTCCCATAGCAATTAAAAAAAAAAAATGTACCAACTAATGTACACTATTAAAACTGCTAAGTGAGGTAAAATGTAATGCTTTCTAGCCTATAATACACGCTAAGGTTTTGCTTCATGCGCAGAGATGGTTAACTTGGATAATGTCTGTGTATGGCAATTATGGCACAAAGAGCAAACTGCAATTAATGAGCTGGATTCTAGTTCTTATTTACTTATCATGCCTGTACTACAAGTCGAAGCAGAGATAAGTGTCAATATAGGTTGAACTGTAAATCAACCGTCACCCTGTGGCTACCAATCTCATGTAAGTGAATTCTGAAACCAAATTCAATTTCAATAGGGTAAAACTGTAAGAATGGGGAGAAACAAACAAAACACATTTTCAGTATAGACTTAAAAATCAACATTAACTTAAAGTAAGACTTGATGATTTCTTAGTTTTAGTAAATCTGAAGTGTTTTAAACCACGTTCAATCTGTTTATGATAAACCTTTACTTCACTTTTACAAATATGTAAATTTAGAAATTTTAAAAATCCTTCAAAACGCAAAACTTTTGTCCAAGATGAAGAAAAATATTCACTGCGGGCTATCATGTTTCAGGAACTGTTAACAGAAACTATCAATATCTTGACAACCGGCCACGATGTGTTGCTGTAAATAACTTGACAACCAGACCTCATGTCCTCCCAGACAGGCCCTGTCAGACGAAGAGTCCGTCTGATGCGGAGGTTTGTGGGGGAGGGGGAAGCATCCATTCACTTCCCCATTCCCTAAGAAATGCTGCCTACCTGCGACTTCCTCCGACAGCATGCAGGCTACATGGTTGAGCCAATTCATCATGCATAATATGCTCCAACATGCACACACTATGTGCATAGCATATTGTTTTTTAGTCCTGCAGTATCTTATGCTATGCTATAAGGTGACCTATTTCAAAATGGAGGGTTAGAGGCCATCTCTCATTCTATTAATGATCAAATAATCAAAATGCTAATAATTAGCCCAATGACAGTTTTCTTTGCCTTCATTCAATGAAACGCTATTGGTCGCCTCTGCAGTGCAGCTCCACAATCAAAATGACTTTACAGAAATCACCATGTCTATTTTCAATAGCACATGTATACAAGTGAAACGTCCACACAATCCAAACAGATAATAATTATTAGTTCTCAAACATCGTCTCACCTGTCTTGGGAGTGATGCAAATCTGTGCGCATAATGTCTCTGAAGAGACGCTGCAGCGATTCAAGAATATGTTGACAGCTTGCAGGTAGAGTCTGCGCCATGCGTGCTTATATCAGGTTGGCTTTAGCTTTATGAGTTTCCAGCCAGCTTCGAGTTTAGCTTTAAAATCTAACCATTTCATAATCAAAGCTCACCAACTGGCAATTTCACTTAACAATCTACCAAAACAACCAAACGGATCTGCGCTGTTTAACATTATAAAAGCCAGGGCTACTGGTGTATTTTCATTATGAGTAAATGAACATGTCAAACTCAGTGGAATAAACATTTGGCTGTTTGAACTAATTTAACGGACCGAAATCAGACTGCAGAGCATGCATAAATCTCACAATAAATCAAGGATGATGTTCTTTTGCAAGTTGCACTGAGTCACCACGTGTTACGTGTATTTTGCATAAAGACCCGTGTTAACACGTTATGTCCAAAACAAGAACATTTCGCTTCATTTTAGTCATTTACTTTGCTTTATGCTGCTAGTGCGCATATCACTTGAGCTGTGTGCGTGCGCGCGCGCGCGTGCGTGTGTGTGTGTGTGTGTGTGCGCTTGTGCAAGAGAGCAGAGCAGGATCACGAACACATTCCTACGAGACTAAAACAGCATCTCAATCTGGCGTTTTCCCGCTCGAGCTGGCTTTAATTTGCGATCAAAAATGTTCATAATCGTAAAGTCCAACACCACCGAGCTTCTGTGCCAAAAGTCAGGGCTCTTGAGGACATGTGATTTGATTCTGTCAAGAAAAACGCATCAAAAATACAGAACTAGGGCAGTGCACTGTTGTTGCGTGATAAACAACCATATCTTACTTAATATGGGAGAGACTTAAATACAACTGTTAACATGCATAAATAGATTACTATGAGTAGTTAGTTTCCTGCTCCTATTGCATATATGTAAGCATGTTGAAAAAGTTCTGTCGCTAGACAACATTTGTGACTTGTCAAACATAAACTAGGCAGCAGCAGACATCTCATTTCCCCAAATCTACAACAGTGTAAAGTGGCGTTATTAGTGAGGTGTCGTGATTGTCAAGTTAATCGAAATTAGCTGAAGTATTCGTGAAACGACAAACAGTGAACAGAAGACACAAGTGTGGAGTTTAGGCCATACCCCACCTTAGACACTTCACCCACCGACCTCTTCTATACGTGAAATACACATCTGTAAAAGTAGAGCATTAAAGTCAGATTGTTTCTCTCCAACATTTCAGTAGATTTCTGTTCATGCTGTTGGATGGTATTATAATAACCAAGAGGTTTGTCCATCTTTTTATTTACCACTGATACAAACAGTAATATGCTGGAGTAGTTGTGCTTGGGCAATGCAAATGCGACATCAAAATAGAAATACCTACACTGCACTTGAGGACCGTTTCACTTCTTATTTCACTCGTTTAACCTGATCCAGAGCAGGCAGATAGGAGACGGCTGTAGGTTAACCGCAAAATGAAGCAGGTCAGGCGGAGCCGCACCCGAGGACAGAGGGCAGGCTGGCAGACCATCGCTAGTCAGAGCGGATACACAAAATACGTGCTGTACAACTGTTTTATTTTTATTCTAGCCTGCCACTGTTAAATTTGAGAGTAAGATACCTCTAAGCTTCAATTATTTAGGTTAACGCAAAGTAGCACTTTCACTTTTTGAACATTGCTTAAGAATCCAACATTGGTGTAATGACGAGCATTTGACTCTCATACATTTACAGAAAATCCCACTCCTTTAATAACATACTACATTAAATCATAAATAGATCTGAATGACTTTGCCTGCAGATAAGAATATAATAATAATAATAATATCATCTTCATGTAGCCAAAGTACGGGGCTGTTTTTGCATCTTAATATGTACATGCGCGGTGCATCAAGACAACAAGCAGCTTTTACGCACAGTGCCCCAACGGGTGTGCTTACTAGACAATATGCGTTTTGAATGAAAGTAAAAAACATCTATGTAGGTTACTATTATTAGAATACTGACGAGATGTGAATTCTTGTCAATACTATGGACCAAAAGCGGCCTTCATCTTACTATCATTTAACAAACGGGTTAGTTTCCACTGCTCAGAGCGTTTCTGTCTTAAATAAATTATTTGGAAGTTAATTCCTAATTTTCCTGCTGCCGTCCAGAAGAACCTGGTGAAAAAGCACAGCGACTAAATCCACAGTTGGACGCGTCTCGTCAGAAGTCCAAGTTCAAGTTAAGAGAGGCGGTCGCTCCGTCTGTCCAGACAGCAAAACAAAAGACACACACGTTCATCATTAATCATCTCGGTACTCCTTTCAAAGTGCGTCCAACTTTCTGGGCATATTTCAGACAACTTCAATGGATCAGTTATATGTACAAAAGCATTTACAATATATTTATGCTCTGATGTTCTGTCCTCAATAGAAATCATTGTGAAACTACAAATGACTTAATTCTTAAACTTGGTTTCAAAAAGGAAAATGTTCTAAGGAGTTACAACTATAGCCTTTTTAAAATATAATTTCCAGGAGTAAATTCATCAAATCTAGAAAATGTACACAGCGTCTTGGTTTGTAAAAGCACAAGTAACGATTAGGCAAATGTTTTGTCCTGCAATGCCGGAGGAAACTGAAAGCCATGGAAACTGTATTAAAATTGTTTCCTTCAAGTGGAGCTTCTCAAATCTTGACCTATGCGTTATAGGCCAGTATTTCCACAGTACTCGGATTCGTGCTATGCAGCCTGTTCATATTCAGAAAATGTGTCAAAATGCTGACAGAAATCCGACGACACACGCTATGAATGCTTGTAGCTTAACGCGCCACTACAGAAACAACTGAGAAAATGTTTCGCAAGGTGTGTTAAGACTTTATCTGAATGCAAGCAACAGTCCAGTATAATAAGGCAAACTATACTATGTTTAATGTTTGCTGATCGTGCAAATTAAATATTAGTTTATTCCCCAAATCATCTTATACACCCATAGGATGTTTTTTCCATCAGCATTATCAATTCATTCTTAAGGTTACACACCATCTTTAATAGTACAACTTGCAGATTATGTTATTAGTGCAAACACACACACACACACTGTTTGCTATAAGCAAATCGTTTATTTTTAAAACATGGGTTTTGAAGGCCACTTTGCTTTAGGACACCAAATAAAATCCTGAAAATTTAAGGGAAGCGACATCGTCCTCATACAGTAAGTAGAAATCCATCAGTGACTGCATGGGGAGCCTAAAGTAAACATGATTTGTTGCTTTGAGAGCGCTGCGGATTGAGAAATGTTGTCCGCACATGCTTGGTCATCTTAAAGCGATATCAACAAGGTCATAGTAAAGGGCAGCATACTGACCAAATCGTTAAAGGGCAGCTCATTTTGGGTTTAAACTCCATGAAGCGTGAGGCTGCGGGATTCCTCTACTACAATGGCTGAGCCAGCACGACAGAGGATAGTCAGAGGAGTCATTTTATGGAAATGTGAAGTTTTCTTCTAAACTTCTAAATTTTGATATTGATGCTGAACCCGCTGAAAATAAATCTTAAATCAGTCCAATCTGGACAGGTCGACCAAACCAAAAACATACTTATACCGTACCATGTGTTTGTGTGCAACGCGAACTTTCTTGCTGTGCACGTACCTGCAATCACACGCACATACTGTCTGTATGTTGCATTCATGCATCACATTGTTGTCGTCCTCAGTTGATGTTTTCATCAGAGGAGTGTGTGAGTTTATATGGTATGGTACAATAAGATGTTACATATCATGCATTTTTTGAAGTCGCTAATAAAAGGCGAAGACCAAAAACCGTTCTTCACTAGGAGATTTAAAAACGTTAGAAATGTAACAAAAATAACTTTTTTAAAAAATCTGTAAACGTGTACAAACGTTTTTGACTATTTAACAACATTTAAATACAGTTAGCAGTCTTGAAGCCTTTTTGGGGTTAAATGGCCTTGAAATGGTCCAAGGGCAAACATCAGTTCAAAAAGCGTTTTGATTTGCCAAATGTTTCGTTTAAGACTTGCTTCAGGCCACTCTCATTTTCTGTACCAGAAAAAGAAAGTATCAAGAGCAAGGCAAAGTGACCGAAGCTTAAATTAGAGGCAGATTAGAGAACCAAGAGAAATTATGGTGGAGTTATACTGCGGAGTTTGTACTGTCGTGAGCACAAATGTGAATCCCAGTTCATCCTGCTCTTCACTTCTTCTTTCGCACTCGTTCAATGAGATAAAAAGGCTGGTAAATGATTCGACTGGCCAAAATTAGAGCAGGTTCACCTGTGCTACCATACTGCACCAATATGATGATGAGCAACATGAAGTTCAAGTTCAAAGTCACAGTGCTCAGACAGCCTTCACCCTCTCTCGTAAACCAAAACAGTAGCCGCTTGCATTAGCAGACTCCAAATCCGATCCTGCCGAGAAAACAGCCGAGATCTGCATTCAGCGTGTGATGCAAGAAATAAAAAGGTGTGAATTATCTTATCAACCTCTTCAGAGTAAATCCCAGTGACGACATGTTAAAGCAAATGGCTGTAGACATATAACGCTATCAGAATAAAGGAGCATCATCAATTTCAAATCCGATTCTAGTTCATATTCAATGTTTTTCGTTCTTATATCGTTAAAACCAAACATATATATTGTCATGCTTTGTTTACCCTAAGAAAAGGATGTGAAACAGCCTCTGAATTAGCCTATTCAGTCATTATTAATGTGTATTAAACTGAAATTAAGATGTGGATTTTGGAATAAGGGCAAATTGCAGTTCTTTGTAGCATTAATGCGTAAAAGCAAATAATAAAAATAAGAATGTCACAGCTAAACATCACATTTGCCCTGGCCGTTGTACGATGTGTATTTGTTTAGTAGAGATTTAAAACAAAAAGTGGTTCGTGCGCATGCCACGTAACCGTAAACGTCCCCAGTTCGAAACCGGCTGGGGACCTTGGTTGCACATTATTATCACTTCATGCTTGATGTCTGCCTCTCTAACATCAAATCTATCAAACAGAGGCTAAAATGCCCTCTCCTCCGCTCTGAATCATTTCATAAAGAACACTTAAATACAAGAAAACGAAAGAAATTGCATAGCTTTCATTAACATGTGCAGAGCAGACAGGGATTTAATGCCAACAAAACTGTTTCACCAGAAAAATGCATCGGTGCTTCAACGCATTTAATATTCTTTTTATTTAATTGCATAATTAACGATCGAAGACGCTGTAAAATAACGCGCATCTTATTAAATGCACCAGAGGGTTTTACATGAAGATACATGGTAATAATTTATGACTGAGATACAGGGTGCAAATTAATGTGCGACAATAGGGCATCTGACTAATTTTAACCTGTTGGCTAATAATACATAGAGCAATGCAAAACATGAAACTCGTTTCTAATGTAATAATGGGACATACTCTGTCAGTGACAGATATCTCGCATATCTGTCAAAACTTATTTCTCCATAAAAAAAAATAAAAAAAATCAGAAATATTAATTATCATTTAATCTCAGCTTTACACAGACAACAGTGTAATATCAATAAAAGGCATCATTAAGGAATGACACACATGCTCACTGTTTTGAGAACCCCCCCCCCTTACCCCTTTGTTTCAAAATCAGAGCAAAGAAATGTTTCACATGACTTGCAGCCATTTTAACTAAGGAAACTTTACAGACACACAGTGTTGGCTTTGTCAGATCAAACTGTAGATTCATCTGAAGCTGTATTATTTCTATAGCAAAGAAAAATCTAACAAAGCAACTAAACATTCAGGAATTTAAGTTACATTCATTAAAAAAAAAAAAAAAAAACTGATTGAACATGATTACAAAGTCAAGCGAAGAAGCCCGTAATATTCTAAGTTCACAGGATTTGTTAGAAACACTGGTGTTCTGCAAGTATAAAAAAGACATGTCTGCATAAAAGAGATGTGTAAATGGATGTTAAACTTGCTGAGGAATCTTGGAAGTAACCTGAAGTAGAAATATTTGTACACTCGTTGCTTAAGGTGAGAGTAAACTCAAAAAGACCATTTATTTGGGCTGAATTTGTCCAGGAATCTGAGGCAGTCCATGCCAAGAACTGGTAGAGATGTACATTATACTACAAGCAATAGAAACTGCAATTAAATGATGTGCCTAAAACAGCAGATTGAACTGACTGTGAGGCACTGTCCCTTGAAGCTCAGAAAATTATTGGGCAGTCACTTTTAAGCTGGTGCCAGATGTGACCTGCAGGCTGCAAAAAAAGAGCATCACTGTTTACATTGATTACAAATGTTTGCAGGACATTGCAGTCTGTTACACCTCATCCTTAAAAAAAATAAAAAAAATAGAAATACAAACTTTTGGGCAACCTGTAGGATACTTTGTAATGTAAAATATAAATTGTTCTTTCAATTTAAAAACACAACAAAAAGTCCAAGGGCTGCCTTAACATTTTATGTCAACTCAACAACTGCAATTTGTTCCAACACAACTAAATGTGAGCTTAATTAAATATTGCATGCTGTGTAAACATGTGTCTTATGTCACCCAATAAAATCTTCCAAGTTATATTCAAATAAATAACTTAAGTAATAAGTCAAAGGGCCATGGTACTACAGCCAACATAATGAACTAACATCTATTAGAGCCCAAATGTAACAAAATAAGTACAAAACATTAATGTTACACTACTCCCAGTGAGTCTAATAAATTTAATATGTGCTAGGTAAGGACTGAATTCAACACCAACCATTATCATGGTTCACATAGTTGATACTGGTGTGAAAATAAACAACTGATCAAATATTTTGAGAGCATTAACTCAACCAGTGTAAGTATCTTCAGGCTTAGTTGAAGTTAACGAACAAACAATATACAGATATGTGAGGGCATTTTTTTTCCTATTGTTTATGCTGTGGAAATTTTATAATTGAGTGTGAATCATTCAGTTTAAAAACTTAAACAGAACTATTCATGATGAAAATACATAATAATTCTATTTTAATTATATATATTATAAGAAAAAGAGGATATCATAGTTAACCTAATTTGATAAATGATGTTACACAAATAAGACTAACTGCTGATCATAAATAAACAAATAATTACAACAATATGAGATCCACATAAATTCTCGCAGCCAACTTTTTCTACAGAGTCTGATGCATGCACACAAAGTGACTTAAGTCCGAGTAGTTTGAAGGAGGGTAATGGCTACTCTTGGATGGACATACTTTTTGGGTGTTTCCTTATGCACATGCAGTCAACAAAATGAGCAAAATGTTTTCACAACTCGTCCCAATACTGACTGTTGGTATAAAAGACACAATAGAGACATTTTCCCAAGCATGAAGGGAAAACACCTGATGGAAAAGATTACCAAAAAAAACCCCAAAAAAAACAAAAAAAAACAAAACATTTTATGTGCAAGCAGTTCTATTTTGACAAAGTCTGCAACTGTAACATTTAATTGGGTCAGAATTTTAAAATCGACCAATACCTTAGCACTAAGCATAAAGAAATACTGATCACATGTACAGTGTAAAACTGCAAGCCAGCATACTTTGTGTACATATGGTAGTAGTTGACAACCCAAATAAATCAAATTTCTGTCCCATCATATACAATTAACTCAGACATGAAATGCTCTTATTTTGCATGTGATCTTTTTAAGTCCTGCTTTTCCATTGTCTTAAATTGTGCCACAGTAATACATTAAAGTATTATTTCTTTTTCCTAAATGTTTGTGAAATTTGCCGTTATGTTTACATACGTTGTTAGATCTTCTGTTATTTGGAGATGTATAAATGTATTTATAGTTTGTGAAAGTTCGGCTTCACTAAACAACTTACTGTACATCAAACTAAGGTACTCCAACTGAGCCGAGTCAGACTCGCCAACGATAACTTCTAAGTGGCTACGAGAGGTTTTACGTCAATTTTATGGCTTAAAGGCAAATAAATCCTGACTGGTTTGCTCCCCCTCTTCCACTTACCTTTTAATACTTACTCCTGTGCTATGGGTTCAAATTTGCAAGTTTGCGCTCTTCATGGTGTCTTGGACAGTGAGTTGGAGTAAAACTCTTCAAAATAACTGTTGAAAAAAACAAACAAACAAAAACTTTAAGACAATTCTCTAAGTCTCTAAAAAGAATAATCTGAGAATTCTAGGTTTACATTCAGAATCACAGAAATCTGTAACCATACAGTACATCTTAAGCAGGTAAAATGAAAATGTAGTTTAATGCATGAAATAAGTCCAATACATTGAGGGTGTTGAAACAAAGCAGACTATACTCTTCCTACGAGAGAGATGTTAACATCTAGAAAACAATACCAAACACCATTAGATTGTGAAAATAACACCCATTAAAAAGACATAAACAAGAAACCTACTTTGCTAATCATTTCCATTTGTCATGTTTTGTAACTGTAATGTAACTGTATCTAGTTTATCGACTGGAAGCACAAGCACTGAAAAAAATGTAGACGTCTTACCAAATATGAAAATA
The DNA here is from genome assembly GCF_900324465.2 of Anabas testudineus. Lineage (NCBI taxonomy): Eukaryota > Metazoa > Chordata > Actinopteri > Anabantiformes > Anabantidae > Anabas > Anabas testudineus. Next base: position 13,345,160 of record NC_046616.1, on the reverse strand, counting down.
GGATGTCTACATAAGTGAAAAAATTAGAAGATCTGGTGGCTGTTTAAAAATATGCCAGCCCAGCAGCTACCCATTACCAGCCCGGGCCTTGAGCTATAAACTTTGAGCAGCTACACAACAAAATCAGACAAACCTTGGAGGAGTATGTATTCTACACTGTAGTCTAGATGTACTGTTACAATACAGTTTTTTTAAATCAGTGGTGATGCAGAAGGTAAAACAAGGACATGATGCACAATGTAAAATACTAATTAATAGGTTGGTTAGGTTCCACAGACACCACAAAACAAGCTAGACAACAGGAGCACAATATCTAAATACATCAGTAGATTAGGTGATAATACCAACAAAACCCTGGGACATAATTTTCTAAAAGCACAACATTACAAACAGTAAATGGTTATCAATACAAAAGTCACCTAAATGCCTAAATTAGAAGCATCTTAATTAGCAATAATGAGTCACTATCTTTAAACTCGCTCAGTACAGAGCGTGACATGGCATGCATGTGCATTTCAACTGTTCCCTTCCAGTAAAGGAACAACCATGGTCACGTAATCTTATAAAGTCTGCTAGACAGCATAACTGAAGTCTGGGTTCAAGGTTACAATGAACAAAGTTACGCATGAAACATGGCTCCTCATTAAAAGTAGGAATCTTTGGCATACTGATCTGATTATTGACTATTGGTGTCACAATTGAATTTACAATCAACTTTCATTATAAAGCACTACATTTTCCCCTGAGTGCAGTATCCTGTGTGCTAAGCCACTGAGCTCTGCCCCAAAAGGAAGATAATTAAGATACCTGGTTGGGAGTGACAATGGTCAACAAACAAAAAATAAGTAGAAAAAGGTATGTGTGAGCAGCCATTAAATTTAAGATAATTTTTAGCTATTTAGAAGTTAACTGCACAACTACATTACTTTAATGCATTTTAGAGAAGAAACCGAAAGAATATAGATGTAATTTATGTCATGTCATGTAAACATTTCAGGAGCATATTTGAGGTTTTGTTAAAAACAGAAATTGGCATGCGTTTGATTTGTTTTCATTTTTTAAATTTAAATGTATTTTTTCAATTCATAATCATTTTCACTCAGCCTTGCTCTACATGGTTAGAAAATGCCTAAAAAATAACTATAATGTGAGAGTCCATAAAAATATCAAAGGATACAAGAACATGTTCAATAGCAGACATAAGTCAAAACGTTAGGCAGTATAGAAAGACATGATACCAATACCAGTGCTTATTCACAATTCACGACATACACTATCCACCATTTAGTCAACCTTACACATGCATGTAAATGTTTCTGACTTAGCACAACAATTATCTGTGGAAATTGGTGTTTAAGTGGTCAGAATTATGAATATATACATTGCATAAAGTCAAAGAATGAGAAGAAAACAATTTACAAAAAACGATTACAATTTTTCAAATAACTTGAAAAGAAGCTTGTTACTGCATTAGTTAGATGAAACTAAAACAAATCAGTTTGGTTTAGATGGTGTCCAGAATGTTTGGTGTAAACCTGGTCAGAACTACAACAGTGGCTAAAAAGTGCTGATTATGAAACAAGAAGAAGGGGTTATACTACTATGGGGCTGCATGAAAGCAAAATGTGTAGAGGAGATGACATTTATAGATGTACTATAAATAATAAATAAAGTTTAAAGTTTATATACACAAAAAAAGACTAAAAAGATGGCTTTCAATCTCAAGAAACTCAGCCGAAAAGGTAATGGCCAATATGACAATGATAGTAAACAAATAATCAAACCATCTATTCTGTAAACAAATACAACATTGGTGTCTTCCAGACAGTGATTCCAAGTGGCTTTGGTGATTCCCTGCTGTTGCTGTGCTCTTGTGCCACCATGGGGCTCACAATTATGACAGAGAAATTTAACACAAAATATCCCTGATCCCAGGATAAATTGTAAGAACGTTAGTTAATCCATACATTTTGATATTGTGTCACTGTCTGATAAAAATCTCAGTTTGCCTAGTACTTGCAATTTAATAACATTCCCAAGCCTCAGCATTTCATGTCTGGTGCTACTTGGCACTAAGCGGCAGGGAAGAACTGGGGTGGGATTTTTGTTGTTTTTTGTTTAAAGTTGTGCACACTGTAAGTTGTGGAAAAGTTTCATCTTCACCTAAATATTTAATCGTAGGTGTGACAATGCTGAACTTGCTGTGTTGGGCAGCTCGACCACTGATCTAAAGAGCTTTGCTTGGGGGGCAAGAAAAATTAGTATCCAGTAGATCTGCATAAGTGTATTCAGATAGAAAGGTGCTGTTGAATACTCTACTTGGTAGAGAGGTCATGAGAGCTAAATATTTGCCTCTGTGAGATACCTTAAAGGACTGCCAAATTAGGAAACACCTCAGCCATGAATTGTGCCAGAGATACCCAGCTCAGGGAGTATATGCATTCATATTTGTGTGCTAGTTACACTGTGTGATAGGTTTGCTTAGGTAAACATATCCTTATACTGTGATTACACATTATAGGGACAGCTGTCCTATAACAAACTAAAAATTTAATAAATTCCTTAGGTCAATGTTTGAGCTACCATCCATTAAACAAAGTTTTATGGACTTTTTTAAAATTCTATTAGTGCAAATAAGATATTAAGTACTTTCCATAAAAAGATACTCTACCTAATAGTGTTAAACAAGTAATACAAGTTACAAAAAAGCTGTGTAAAGAACAAAAACTTGGAAAGCCAATTAAATGTTTAAAACAAGAAAATCTAGGGAATCCATTTGAGGAAAAAAAACAGGTAATTTTGAAATTGATGGTAGCAACATGTGTCAAAAAGGTTTTAAAGGGACAAAGACAACAAAAGATAGGAAAAAGAGTGGTCCATTACACCATTGGTCTGACCATTGCCTGTGTGCATTGTTCTTGTGGCACATGCTCATCTCTTTTTACAGCATGTTGCACAGGTGAAAAGATTCCAAGAAATCTCTGTGCAGAAGGAAAAAGGCCAAAAAGCAATACCGTTTGTCCATGGTCTGTAGCAAAGCGTAAAACTGTTCTGTGGTCAGACAAATTGAAATTTGACACTTTTTTGGAAACCATTGGCACCCCATCTACTGGACTAAAGAAGAAAGGGACCGGCTTGTTATCAGTGCTTTCGTCAAAAGCCTGCATCTCTGATGGTATGAAGGTGTGTTAATGTTTTTTTATTGGCTAGCTTGCAGATCTGGAAAGGCACTATCAGTGCTGAAAGATATAACCATCTAGTGAAAGATTTGCATATTTCAGCAGGACAATGCTAAACCAGCACCAATCTATAAAAACAGCAGTGTTTCATAGTAGAACAACGTGGGTGCTGAACTGGTCTGCCTGCAGTTCAGATCCTTCACCAAATTAAAATAATAAAGAAGACAGAGGACTGATGAGCAGTTAGAATCCTGTATCAGAAAAGAATGGGATAACATTCCTCTCACAAAACTTCAGCAACTGGTCTCCAGATGTTTACAGACTGTTAAATGAACAGGTGATGCTACACCATGGTAAACATGTCGTTGTCCCAACGTTGAGATATTTCAAAACAACCTTGTTTTGTTTCCTAAACTACTGTTCTATTGTGACCAAATGTGGATTTAGGAGATTTACAAATCATTGCATATCCACATCTATTTTAAAACAGCATTTCCTTTAAGTGACAGTCAGTTTTTGAAAATATAGTGTATAGGATAAGGGTATATTTAATTTGCAAATATGGTCTACATGGTCATGCAGCTATATTTATAATCTATTAATAATTTCAGTATTTTTTTTTCTGAAAAAAAATTGCCAAATTGATTCCAATTTCACAAATGTGACTACTTTTCTTCCTTAAACGTGGTATTAATTCAGCTGCACTGCCTCATGTTCCCAGCAAACATGCTTTTGTATCCAATTCTACAGGAAAGGCGAGAGCTCCACTGAAGTAATACTTTGTAATGGTATTAGGAGGGCTATAAAAGTGTCAGAGCCCTGTAAACAGGCAATCAGATATTGAGCCATGGTTTGTTTTTTGTTTTTTTGTTTTTTGCTTTTGCAGGCATCAATCAGGTAATATATGTGAAGTCTGAAACCACTGCTAGGCATTTGATATAAAGTGATAGATCTACCCGTTTGGTATTCCAGGCGATTTAAATGCATTTTATCATGAATGAACAGCTCTGTAAAAACCTGTATATTAAAGGAAAAAAACTGAGCAACATCTACAATATCTTTGCATTTTCTTTGCCTACCTTCCTTTCATGAAATGACAGCAGTGGAAAGCATGTCACTGGTTAACATCATATTGCACACAGCCAACAGCCATTGTCAGATTTTTTTTTTCGGGCTGTCCATCTGTTCAATTATGTTAAGTATGATATCACAAGAACACCATGAGGGAATTTCTTAAAATTTCCTCAAATGTCTACTTGAACTAGTTAGATTTTTGCAGTCAGTGACCGATTATCAGTTTATGTGAACACCTTGAAGGAATTTCTTTAAATTTTGCACAACAGTCCATTTGGACTTAAGGATGAACTGATTAGCTTTTGGTGGTCAAAAGTCAAGGTCACTGTGACCTTCTGTTGTTCTGTTCATTCCTTTCTTGCACAATATCACAGGTATGCCATGAGGAAACTTCCAAAATCCAGTCCACATGAACTCAAGCATGAATGAATAAAATCTCAGTAGTCTAAGGTCAAGGTCACTGTGGCCTGATTCATGTTCCATCTAATAAACATTACCTTAGAAACGCTTGGAGGAAATTTCCTCATGTCAATAATTTCAAGACAGCATGCCCATTAGGTCTTTTTTACATCACTAAAGAGTGAGGTAATAGATATTCCCATAAAGTATCCTTCAAACACATTATATAATTTAGCTACCCAACAAACTAACACGGGGTCATAATTTATTTTTTTCCTGTTACTCAGCTGAAAATATATCATGTTAATAACAATATTAGTATATTATAATTTAAATAATATGTTAACACTTTAAATTAAGATGGTAATATTAGCAAGTTAGTATTGTCATTGGGAGCCTGTTAGCATGTTGTTGTGAGCCTATAGCCAAATCACTTGTATATCAAGCAGGCTAGCATTGAAGAGTCTTAGTTAGTGAATAAGGTAAAATATGACCACTTGAGGATATTCCACTATTTTGCGGCAGGAGGTCTACCACCAGTTGTATAAAGGATCTGTGTGCTTCCTGATCCTCTGACTTAATGTTCTTTGCCCCTTCCTCTCTTTGTCTCCCTGAGCTTGCAAGAGCAGGATTATCTGACTTAGTTTCAGAGAGGTATGCCAGACAAACCAGTTATTAAACATTTCAGACCACGTAAAATTTCGGGTAGTAATTGTTTAATTTCTGCACCACATTACAGCTCCACCAGATAATGTCTAGAGAAGTTTAGCTCAACACAACTAATGTTACTAAATATTTCCTCCAAATTCTACATGATTTGCAACTTTAAATTACTACTGCAGTCTCAAAATTATTTAGCCACTTCATGACAGCACCTTTTTGCTGTAAATGTGATGAATAATCAGACACAGGCTTCTGGCAGCATTCACAAGGAATCTTAGCCCATCGTTTATGGGCAGTGACCTTTAGTTCACCAATATTGTGGGGTTTACATGTTGCAACTGCCTTTCTACAAATCCCATCAGACTGGATTCTTAAATGAATCCATCTCACTTGCAGGTTTCCAGTGCCAGAGAGAGCAAAGCAGCCCCAGAGCATCACTGAGCCACCACTATGCTTCACTGTAGAAGGGTGTTCTTTTCAGCTAATACTGAATTCCCCTTCACCTAGATGCTATTACATAGGCCTGAAATGTTACAGTTCTGAATCATCCTTCCACAGAACAGAATCCATATTGGAGCAGTCTTTTTTGTGCTTTTGGGTCAGTAGTACTGTACATTTTGGAGCTCTCAAATAAAAAAACTCAGTATGTACCTTAATGTGCAATCTGAAAGTCCTGTCTTACTACCTTGAGGGTTTTTCCCCACCTGCCCTGTGAAATCTGGTTACAACTCTTTATAGGTTCCTTTCTCTACCAAGTCCATGTAGTGTAGCCACTGTTTACATAACTTTGAACTTATGAACAATGCTTCAAATTGTGTCTCTTGAAACATTCAGTGTCTTCTCCATCTTTTAATATAATTTTCCTTTCCAAGGAGTGAAAGGCAATGATCTCTTTACTCCTTTTAAAGTAGCCATATTTCTAACATACAATCAAAACGACACAAACCACTGTAGCCAATTGAGTTATTTGATGTATTCCGTCTGTTCTTGCACACCTGGTGCAACTAATCAAGCACTTAATTAGTCAAATCAGGTGTTTGTTGATATGGGGAAGGGCTAATTGGGAATTTCATCTATTTCAAATTTTAACTACAGCCAAGTGTGCAAAAAAGTGAAGAGGTCTGAGTACATTCTAAAGCCAATGTTACGGGTGGGTGACACACCTCATCATGTTTAATAATTTTTGTGTGCAGCACATTTGGTTGAATTAGCAGCGCACATAGCATATATAAGTCATGACACATTACCTAAAGTCTAATAGGCTGGTGCTGTGCATTGCAAGCTTCACTAACAACTTTTGGCAACTAAGGGCCATGGCACACCAAGCCAACATCAAAGAATGAGAGGCAACAAGACCGACTGTTGCCTTGCCTCATGACACCTTTGCATGATCTAAAAAGTGGCACTAGAAAATAATGCTTTATTAAACGGGTGTGTGTTTAATTGGCCATTGGTGAGTGTGTCAGGCACTGGTGGCCAACTCACATTGGTGGACAGCCTTAAGAATGGTGTTTCTCCAGTAGCTGAATTCTTAAGTGACATGTAAACAAGAAACCCAGATACTATAATCAGAGTAAGGCTTTAATAAACTATGATTTCCCAGGTAGCTTTCTTTGGAGAGTTCCTCATGTAAAATAAATCTGCCAAATATCAGATGTTTCCACTGTGTATTTGTTAAGTATAAATGTACTGTGAATAGGATTTCTGTTTTGTCTGAAAGTCTGCCTTTATTATTGAGCTGTGAGTCCCTTCTGACACAGAACATAGGATGATATCACAAAGCAGCATCTTTTGTCACTATAAAGTTAAATTGAATGCTTGAAGGAGAAATCTGATTACTGATCTGCAGCAAAAATTAGTAAATGTACATTCACAGTAAACAAATTACAACAGTGCATATAATCTGTTAAACTTGTCGCCTAGAAAAAGTAGAAAGTGAATCAAAGAGTACAGCAACAGTGTTAATGCCTACAACAAAAACAAGAAGGTTGAGAGATGTTACATAAGCTGTTGCCTTCTACATTACAAAATGTCAAAATGTTGAGGTATGATATACTTAAGAAAAAAAAAAAAAGCATATGTATATACATAAAGCATTGATTGTTGTTATTATTGAGATTATATATATTATATATTTATTTATTAACTAAGCTTCCATTTTAAGGATTCCATTTTAGGATCCTCAAGTAGAGCAATGTTTGATACATACATGGAGTATAACAGGGTATGCGTTTTAGTATGTTTCAAGTTAGGTGAATTTAAAACTATTATACAAAGCCTGAAATTCAGGTTCCTGCCTACGTTATGTAGATTTATAGCTTTCATAAGCCATAGCTTTTCAGTTTTTTTCATCACATCGTAACTCAAAAATAAAGTTCTACTAGACTTTTTACAATCAAACAGTTTTTTTTATCTTATTTAACAGTTACTTACTGTCCTTTTTTCTATAAAGGACTCAGGCAATAAATTTAGAAATAACTGCTTGTTTAAACTTTTAGTGGGAGGTTGTCTGTTTATTTATGATTGGAGTTGGCACAGGTCCTTGAAGTTATCCAAAACTGCAAAAGTCATGATTCAGAATCACTTTCTGTGGTGCATCACATTTGACTACTCCTGCTGTACTTCTACAGCGTTAACCACTAACAGTTATTTGACAAAGTCTTTAATTTCCTTCATCTAAGCAGTTCTCCATTGACTTCAGTGGGTTTTCCATGTCTGCCCGAGCACACACCCATGTCTGGAGTATTAATGTGCCCTCGTGAATAATTACAAAAATATATGCATATAAATATATGTATGTACCATTATTGAGAAATTACTGAAAAAGCGAAAGAGTATAATTTTAAACAGATCACTAACCCTTTTGGTTTGTTTCAAGGAAAGGTGGAGTATATCATGGTTCTATGGATGGCCATGTGGCTGGAGTTCAAACTGCAAAACAAAAAGGAATCTCTCTTCTAGTCCTCACCAAATGGAAGAAATATACTACTATGCCACATCCCGACTCCAAGACCTTTCCAGACATTTTTTACAAATGTTCCATATTAATTATTCAGAAATGTTTCCTGACTGTTTTGACACCTGTGAAGAATTTCATTACAGGAAAGCCGGATACTACATAAGTACACTTCATATGTTTCGAGTTGCATATACTGATGTCACTCCTGCCTTCCAAGTCTGCCTCCACCACTACTAACAATTTCAGCGCTACATGGAAGCCATTAGGTAGCATCTATTAAATAGCCAGAAAGCTTTGTCGCTGGCATACAGGTTTCCACAAAAAGTAACAGAACATTTGGAATGAACCATCAGCCTCTGTGGGAGGAGCAGAGCATTTTGTATCCTATCAATGTAAAGCTGAAAAAAAAGGTGACGGTTTAATTCATACGATAAACAATTACTAAGAGATAAATGTTTGGTTATGTGTTATTGAAGATTCGGATTGTGTTAACATTTTTGCTCATGTCAAACTTTGCTTAGGTACTGCCATCTGGGTATTTATAGAGCTGGCAAGTAATGGCTACTGGCTGAGGATTAGCATACTTCAAGCCATACCTTAGACGGCTAGGCAGGAATTTGTTCAAATGGATGAGTATTGCAGCTCTAATTTAAACGAAATCCCAAGACAAAAGTTTTCCAATATGGACGGAGTTGGCTGGAAAAATAACAGTACAGTTATTGTTCATAGATTTGTTTTTACAGATTTTTGAAGTGTAAGAAGACAGTGAATTAGCAGGTATACCTTGTACTTCAATCTGTCCAACCTGTCTGTTTTACTGGCCTGATTAATATTGTAAGGTGTAGTCAACAGATTAAAAATAAAATATGCTAGTAGTTAGCTCTTCTCAAACACAAATAGTAAATGTAAGAGGCTGTGCCAACTCCTCTGTGACACACCAAAAGCTATATTTCTACTAAAGTTACGCAATGGCAGTCATTTTACAACCATTTGCTTTATAGCATACAAGTGTGGCTTTTGTTATGTTCAGTTTTTGTAAGCCATCTGAATGAAGAAATAAAGGCTAAATGTTAAATAAAAGTTAATGTTTGATAATACAGGCAAGACCATAACTGTTGTGCAAGTGTAAAATTGTTCTTAATAGAATGAAAAGTCTTACCCAGTCCATGTCCTCTTTTCTACATAGTGGTGTCAATCCTGAACCATCCCCTCAAGTGTATAATGTAACAATAAACATGTTTATGGCAAGACATAACATTTGACTGTAAATATGTCTTAGCCAACACACAAATAAATGGGTATGCCTGTTGAGCACCATATGCAACTAATTATGAACTCTTTTTGTGTGTTTTAACAAGAAAGTGAGGCAGGCGAGGAGAGACAGACACACTGCAGTTAATCTTCTGGCGTAATTTTAGCAGTACGTACAAGCAGTACTTCTGTATTACTCAGGCATACATTTATAATAGAAATGATTATGCAAAGAGACAGAATCAAGTATGTTTTGTCATACATGTGTTGCATCTATTAAACAGTTTAGCATGCAGCAAACTAAGGACAACATAAATAACTTTCTGAGCAGGTACTGTTTCAGATTTACTCAGTCAACATTCCAAATTTCACTCCACCTCAATGAGAACACTTTGTTCTTGTGTTTAATCACTGGTGTTGGCAGGGAGACTGCTGTGGTTATGAAATGCAGCCAATCATTTCAGGGAATGCACCAATAAGGTATTAAGGTTTAGCACACTAGTACTATTTTTTGTTTGTTTCTATGGGACTGAGATTCCAATGTGCAACAACTATCCAGTCAAACAACGATATTACAAACACCCTTTTGAGACTTCTTTGGTGGCTGATTAAGTTGTCCTTGGTCCTAACAAACAAAAGAGTTAAGGGTGAGTAATAAATCAATGCAGACCTCGTTTCCCCTGGGCTATTCAGCCACTTGGGGTGTAAAACGCTCAAAGGCAATGAGCACTTGAAAGTGTGGAGCTGCAGACAGATTCGGCCCAGCAATTATCCTGTCTGCGTGCCTCCTAAACACTGCATACCAGATATGTTTGGGCCTCTTCAGCAACAGTCCCAGTTATAGAGACACAGATGCTCATGACACCGTGTTTTCAGGGCTGTAGAGACAGAGGGCCCCTGGCCATCTTTTCTAAAACACATGCCACACAGCCTGCACCACCCACACCACACAGACCTGTTATTGATGACCACTGACAGTTCTCTTCACTCAAATCAGGGTGGCCAGCTATAGGCAACAAAGCAGTAAATACAAAGTGTCAAGGTGACAACTTACTCATAACTACTTACCAGTAGCCATACTTATCAGTTACCTACACTTGTCTTGTTAGTGAGGACATATCCTATAAAGATGTGTTCACATATTGGCACATTTTATCATCCCCTGGTAGAGTTGTGCTGTCTAAGACTTTGTGTTTCCTTTTTGGGCTGCTGCCCAGTAAGGAGCAGACTGACAAGCACCCATCACATGGATTGATGTGTCCAGCTGGCAGTGCAAAAGGGGGACTAACAGACAGAGGAGCAAGAGCATCGCACATTAAATCTGATGGCTAAGATAAGAGGAGTGTGGTTGAGACCCAAGTAGAAGGACTGAATGTGATTTAAGGGTGAGGTAAGATGAAGGAGTGGAAGGGAGGGAGGGGTGGATCATTGAGTGAGAAGGTGACAGGAAGTGACTATACCTTGGATACCTTCAAGGTGACTCAGTGTGACAGAACATTCCCAAGGGTTTACTACTGCAAAGAGTGGTAGACAAAGACAGAAAGAGAGAGAGAGAGACGGAGAGAACGAGAGAGAGGGAGAGCAAGAGAGAGAGGATTTCAAGGTGCAAAAGCTCTTTGCAGATGTCCAAATATGCAGTAAATCACTCTGAGGACCTGAGGGTGCTCAAATACTTTTTGACTGAATCCGTCTCTGGGCCCAGAGGCTCCAGAATGGCTAAAACATTACCAGAAGTCTTCAGGGTAGCTGTAGCAGCCCACCCATCCCCCCACTAGTGCCTGCAGTATCCCAGGACTGTGCAAGCATCAGGCCAAACCAAAATGGCCACCATTCAGATGTTGTCCAAGTGCCTGTTTTGTTTGAGAAACCAAGAGAATGTGCAACTAGAAGATAGACTGGTACACAAACTATCTATTTAGCTGTGTGTCCCCATTCCCATGAGTCATAAAGTTGCCCGTGGCATTTGAGTAGAGAGGTCTGTGTGTCGAGTTACAGGTGTTCTTTTTAACACGATTGCTTGGAGAGAAAAAAGGTTTATGACTTCTCTTCTATGGAGGGTTGAAGAAACAGAAGTGACATTGGACTTAAACAAGTTTAAACCTAGGATATAATCACCTTTATAGCACAATAACAAACAAGCCTGCTTGCTATGCAACCATACTTCTGCAATCAAACAAATTTTGCAATCACAAAGTAAGAGCAGCAAACCTTTACACCAACAAAGTGCTGAAAGGGAGGAAACAAATTATGTGTGAATGAAAACAAATAGAACATAATCAAATTGAATATTGCTATTATAAACAAATAAAAAAGCACTGCAACAAATCTAAATAATAAAAAATATAACATGCTTCAAAATCTTCATTAGGAGCCTGGAATCATAACTTTACTTTATTTGGTTTAAAATCAAAGCAAAAACGAAGCCATTTGCCGAATGTTGAGTAAGAGGGTTAGTGCGACGATTATTCAGATGTGTAATAACATTAATGTATCTATTTCTTATTGCTCATAAATGGTACAAGTTGTGAAATGAGTAGTAGTGAAATGAATGAAATTCTTTCAACAGTTTTATGGGTACAGAATTACAACTCCACATTTTGAATTCATTGAACTATAACTGGCAAGCTTACTTTGGAGAGTGAATAAATGTTCTTTTAATGTGTGCCATTTAAACTTTTTGAATGCTTTTACATTAATGTATTATCTGAACATTGCATTTTTTCCAGATATTGTCTTTAGAAAATATCTTACCTTCATCCCTGAATTTGCCTCCTTTGACCTCCAAATGAGAATGACTGACAAGATTTAATGCTAATGAAGAGAATATTAATAGATGATATAACTCAGTGAGCGCTTGTAATTACAGCAGAGCTTCACGGAATTAAATCCACAACTTAAAATGATTTACACATTTAGCAGCCCTAGTCTTAACAATTTTCCATCTAATATCACAGATATGTTTAATATGTAACTTACTTTACCTAAAGTACTGAAAGCACAGTATGGACACAAAGAAAGAAAAGGAGGTGTGCAGAGTTGCGACTGTCTGTTGCTCTCTACAGCCTTGATGTGTGAGCTTGGCTGCCCCCTGGCAGATGCAGCTGTCACTGCATTAACATTTTATCAGAAAGGAAAACCACTCCCTGAAAGGAAAAAAAACGACCCATGTCTTACACAGTCTGTTTGGGGATAATGTAAATAAGATTAATTGAAATTATCTGAGGATCCAGGATAGATGTAACAAAACACATTTTTTTCAAAATATGTCAAAAACAAGATCCCTATATATAAATAGAAAATGCATAATGCTATTCAGGACCTTACTTTTCTGACTATCAAAGTGCATGTTTAGGTGAAACCCAGGTCTCAGTAACCTATATGTTAAGAACATAAAATTCACAGCAACTTTAACAAAATTGCTGGTCTATGCATTACAACATAAAGGAATGACAATGCCATCCAGTTAAAACTGGAGCCTTTCCTTTTATTCATTTTTAGCAACATATTAAAGTAAAAAATTACCAGTTTCTGTTTAGTGTGCAGATACAAAGATTGCATGTGTGTAAAGAACTCTATGTACGTGTGTAGGGGCAGCATAAAACAAAGAATATATGGTAAGGGAGACATGACTGAGTAAACATATAGCAAAGTCTGATATGTATGGGAAGATATCAAATGATCGGACAGTTAATGCATGGTTATTTTTAAACATTAACCACACTTAGAGAGAAAAGCTTAAAAACAGTTGGACAGTATATCTCTGTGACGGTCCATTTTACATAAAACCTGCACCATCACTGCTACACTAGCTGTAATGCAGTAAGGTTAGATGTGTTGTTAAACTACCCTCTGTCACAAACACATGCTGTGTGACTGAACTGCAGAGTAGCCCAACAACACTGATGCTGGGGGAATAGCTGCTGCATTACAGTACCTCAGTTTAACTAAAGGTGGCAGCACAGCCCCTGACACAAGGCAAACTGTGATCACTACAAGAGAGCATCTTTAATGTCTCAACATGAACCACCAGAACCACAGACATCCTCTGGTAGTTAACCAGTAACTTTAGAGACTTTTACCCAGTAAACCCAAACTCACTCTGTATAGTTATTATACAGTCTATCCATATGAACATTTTAAAAAACATACCAATGCCATATTTAACTCTTTGAGGAGTGCTCAGTAACACATTTTCCAAATAAGCCTGCAGGCCCAAAAATACTAGAGGGGAACTGCAGATGAACATGCTTTACTGCATCCATTTTGCAGTGCTTTAGGTCTGCTCACTGCAGAATGACATCACTCAGCCATGGCTGCTAGAGCAGAACCAGATTCTGTAAGGCTGTTCAAATTAATTAACAAATGACCTTAGATTAAAGGCTATGTCACAGATCAGACAATAAAGGCATTTATAATTTCAGTGAGCAAGATTATTCTCACATGATGCCTTTATATCACTTATCTTTTCTGCTACAAGCCCATATAAGACACAGCTTGTATTGTATAGAAGTTAGTGGTCAACAGAATGATTGGTCGACCAATTAATCAGGCAGATCTTTGACATTCCTAATTTCACATCCGCAGATGTCTGTGCTCACACTGCTCATTTTAAAAATGTCTGCAGATACATCTGCACCCTACACTGGAAGCATTTTACCTGCATATATACCAGTGAAAAGTTAAAATATGCATGTGAAAAATTAGTTGGGTGCACAAGGGAGAGTGATTTACTGGGATGCATTTTATTAGCACCTGAAAATAACAGTAAGTTAGATTATGAAATCTCAAATACAATTACAGTGTTTCCTCTGCAGTCTTTCCTCTCTGTGACTGTGGGCGGGGCACAGCTCCACAACACACAGGGGATGACAGGCAGGAGAGCAGAAGAAGCACAGGTGAAGTGATATCATTATACTTGACTTTTTACTGTACACAAAAGCAAGTTAAAAAGCCAATAAAATAGTTTAATAAAACACTTGTTGCACAAACTCTCAGAACAAAAGAATGTCCCAGGAGTCTACTACATTTTAAAAGTAGCTCCCGACTTACTTAAATTCTAAAAAAATCTCATATATATTTTCTCTACTGTGTACATGAGGGCGTCCACAGATGTGCCACATAACACAAATGACCATTCCTCATAGCAACAGCACTGAAGAGGTGTTTAGGGCCAGCATAGAGTGTAGGTCATCCATGGTTCCAAAACATTTTTTAAACACTTAAAATTATTTCAGTATTTTTATAATTCACTAAATTCTAATGAAGGTTCTGCATATTTGTGTTATCTCATTTGGATTGATTAAATTGTGTATTTTATCTGATGCAAAAACAGAAAAACAACAGAGGTAAAGATCAGCATTGGCAACTGAAAAAACAATACTGGTCACCCACTAACATTGGTTATCACATAACTCAACTGAAACTTTGATTAGATGCATTTGGATATAAAACCCTCTGGCTGCGTTTTCATTTTGGGCAAAACATTTCCAGAGTAAAAAAACTGTCTGATAAAGTGCTAAAGTGTGAAGTAACTACAGATAGTATTTCCTTTTATTTCAAGAACAAATATACTGAAGCATCACAGAAAGACAAAGTCAATCTCAGGGTTTGCTAATACAGTCCCATGGACAGGGTATAAATCCTTTGTAGGCAACAAAAAGCAGATCAATAAAGAAAGCATATAAACAAACCACAGTGGAAATGAAGTTGCAATGGATTAAGAGGGAGATGGTGGGGTTGACCAGCAGTGCTTCAAATTAAGCACGTGGCCAGGGAAAAAGAATAAAGGCCAGAAAGCCAGGGGGACTGTCAGGGTGAGAAGCAGGAAGAGTGCAAATGAGGAGAGAAAGATGCATGGCCATGAAGGAGAGAAAGGACCAAAGAAAGAGCGAGCACATGCGTGAGAGAGATGGGGGGAAGCAAGAAATTGAGGAAGAGAGAAAAACGGTAGTGTAGAAGTGATTTATGTCAGTTGTATAATTTTCTACCACACTGCGCCCTCCGCGCCCCCCCTCCCTCCACAGCTCTCCTTTACTCCTCTATATCCCACCCTCCCACCAGGGTGTGCGTCTTGTCACACCAAGAAACAGTCCCTGGCCACACCATCCAGTCATTAAGATTCTGCTGTGATTCGACTGCAGCACTTCGCAAATGGAAGACTGGACATAATTTCCCTAAAATGCTGTTTTTTATCACCTATTTCCCCTTCATCAGCTTGCCGCACACGATTGATAGCTGATGGCACCTCTGACAACTTAACGTTTTTATGGCTAGATTTATGGGCTATCTGCTCCTCTCCTTTTACAGCTGAAACTCTGTAAAAATGCTTATTTCTCAGATAAGGAGAGGGAGTGTGGAATGGTATCACACCCAGCTAAATGTATGTATGTATGGGAGAGAAGGGCCCACCTCACTGCATTGCAGTTCAGATCTGTGCTAGGCTTCCATGGCTTTATGGCTACTCTGAGACTGAAATTACCTCTGCATGGATTAAATAATACTTCTCACTTCTTAGAAAGCATACCACCCAAGTCTCATCGCCTCCTTAACAGTAAAATTATGCTGCATCGTCTTTCTAGGAAATAAACGCATCAAAACATCAATGTAAAAGAGACAACACTGTAAAGGAGCAACAATAAAACACCCTCACTAGATTCCATATGAGAAGTTATTTAAGATATGTCTTTTTCTCATGCCCTCTTAGCAAGTAGATGCAGACTGGTTGATTATTTGAAAAATGTGGTAGACAAACCGCATGATAGCTTTTTGCGGTTTTCAGGTTAAGACAAGTTTGGTTAATTGCAGTTAAGTTAAAATGAGTAAGCTCTGATGGCAGTAAAAACTTGAACCCATGACTGCAAACTAATTGTTGGGTATTTGTGTGCACGTATGTGTCTGCATGTTGATACAAGCAAGATGTTTTCAATGTGCTGGAAGCCTGCTGGACTTACTAGGCTGCAGTAGAAGTGTGGCCACTGCAGGTTCCCCTCCCTTCTCAGATTTACAGCCAGTACAGGCTCCCAGTTAGCCTTCTCCTCTCTTCCAATGATGAGCCTGGCAGATCCTCCACAGACACCCTGGGGGACTGGAGTGTGACAGGGAATGGGGGAAGGGAGCAACGATAAGAGAGAAAGAAAAGGAGAGAGATGTGAGGAGTAGGGAGGAGAGAAATAGAAGGAACCTGTCTGATGAGATCAATGATTCATAGACACCCAGGAGGACACACCCTGGAATGGGGTAATACCATATGTTTTAACTGCACTGCCCCATGATTCATTAGGAGTACCAAGGCTACAAGGAGCACCTTAGAAGAGAGACCTAGAAATCATATCTGCATGTTGTTAGATGCAGCCCATGTAGGGAGGGAATTTAATATTCAAGGCTACAGGATGCTTCCCCTTAGTGGAGAGGGTCAATCTGTTGAGTAGAGAAAGGAGAATAAATGAATGAATGTAGCAACATCGCTGGCCTCCATGCAGGAGACTGGGGTTCAAATCCCGGCTGTGGCCTACCTCCAGTAGGGGTCCTTGGGCAAGACCTTATGCTTACCCCTGGCTTTGTCTGTATCTTGTAAGTCACTTTGGTTAAAGGCGCATGAATTTTCCGCTTTTTTGTCTAGGTACTCTCTCTGCATCTGTGGGTCACTGTAGAAAGTTTATGGCATCAAATATGTAACTGGAAAAAGTGCCGCTCTAATGGCTTAAATATGGTCACATTCCCACTGAAGTAATCTAAGCATAGTGTTAACCCCTTTAAAGATTAAGCAAAAACTTTAATATCGCAAATGCAATAGTGTACTATGCTTATCTTATGCTTCATTACAGCAAATACACAGTAATTATTTTAAGTAGACTAGCAACAAAAGAATTTCACATTATCACTGAACCACTATAACCTCAATTATGTCCACAACACTGACCTTTTACAAAATTAATTTGAAACCTTTTCTCATGGAGCCCAAAGACGTCTTCGCCTCAGTCTAAACTAGAGAGCTTCCCAGTATATCCTGCCTTAATATAGGGGTGCAATGAACAGGTATGGCTCTGGTTTTGGAAAGCTGCCACACCTCATAGTATTCTAGCTTAATTTAGGCAATTTCTGTAGCAAACATTGGTTGACTACATCAGACATTTTCCAACAGCAAGGCTGAATAATGCACACGAGAATAGAGGGCCACGATAGTGACTCAGCACCTGAGAAGTCTTGATTGGCAATATAGCACTGAGGTTTATCATCACCTTATTTCCTAAAATATTTCCACATCACTGACTTGTTGACATCATACTGTGAAATTCTCAACATGTGAAGTATTGCAACAAATAAAGAACAAATAGAAAGCTACCAGGTAACAACATGACTTCACTGTAGTAAAAAAAAAACCATCATCTAAATACATTTTAATAGAATCCTATTAATCACATAATGTGAAATGTGGTCTCTTCTAAAAGGCCACAAACTGGCTTATCCATTGAAAAATGGTCTCTTTCTGATTAAGCAATCACATTGCAACTATAGGCTGCCCACTGTTCATAAATCACTTCAAACATACATGGCATTTGATTAGAAGCCATTAGTAATGAGCAACAGTGTGTGTATGACGTGCATGTGGGGAAGCATGTGCATGTATCTCATCTCACATTTTCCATGGTCTGCTCTTTAGGATGTTCCTCATTAGTGTGAATATTAATGCAACCAGAAAAGGGGGAAGGGGAAAGAAAAATGTAAAAGGAATTTGGAAGAGCATTTTAAAAGGGGCCATTTCATCAGAATCGTTATTTTTTTGCGGTTCTCTGAAGGCTCGTAACCGGCGGTCTATGAAGAGAGACATGCCGCAGTGGGGCTTAATTTAAAACCAGAAAGGTCACTGCACTAAGAAAGGTCCTCTGCTCCGCCAAAAATATAAAATGAGGAGGAGAAAAAGAAAGCAGTGGGGGAGAAGGAGTGGGCCAAGAAAGAGCGCAGATCAGAGGATGCCGATTGACAAGGGGAAACCCAGGCGGTACGAAACACATTCAAGTAATTTGGATAGACAGTGTTATGGAAGGGAGAACAAAAATGAAAAAATACTGAGGAAAGAGAAAAACAGAGGATAATGAACTGAGCTGCAATTGAACTGGAACAAGCCTGGCTTCAAAACAGATGCAGGACTTTTTTGTTTACTTTAATGGTGTTTTTGCAAGTAATTTGTTATAATGGCCTACAATTTCAGCAAAAAAACACAGCATTCATACAAAGTGAAGGATTGCCAATCTGTCCAGCAATCTGTGTTGGCAGAAACACAACCCTCCCCGAGCCTTTACTGAATTAGGCTTCACGTGCTTGATACTGGACCAGAGAACTAATGGTCAGATGGGAAATTACTTTTGCCATATGCAAGTCAGCACAAAATAGGTACAACTTTGAAAACTTAATTTCTCCCCAAAAATCTGCCCATCAGTGATGATCAGCTTTGGGTAAGAAATTGATGTCATGTGCTGGAAAAGGCCATGTTAACAACAGCAAACTTGCCCTCTTCTAATTCTACCTTATATTTTGCAAACTAACCCCATCTTCAATCACCGGTTTATTTATCAGCTCACTTTAATTGTCCACTGTTTTGTTTTGTTTTTTAGACTGAACCACATTACATAAAAGCACACAAGAGCCTCATGGCAGCAGCACGACAGCCGCTGATGTAAAGCCTCACGCTTTGCACAGATAAGACGGGTTCAATTTTAATGTTGCTAGCACACCGAGACGCACCAGGCTCACTTGTAAAACAGAATGCCCCCTTTGCTTGTAAACGCAGCAGCCCAAGAGAAGGAAAAAGAAGGGGGGGATGGGCAGGCTTAGGTGGGACTGAATGAAAAGGAGGAGAGGAATTCCACTTGTCCAACTCCTGCAATCCATCCAGTGGATCAATTTCTTCTCTCAAATTCCCAATCCATTCCCCATCTCTTTTAAAAACTAATACCAAATTCCAATCACAACTGCAGTAAAGCAGATCTTGTAAAAGGTCATAGTGTGACCTCTGAGTTCTCTAAACTGGCTGCTGGTTGGCCCACTTTCCTTTGAAATACTGCCCAGCCTGATATAAAACTCCCCTGTGCACAAACACATCACCAGTGAGACCTGAGACCATCCAGCCTATCAGTAGGTGACACAGTACAGAGTATAACAAAATATTGGTTGTCTGTGTTAACTGAAACAGGAACCAGAACCCTAACAAACAAGTGTATGGGGGACCAGAAATAAATTAAGGATAGGTGTATCTGTGTATACATGTGTGCTTGCCATAGGCAGCATGCTTTCATATAGTGGAGTATTTCTCCTGCAGCCAACCAAGAGAACTGATCAGATGGACGATCAAACACTAATCATTCCCTCACGGCCCATATCGAGTAAAGCTGTCATTAATTTTGCGGAATTACATCAAATCTGAGACATTCTTTATGTGGCCCACGGCCCGCAGACAGTTATACGACAGGGACTGCTGCGCTAAGCAGATGGGGCAGCTTGGCCTTGCATACTAAATACCACCGTCCCCCATTTCTCCATCTCCACCCACCCAACACTCTGCCCTCCTTCCAGGCACTCTGGCTCCTGAGCCCTCCATTCTTTGTTTTCTACCCTTCTAATGTATTCGTTAATATGGGATCACTGATTGTATCACTAATCCCACATTATTGAGCATTATTTACCTCAAAAAATAATCTAATGCAAATATTATAATATATTATTAGTAAAAACTGGCATTGATATGTATTTTTTTAAGTTCTACTCACATTAGTAACCTAAAACATGAATCTAGGATGATGAGGAAATAAATAGTGACTGACATAAACCTTTAGTGTTATTTCTTTGATTGTTGACAACAGTTTCCCTGCCTAAACACAACAGAAGGTCATAATCTCATTTGAGGTTTCCTTGGTAACTGATTACTGCTGAAGGCAAGTTGCAATTTATGACTAGTGACACATACCTGCCATTCTCTTTGAATGAGACATGTGGTACGCTATATTCAGACACCTCAGGCAATAAAACTGCAGTAGCACTCAGGGGCTATACCATTTTCTTATATTGAGAGGAATTCCAAGCCAGGCTGCTAGAAATCAGCAGATGACAGGGATTACATTTGTGTAGAATAGTACTACAACGAATAAACAAACAGCATGCCAACACTTTTGTGCCAGAAGAGTTGATAGCATTTTTTCCACTTAATGCTCAAGTGTTGATTTTAGTCCATTTTACACTTTCCAGAGGAAAAAAGTACCACATCTAATGGTGTGTGTGTGTATGTATGTGTGTGTGTACACGTACACGTGTGTGAATGTGCTAGGGTGGGGGTGTTATGACAGAGGAGCCATAACAGCAGACAGCCAGGTCAAGATCAAGCAGTTTCATGGACAATCCACTTTTAGTCTAGTCTCTATCAGGGTAAAGCCTCACATTCCTACTGTATAGCTATCTTCTAATTTCCCACAACAGCAGCACTTCAAAGTCAAGGCTATCTGAGGACTGTCATAATGCTTTCTAGAGGAAAAAACTGTGCCAAAAAATTAGCAAAACAGGTACAATGCCAGCATATGATGAATTCATAGAGGTATTGTATATTCATCCATCGGGCTTTGATACTGAGTAACTGAAATCATTTATCATTTAAAAAAAAATCAAAATTGAATGTTTGGGAGCTATGATTCAACAAAATTTAGTTAGGAATCTGAACCTGTTTTATATTGTTATTTCCTAATATTCTAGTCGAAAACATGCATGTAAACTATGGCTACTAAATAAGCTAGTCATTGCAGTGCAATTTATTTAATTATCACACTGCATAGAGAGCCACTACTCCCAGCACTACTTTGCTCAGACAGACTCAGCACACTATTAATCCACTTAAACACAATTTATAGGGTCTCAGCATTGACTGTCCATCGGCATAAAATTACATGAAGCGTCCTTATAGTGTCTTCAACAGACTAAATTAGCCTAACTGGACTTACTAATTGAGGAGGAGTAAAGAACTGTGTGACCGGATTGACTCGTCAATTAGCACAGATAAATAAGCAGGCTAGGCAGTATAAGAACATCCATAACTATAATAATAGGATGGACATTATTTAAGCTGTAGTTGCTCAGACATGATGACCTTTATCTTAAATACTAACTTCAGTTTCCACTTCTGTGATCTGGGTTTTTGTGGCTGCCTTTTGCTGAATGTACTGCAATGGAGATTCTCTTATCAATTGTAAACTGTTTCAAACTGAGATTCATAGGACAAATTACTGGCATGCACTTAATCCCATTCAACAGTTGCATCAGTTTTACAGTGATATAGAGAACTGCCATCTATCTAATTACAAAGGACTAATAATGATGTATAGTTGAGGGGTTGTTGGTCTTTTAATTTTTTGGATCTCATGCTGTAGCTTAATCATACTGTATATTGTTTTAATCTGATGTTTCTCCCACATTATGTTAATAGGTCAATAGCCTAAAATTACCTCACAAAGCTGTGGGACAGTGAGCAGTTGCTAGAGAACCTGTACTGTGTATTTTATATGTTTGAGGGATATGGTTTGCATGTGACAACCTCAAAGCAAAGCAATGGGCTTTCAAGATGGTATACTGCCATCTCCTGTCTGGAGTCATAACATCATCATGCAGGTTGGCAGTTTCATTTGTTTCCCTACATATAACAAGATATAGAAGATGTTAGGTATCTCTCAAACCTGTTAGGACTGGGATTACTGGGTTTTCTAAGAGACGTTCTGGAATAAAACCTAAGGTCCCTATTAAAAATATGGAACATGCACTTACCAAGCTCCAGAATGGAAAATGATGTATAATAAAAATGTTGACAACAACAGAGCAGTAACTTGGCAAACATCTGCTTAAAGATTTAGCAGGCTAATGTAAATAAATTGCAGCAATAAACAGAAACTGTCTTTACGGAGGAGAATCTCAAAGGACCACTGGCCAAAGGCTGGCTCAGGCAACTAGACGGGGTCACAGAAGGGAGACACAGAAGCCTTAATAAATTAGTTAATTATTCTCACTTTCACTTAGCTTGTTGAATTATAGCATTAGAGTATAGATCAGCACAGATTTGACTCAGTGTGATGACCCTTTACTAAACTAAAGATAGAAATGTGTCATGGAAATGAAATAATGGAAAACTTCTGCCTGTGCATTTTTAAAGAATGTTTGTGTGGTCTGCCAAAAACATGACACAAAGTGGATGACAAGTATTTACAAATGATATAATTTAAAATGAAAATACATTTATTAAAATGAATTAGAGAAAGTAGGCTAATGTATTTGTATAACATATCTTACTACACCTTTAAAATTGGTATAGGCATATATATGTGGTGTCTTCGTAAAACAGTTGTAATTATAAATACACTGCGTGAAATGTAAAACTCATTATGAAGCTGGATTTTTTTTGTTTTAAATACTTGATCTGTGAGCACATTTTGTTAAAAATACTATCAAGGCTCATTTGCAGTTTTGTTCTCGCATTTTATTGCAACACCAAAGTGAAGTCCAGCTAGTGGGGTTAGATTTAATGAGAATATGAAATAGATATTGAAATCAATTTCTAGTTAGATACTTTACTAATGCCAAAGGAAAATTCTAGTTTTGTAGTAGGCATTAAACAAAAACCTAAGTCTGCAAACACATAGAAGACAGTAGAACACCTGTAACACACAGATGTGAAATCTGGATTTATTTTTAGTGGCTAAATTTAATTAAGACCATTTATCAGACAAATGTCTATGTTTTGACTTAATTCATACCATCTTAGTGCGCAACTAGTTTAAATGAAATAGATTGATGATCACAAATACTTAGATGCGTGTTTGTATCACGTGTTCAACAGCTTTCCTGCACGTCCTAGTGAACCACTCAAGAAATACTTATTTCCATTGGTCCACCTTCACAGCGCTGTCCTACAACCAATGTGCCACTCTGTGATTTGGCATCGCTGAGAAAAACAACACCGGCCGATGACAGGCGTCATATTACGTCCAGTGCGACCTCTGCTTTTCTGCTTTGAGCTTGGGGATTGTAGTTTAAAATGATGCGTTACAGCGTCGTTTCAGCGACATGGTGAACAACAGTTCCCAAAATTCCGCGGCGGAAGTGAAGCTGTCATGCTTATGTTTTGCTTTGGTTTTTTGTTATTGTTTCGGGTTAGTGGAGCAACTGAGTGCGAGAAGGAAACACTTTAACGCTCACGTTTTTGTTTTTCTAGCGGACTGTCACAACAGTATCCGATAAAGAGAATACTAGTTTAACTCTTTACAGTGAAGTGAGGGCGATAAAAGGTAAGAGAGACATCAAAGACTGTCGAGATAATGTGCGCAGATGTCTTTTGTAGTTAACAAAGCCTTTTTACTGTCTCGTCTGACGCGATCACATGAACTACTTCAAGAATCATAATTAGCAGCTGCAGATTCACGTCTATAATGGCTCCGATTACACGATTGTCCTGCTAAGCTTGCATCAACGTGCATGGCACATTGTTTTCTCGACATGTGCTACTGTTGGGCCTCCAGCCTCATGCTGTGTAATGCGAACCCTCTGAATGCTCCTGTGGATTTTCGTTTATACTTTTCGGTGACTTCTGTAAAATATTCATCATTTGAATTGAGTGTGTACATTAGGGAAGCCTCCCAGGAAGCTTTACTCAAACAGCAAACTCTAAACCTATTAAACAGTAGATAAATATAAAGTACATAAAAGTCACAGTTAATCTAAGTTTGTAACACATGTACACTTTAAACTCTAAGAGTTTTCTGTGAGTGTTTTCCCTTCCACTTGTTATCGTATTAGACTGCTGATCAATTCTGCACCATTATGTGCTCTGGGTTGCTGAAATGTGCATTTCTGTTATGACAAAGTACTTTCAACATTTGTTTACATATGTAACACTGAAATCAATAACCCACACAATCCTGAATTAATAAAAAAAATGATTTGTTTAGGTTAATTGTGATATTAAGCGGTGTGTTTAACTGCAGGCAGAAATTCCTTAAAATTCATGGAGAGTATTTTAAGGTGCAACTTGAGCCCCATACATGCCATCTGTATATACACCACATGTACACGTGATGGTGTACAATAGCAATTTTGAAGATGACTGAAATAGCCCCAGGGCCATCATGTCATATGTCATGTTGCTCAAAGGTCGTCCTGTCACTGATGTTTAGCTTTGGGGCCCCTACCACAAAGCGAGATTAGAGGGCTATCTACCAATTCTAGTTCTAGCACTAGTACTTTTGTATTCTTCTACTAATTCTAGCAGATAACTAGTTATAGTAATCAGTAACAATCTGATCACTGGTCATTATATATACAGTACAGGACACACACAGAGAAAAAAGATTTTAATAATTTCATAAATATTAAAATAAATAATTTTTATGGATCAGTCAAATTGTCTTGCTGTTCTGGGCTTTTCTTGTGTGCTATTAAGATAAAGCTTTAACATTGGGATAGTTTACCACACAGAGTTACTTAGTGAATTACACTGATTATAGCTTTCTTTTAATTGTATAAGATTGTTTAATTTCCAACAGGATTAAAGATGTTGTTGATGCTTTTACACTAAATGTGCACATCAGAAAAACAGAAGGAAAAGATAATTGAAAACAAAAACTTTACTCTCTTTGTGGTTCTGATGATGCAACGTCTAATTAACAGTAGGGCTTTCCCAAATACCACCTTTTGGGTTCCAACGTCTCGGTTCTTTTGTTCAGCAAATACGCAGAACTTTGGTCTGGGCCAGAGAGTTAGCGCAGCAACCACCTTTTCATAAATAAGCAATTTCTTGCCACATCTTTAAATTAAGTTAATACCACCTAAATAAAACCATAATCATATAGCTAGCTCACTAAGCCTAAACTCACCCTCTACACTGTTCCTGTAGTGTCCATTAGTCAGTTCATATTATCTGTAAAAAGCCTGTTCATTGTAGCACCCTAAAATGCCCCAATGTATATGTATCTATGTATTTCAGCATTTTAACTGTGTAATTACAGTATAAAGTATTCATTATTCTAAATATCTGAATATCAAAATGAAAACTAAATACCTGTCTAAAAAACAAATATCTGGATATTCGAGTACAGCCCTAAATAACAGCTCCATGTCTTTCATATGAACATGCTTATAGGTACCTTAGTGTTACCAGTTATCCAAGGCACTCAGTGTTAGCTTTAGTGAAGATAGATAACCCTGGACTCTAATGAACTCACTTTGTGGCACAGGCCCCTGGTGTCTCTTCGCCAGGTCTACACTCAGTCAGGATATCTTCTTACAGTGAATAACTACTTGAAGGCTCTTTGTTTTCCAGCCATCACCCCTTCCTAATTCATTAATGGTAATTTTAATCATGCATGTCAGTTTCTAATTCGAGCTTGTAAATAACTAAAAACAATTATCAACTCAAGGTTTAAACATTGTGTTTTTCCTGTTGGTGCAAAACAGCCTGCCTTTGTTTTGCGTTGCCATGGACAAGGCTTGTGGGGTGGAGTTTAGGAACGTGGGCTGCACTTACTTCCCTCAGAGCAGAGTTGATTGCCACTACACATTGAGCTCACAGCACAACTGGGCCAGCAATGACTGGATAGGGCTCTTCAAGGTATTGTTAACTTAACGACTGTTACAAAAATAAAGTGAATAAAGACTTTATTTATGTTGAAGAAAAACTAATAGTGTGTGCATGTTTTCTTCCTCAGGTTGGATGGTCATCAGTGAAAGACTACCATACATTTGTCTGGGCACTGGCTCCAGCAGACTATCAAGAAGGCACAGAAGTCAACTGCTGTGTTCATTTTCAGGGTACTCATGCCATTCTAGTTTTGTTTTATTCCCCATAGTTTGCCAAAATCTATATAACACAGTTCTACAAATGCACATAAAACCTTCAGCAGGGGATTGACATTTGTGTAAACTGAATAGGTCTGTAGTATAAAAAGTACACAACATCCTGTGTATAAGACAAACGCCCCTCTTGGCTTGGTCTAACACAGACACACTTTGTCAAAGGTTGAATTTATTTAGTAAGCACATGGTTGAGTAATGATGAGAAAGACAGTGGCTCAAAGCCTGGTCTGACTTCCACTTCACACTAGCAAATACAGTGTTCATTTTGTCAGTGGTAGCTGATAAGCTTGATTCAGCATGAGGGGCACATGTGCAGCAGGTGTGGCACTGACCCCTGGTAGAGTGAATTATCGCCAACTTAAGCTTGGTGTCAGTGTCATTCTTTATTGGAAGAAGAGCACTGGAAAAACCGTCGACAGAAACTGCTGATGGTTCCTTATCTCTAGCAATGCAGTGATTTAATAAGAAGGTTGTCTGCACTGTGACCTAAGATGGTGCTGTAAGTTACAATACAGCTCATAAACCTTGCTGTATGTGATTCTTCTTGTCTGTTTTCCATTTCACCCCTTTACTGCACGTGTTGTGAAACAGAAATTCAAAGTAAATCATTCTAAACATGAAGCCATGATCTGTGTAAGATACGAATAATACTAGATTCGCTTACTTTATGGGCTTGAAATCATGGGACTGCGGCTGGATGGTCTCTGGTAAGAACAGGAAGCAGCAAGCATAACATCAGTTCCTGGATAGTCGATTAAAGTAGGAAACATAAGTTGGTTACAAGATTGTACAGATAGCAAAACTAGCAAAGAAATCAATTCCTTGGTACCATGATTAGTGCTGCTGAAGTTTCAGTGAGGGACAATTAACAGGATGTTGTTTCCTTTCAATGTTTGTTGTTACAAACATCATTTAGATTAGCTTAACTAACTTTTATCTATGTGGTTTCTAAAGTAGTTAGTTGGCTTTGCAATACTGCATATTACCCAGGTTGTGCACAAACACTAGAAGCAACTGCAGAAATGTTGTCAGGTGTAAAAATACTAAGTGATGAATGTAAAATATTACCAAACCGTGGTTATCTCTAACTCCAGTGCTGAACCTCACGTTAGCTTCTCACTGACCCCAGCTAGGTCCTGTTTGTGCAGACAATTGTCTTCACTGGTGTTGGTGGCTTTACTAACTTTCTGCCCTCTTACCCAAACGTAATTTTTTGCTCATTTTAATTGTACTGGTGACCAACTAGCAATGTAACGTTAAAGCGCAATTTACGAGTTTTGAATAACGTTACATATTTTCACCTAACACGCTAATGATAATGCTAACACTACAACATGCTAATCATTTCCTTAGATAGCTGTTAGCTAATCATTCTACTGAACTGAAGTCAACTATTCTCAACTAACCCCAGTAATCTAAAACAAGCCTATCTTATAAAATGTGCAAATTGATGTTAGCTTCACGGAAGCTCATAAAACTTGTTGTACTTTAAGAAACATCCCCAAAGTGTAGCAACAACAACTTGGCGTTAGCTTGCCTTGATACAGCACCACAGAAGTCTCCCATCTTTTGTGCACATTGACAAATTTAACATAATAATGACGAAACGATGACTCACCTGGTGCAAACTGGGCTAATTGTGACCAAAATCTAATCCAAGATTGCGCATCACTTTAGTCTCTCTCACCTGGACAGAAACATTTGACTGCTGCCGACAGGTGGCCGGAAGCTGACGTCATGGCGGCCACTTTGTTAGGTTCACCTGGACATTTTATCCTTTGCACATGTCTCTTTATGTATCACAATAACAAATCCATATAATATAAACTTTGTGTTTTATAGGCACCTGTTGTATAAATACCACTCATCATAAAAGTTTTATAGTGACCTTAAGTGGTGATTAGTGTCTCAACATTGAAATTAGACTACGAGCTCTAAATTAAGATATGCCAAACTTGAACTAAGGTCATTTTATTCTTTTTTTTTCCCCATCATCTTTAGCCTCCTATCTGCCCAAGCCCAGCTCACAGGAATATGAGTTTGTATATATCGATGCTAAGGGGAAAGTGTGCTCCCACAGCTCCAAATTCACTTTCTGTGCCCCGAAGCCACTTGAGGATCTGGTGACACTTGAGGAAGAGCCCCATGGAGAGGAAGCAGGCACAGACATGCTGCTGGTAGTGCCCAGAGCTGAACTGCTGCAGGTGAGAGCATCAATTACAGGACAGACTCAGAAGATAATGCTGCAAGGAAGAATGTTTTTCAAATGCTGATAAACACATACAAGGGGAAATTAATGCCGTGGCTGGCTATTTCCTACCAAGATTAGAGCACAATAATAATTCAACTGCTGCCTGCTTCCTCCTATCTCTTGTCAGAGTCGACTGCAGGAATGTCTGCAGGAGCGGGCTGAGCTGTTGCAGGTGCAGGAGGCAGTAAACAGACAAAGGGCAAAAGAGAAAGAGGAGTACAAGAGGGCGAGGGAGGCCTGGGACAGACGACGCAAAGAGCTGGAAAGCGATATCACCAGGCTGCAGGATGAGCTCAAGCTGAGTCAAGAGAAGAGCAGGGAGATGGAGGATATGCAGAAGGTGGTTATAGACCTAGACAAATAAACAAAAGCCATTCAGTTAGGCTCAATTTGTTTTTACCATTTCCAGACTGTTCTTTTTATCTGTGCTCATACTCTCTGATGAAAAGCACAAGGCTCTGCTTAAACAACATCCACCCAGGTTTAATGGAACCTTTTAAATAACAGCTATTTAGTCAAGTGTCTCAGTTATTATATTAAATAGCTTATTATTAAAGCTTTATCCATAGCATGATACATTAAGATTCCTCATAAAAATTCCCTCTGGTCCATAAGGAGGAGCAGGCATTGGGAAAATCACTAGCCCAGGAGAAATGGGCTTTATTGGAAGCCAAAGAGGCAAGTGAAGTGCGAATCAGAGAACTGGAGGAGGACATCAAAACCTTAACTCAAAGAACTGTGGAGAGGGAGACCGCATTGGAAAGGTCTGGCATTTTACTTTTTTCTCTTCTACTCTTTCTTTGTGCTGTACAATCATCTAATGCAATTATTTGTTTGTCATTAACAAAATCTGTGTGTGCAGGTTGAAGGACAGAGCAAAGAGGGCAGGAGCTCAGAGGAAAGAGGAGGAGAGTGAGAGAAAGAGCTTGCAGGTCCCACTACTGAGAATGCTGGATATCATAACAAAACATGTCCCTGTTGCTCTTTTTTTTTTTTATCCCTATCTCTTTTCCCATCTGTTCATTTTTGTCTCATAGACCAAGTTGGAACAGACAGAGGGTGAACTCAGAAGTCTGTCAAAGGAGTTCCAGGGCCTGAGGAACTCCTTAGCTCAGAGAGACACCAGTGTCCTGCAGCTCCAAAACACCATCACCACCCTCACTCAGAAACTCACCATCGCCCACAGGAAAGAGGTCAGTTATTTTTTTGGAAATCAGAGGGGGCAAGATTGAAAGAAGCATTGGAAATTGATATATGGATTTTATAGATAAAGCTGGACTAGTCAAATTTGAATGCTGGAGGCTTCAATGATCTAACCATCTGCACACTTGTGTTTACCAAGTGAGTTTTGTAAGTGGAATTTGCACCTGACACCAGAATTAGTTTGGGGCAAACACATGTTATCAGTTACTAGAGATAGAATGTTGTTTTCTATTGCTTAGCTTTAAACAAAAGTTGGAAGCCAGCTTTTGCCCCTCTGGCAGATGTTTCAGAGTTCCACAGCTAAGAAAGAGCAGGCGGAAGAACGCTTTTGTTTATCCATCTGTTCTGTTGCTGAGCTCAATTGTTATGATAATAGTTTTATCTCATTGTCAGAACATCTTACAACTTGACTTTCACATTTCAAATTCAGTCTATGCAGGAAAATCCTCTATAGATACAGATATTTATCCAACATAAGCTTTCTTTGTTTATTTATGGCCAGGCTGAGTGTGAGGCAACGTTAAAGGAGATGCGGAGCCTGCGGGAGCGTCTCAATGCAAGTGAGCGAGCTGCAGAGAGCTTGAAGAGCGATCTAAGTGCCATGATAGCCCAGAGGGATCAAGGACAGGCTGAACTGCATCAGGCTCGCCTGCAGGCCGCCCAACTCACACTTCAACTTGCAGATTCCAGTCTGGCCCTTAGAGAGGGAAGAGCCCAGTGGGTGCAGGAGAGGCAGAATCTGCAGCGCATTTCTGAGGTACTGCACTGCTGCAGAACATGGAACACATAGTGCATAAGTTAGACAATTTTGAGATGGTATTAGAGTTAAAGATACTGTCTGATCATGTGTGCTACTCTAACAGAACGAACATGAGAAGCTAGAGAAACTCAACACAGAGATGCAGAGGATGGAGGAGAGACTGCAGGAGGAGAGGATGGAGAGAGTGAAGCTGGAGGTTGAGCTTGGAAGAGAAAAGGATTGCAACCGGGTGAGAAAGACTAGATTTTACATCCATCTGGCCAGCAGAGACGTTTGTCTGAAGTGATTTGTAAAATAAGAACTCAAATCCAGTAGAAACAACAGTTACATTTCAGATACAGTACAATGCCAAAGTATCTGTACTGGTTCTGACATGCCATACTGATGTTAGATGATTTTGATAGATAGTAGTAGTAGAAACAACTGTACACTGCTACTTCATAATATCTTGCCTGCAGGTTCAGCTGAGTGAAACCCGCAGGGAGCTTCAGGAACTAAAGGCCAGCCTGAGGGTCGCTCAAAAAGAGAAGGAGCAGCTACTTGCAGAGAAGCAGGTCAGAAAAACTGATTAACAGGGGACAACTTGAATCTGTGCTGGCAGAGATTTGTTGAAAAAGGGGGAAGATCTGTGCTAGTATGTGGCCAAAGATACTGACTTTTCTTTAAATTTAGTGTTAAGTATATGTAAAGGTTGTATTACTATATAAAACTGTATTTGTATTACTATCAAGCTCAATTTCACCCATGAATTGTTGTTTTTCTAAAAGCAATGTACTGCTATATATTATGTTGAATAGCAATATATTCATGTCCTAAACATCACAGATGTAATTTGTAGTATACTCAAGTATGGTCCCAATTGTTGTGAGTCTTCTTGCCATTGTTGTCTTCTTAGTTGTTATTGTGCAGTATAAATTGTTTATAGTGCAATATAAATCAGTGGTTTTCAGGAGAGTCAGTGCTTCTGCTGTTGAAGTGCCTGCATATTTTTTGTTGGCTACTCACCCTCACATTTGTTCTTTACTGGCAGAGTAGATGGTCAATGTTTTTAAAATCAGTGTCCAGCTGAATTTTCACATTTTATTTCGGAGAATAGCAGCCAATCCATGGCACATAATAAATCAAACAAATGTTTATAGTACAGTGATAATAATATTTATTTAATAGAATGTTTGTGTATTTACTGTGTAACCATTTTATTTGGGTTTGGCTTGAAGAAGTCAGACATCGTGTGGGTTACGAGGGTGACGGCAGCGGAAACCATGATGAAAATCCTGCCCCGGTGTGTGATACGATGGTTGTATTTTCTTCTACAGGAATTGATAGAGTATATCTGTCAGCTGGAGCAGAAGATGGGAACCAGTGCCAAGTGGAGTGCTGCCCCGATTGCCTCTACAGGTGAATGGAGCCGCACATTAATCTACTGTATGCCCTGCAGATGTGAACAATAAAAAAGTTAACTATCGTTCAACAGCAGCACTAAATATTGTTCCGAATGTCCCGAGTCCGTAGCTGACAGGAGCAGTTTTTTAAGAGAAATGTGACCACTTTTTCTTTGCCAATGTTTCTATCTAGCGGGGCATCCCGACAGCACATTATCTGACTCTGAGGACGAGAACCCAGAAGCCCTGCAGCCTCTCCGTCCACCAAGACCACTCGGACACTACAGTCTGTGTGAGCAGGGCCAGCCTGACTCCTTGCTCCTTGCCACCCCTCCTGCCTCCCCCAGGGAGATGGAGAGGACAACAGTGGTCATCAACCAGCCAGCCCCGCTCTCCTCACCACACCAGGCTGGAACTGACACTCTGCCGCACAGTTCTGATTCGGTGGGGCACATTATCTGAGCCATTCAGTGTCGCCATAGCATACTTATATGTGATACTGAAAATGAGTTATGTCTTCAAGCTGATAGCTGTGCACACCAGTTAAACATGGGCAGTGGATTGTTTGATATAGACACTATCTCCTGAAAGCAATTAGGCTGTTAGTCTGCAAGTTATTAGACTCTAATAGCTGCTGGACAGATATGTGTTAAGTGTGTGTGTGTGTGTGTGTGTGTGTGTGTGTGCGTGTGTGTCTGTGTTTTCTGTCTGGTCTTTAGGAGGAAGATTCAGATCCACTTGAATGTGGAAGGCGCAGCTCTGGTGAGGAAACAGCACTTTTGCTCCCTGAGCACATGGACACTGTTCTCAGGTATAACCCCAATCCTCACACCAATGATAACCACATACCACAAAATGTCATAAATAGTAAAGTTTATCAATGTAAAAGGATGTACTGTAAATATTTAGAGTAAACTGTACTGAAATGTCAGGAACATTTCACACTTCACACTTGAGTATTTCCAGTGTATGCTACTAATGCTGCATTTCAGAAAGAAAATAATATGCTTCTTACTCCCTGAACACGAATACAATACATTACTTAGATACTAAACTTGCTGTTCAGACCTTATTTGGATTGGATTTGCATTTAGATATATTTTTTTATTAGTTCCACCTTGAACTACTGTACACTTTAACTGTAAATGCTACTTATGCATTGTTGCATCAGTATTAACATCTAATATATCAGTCGCATGGACCATTTTTGGAACAAGTACTTTAACTTTTTAAGGGCAGAACTGCAGGTAACATAGCATTTCTACATTTTATATTGGCATGTTTACTTAAGTAAACAGAGTACTTGAAAAGACAGTATTATGAATGAACACAAATTTCTCCCTGTCACACTGGCTGGTTTTAAACTCCAGCAATACTTAATATTTTATGAGCTCCTTGAGTTGTGTACAACCTTACTCTGCAAAGTAATTAGTGAACACAGTTGCCACATGAAATCAGTGGAGTAAGAAGTATCATATTTCTCCCCCAAATGCAGAAAAGTAAAAGCATAAAGTATCGCAAAAGGGAAGTATAATACACTTAGACATTAAATTTAAACTGGGGCACAATACCTCAGCAAATATACTCTGTCGCATTCCCTCCTCTGGTCTCACACAGTCATGGTTTTGTGAATTCAAAGCTTGCTAGTGCACACAGACACATGCACCCTAGTTATTTATGGTGACAGGGTGAGTATGGCTTGAAGATGGAAGTTTTGAATATGTGGTCGTAAAAGAAGTTGAGTTAGGGTGAGGCGGGGGAGACTGTGTGAGACAGAGCCGGGCCGTGGGAGGAGCGAGATGGGAGGACAAGGGGACAGATAAGTTGACAGCAAGCTGTAGCAATGATTTACCTGAGGGGTGTACCACAGCCACGGGCCAATTTTCAGCATCATTAAAGCGTTCGCTCTCGCACTCACCCACTTCTTCAGTCTAACCTGCTCTTTCAACCAGAATGTGTGTTTCTTTCAAGTTTTTTCACACACGCACACTCTGCTTTGTGTCTTCTTCCTCCAGCGATCTGGCTGACACCTCACTATGGTAACCAGTGGGCACCCAGCCACAGCCGCAACAAGTCAGTGTGGTTCCACTTTGCGTCCACTAACAATCATATATTCCAGTACATCTCACTCACTACACAGACAAAATGTTAATATGCAATTTACATCGTATTTGCCGTTAACCTATCCTAGACTGTTGTTTTACCATCTTCACTATTTCACTATTAGCACTGACATAATGCTGGTGGTGATGGGTCAACACCGTGTTTATGACTGACAGAAGACTTGCATAGTTTGAAATGGTGGGATTTTAAGGACGAGCCCAGGCATTTGAGAGTTCACAGGCTGTAGCAGAATGATAACTGTTGAATCATTGCTATGTCAAGAGCTTTACGACGGATGTTATGTCGTGTTTTTATGACATTTGTGATTAGGAGTCACGACAGGCGCTGTAATTATGATGTTTTTGTGCAGGCCCAGGTCTGCTGAAAATCATGGCAAAACTCTCTTCCCACATTAAATTCTCCACAGTAGCTTTGAACACTATTCGCGGCAACATAAAGTAACAATACAGCATCATGCTAGAGTTATACTGCAGTAATGTAGGGCTACGACATGATATTACTCCTCCATTTACTCAGAACTAAGATTTGATATGCACTTTTTTGTACTCATTAGCAGTTCATCGTTGGCATGCAGATACAGCAAAGGAGATTTACTGTAGTGATGAGGAGGCTTTCAGAGATGGACAGTGTTTGAAATGAAGAGCTTTTTGAACAGATTGTGTTTAAAGTCTATTAAGATAGATGACAGATGCAACTTTCTACTTTAGCAGCTTAATATCATCATTATTATGGAATTAATGCTCATAAGCTTTTCACTGGAGATTCAGCTGCAGATTTTACTTGTTAATTATCCTAGATTTTACATTTCATAGTTATCAACATGAAAGGCTAATTTACTATGTGGCCATTTGGCTATTTAGCATCAATCTTTATTACAGTTTATTATAGCTTATATTGCACACAAGTTTACATCACATTCATGCAGTTCTAAATTTGTGCCTAAAATAATCAAAAATATTCAAAGTATCTTTATAGATCCTTCTATCATGACATTGTGTTGTATTTTCCCCTATAGCCCTATGGCAATATACTGCCTAATAAAAATTGCTGCCTACCTTTTAATCAATACTGTTAGCATTTTTTATGATTTTCTATTTATAATTAACTTGAGTTATGCTGCAATTAAACTATATTCAGGTTTAGTCAGAAATAGGTGAGATTTCATACAACTGTTTGTGTAATGTGTGACGATATTTTCCATGCCTGGCTACAAAAATTTGTTAGACACTTTGATGCTTGATTTTATCTGCCGCATTTGCACCCAGTTTTTACTAGAGATTTTTAGATGAAAAGTTGATATGTGGATACTTTGCAATATGTAGGATGTGTCCTTTCATCTATATCTTAATCATTACCATTGTGTGTTGTTTATCCATGCTTAATCTACATTTAGTTTTTATTTTCTGCTTTCAAATGCTCACTTCAAGTCTATTAAGAGTTAATATTTGAGGTGTTTTGTTGAACGATGTTGGTGCTAATGAAAGGAAATGATACCAGCATGTTGAGTGAAGGTGATGAAAATATGTTTAAGAAATTTATTTTAATGTTTAATGTAGCCACAAAAAGGAGTAAATGTCTATCTAGGTATTTTAGCTTTGTAGTCATGTTGATTCACATATAGAGCGTTTTGAGGACTCTGGTATTCTTTGCCAGAAAACAGCACACTACACTATGTATATTCTCCATGGTCTTTGTTTGTGGTTGTAATCTAACTTTATGTCTATATCTTAGGGAAGTTTTTTTGTTATTCCACTGAGAGCTCCAGTACGAGTGCTACTTGTTAGGACACTGTCTCACATTGCAATAAAGCTCCAGTGGTTATGGTTTGATTTGGAGTTTTGTTTGTGAGGGTTTTCCCACATGTACACCACCGCATATTTTTCCGTCATGTAACAGGCTTTTGGGTGGGGCTCTGTATAATAAAATGGTGTGTGTATCCATTATTGGGTCTAATGTGTCTTTTTCTGGCCAAAGATCACAGCAATATTTTGATCCTCACATGACATTTCACTGGTAATTAACTATGCCATTTCTTTTCGTACAGCTATATAGCCTATATTCCCTTTTGGCTCATTGCCTGTTTCAGATGGTTTCTCATCTGGACTTTCTCTCCACTCACCTTTGGCTCTCCCACAGTCCACCCTCAGGGCTGACCTCCTCATCATCTGCCTCCCCATTCTTCCAGCAGTCTCCTGCTTCCTCTTTTAAGCTCCCCGCTGGCCCCCTACCACACTCCCTCCATCTTAAGTCTGGGGTGACGATAGCTAATTATAAAATCAATGATGCCGGGCTGCCTAGTTTACAGCCTCCTCTAAAACCTTAACTGGGAAATCACTGTGGGATTGATGACTCCCTCACTCTTTATCTCTTTTAATTAGAAATGTAAAAGATATGAAGACCCAGAGGCCAGAACACATCTCCTAGTTTTTTTATGGCTCTGACGCCAGCCTTCCCCAGCCCTTGCTCCCTTTCTCCAAATCACTGCTTCCTCTACCTGGTCTTGTTTATTTCCTCTGCCTTGCTCTTGCACGCCTTCCATTGTGACTCTTGTCACAGATACCTTCACTGTTTCATCACTTTCTCCATTACCCTTTCTCTAAGCTCGCCTGCCTGCTTCTCTGCTCATACAGGGGAAGGTGTTAAATTTATGTTCTTTGCACTTAAGGTTTCTCACCTTCTCCTCACCTCTCCTCTCTTCCCTTGACTGATTCCCAACCCTGGAGGGAGTCACTGCACATGTAACAAATGATGAACATGTCCTTTTTGTCTGTTTCAACCCAAGCAGGAAGCAAACTGTAAATGATGTGGTATTTCACATTATGACCCTGATCCCAACACAATGCATTCAGCATATGACATACACACCTTTCTGACCTGTATATAGCTTTATCAAACCCAGATCACATACACCTCCACCCTCTGTCTTTATCACACTCTGAGCCCAGGCTCTTCCTCCCTAACTGCTGCCAGGAGCACTTAGGTTCACTGAGCTTTATCCTCCCGATCACTCTCTGAGGAGCTGCAGCTTCTGCTGCATTATCTTTCCTGTGTGTTTAGGTACCACTGCAGTTTGTTCATGTTCAGAGCAAACTCAGCAGATGTGCAGCATGGTCTCTCTTTGGGTTTTAAAATTCAAATGAATTTCTGTGGTATGCTGCAGTCATGACCTACTTTTATGGATTCTTTACTATTTTCTCTGAATAATTGATGTCCTACGGCTGCAAGAATATTACAAGGATGATTTTTTTCCCTACCTTTTATTGATTCCTTGTACAGTTATACCATTTTTCTAGAGGTCTTTCTTTACACATTTTCATCATCTATCACATCATCTTTTAATTTTCAGTAAAGACTTCCTACTTCAGGTAATTAGATAATCAAATATCACTGATATGGAAGGCTGAGTATATAGAAATCTTGCCTGGCTCCTTTAAATTACCTCAAGCACACCCAAACCCTCCCTTGGGTTACCATGGCAACACGTTCCAGGGGCTCAATATATGAGCCCATTTGATTGTTCCTTGTAAAATAGTGCATAATGTATGGACCTTATTTTAATTCCAGTCTGGCATTATTGATCTGTCTTTAATGATAGTTAATTAAAGTAATCATATAATTGATAGAATCTCATCTCTGTTTATCACCCTCCTCTGATTCTCTGTCTCTGTGTCTATTGATAAAATCAAGTCGAGGCGTTAGTATCCCACACTGGTGCACTAGAAAAAAAAACATCAGCCCTTTATCAGGATATCAACAGAAGGTGATCGCATCGGTGAAAGTGGTGTAGCCAAGGTAGGTGTTAGCCTATGCAATATACAGTGGAAAGAAAAGTTATGTGAACATGTTGGAATTTCATATTTTTATGCATTAATTTTTCAGAATATATGATCTGATCTTATCTAAGTCATGTATTTATTAAGAACAACCATAAAAACCCTTTGAATAATGACCTCAACAAAGTTAATTGGAGTCAGGTGTTAGCATAAGTCAGAAAAATTTGTTTGGAGGTTTGGACTAGAGCTACTTCGACTGACAAAAAACACTCTAGCTTTTTGAGTTTGCTCCGCACAAGAAGAATACGCTTTACAAAGTGATGTCAAAGACTTAAGTCCACAGTTAGGCAAACAATCTACAAATGGAGACACTTGGGACTGTGGCTACTCTATCAAGAAGTCAGTCAAAATTACCCTAGGAGCACAACAACACTCATTAATGAGATAAAGAAGCAACCCAGAGAGACAGATAAAGATTTGAAGGCATCATTGGACCTCGCTAACATTTGTGTTTATGAGTCTACAGTACGTAAAACATTGAACAAGCAGGGTGTATATGACTGGATACCACAGAGGAACCTGCAGCATTATTAAAAAAAACATTGCTGCCTGCCTGAAGTTTTCCAGCACATTGACAGTGGTTTTGGCACTGTGGACTGATGAAACTATGATTTAACTATTTGGAACACACAGCACTACATTTGGCATTAAAAGAGCAGTGCATATCACCATGAAAACATCATCCCAATTGTAAAAAGTATGGTAGAGGAAACGTCATGATTTGGGCCTGCTTTGCTGCATCAGGGCCTGGCCAGCATGCAGTGAAGATGAATTTGTCAGGTTCAACTCTGTAGAAGTTGGGTGGTGCTACAGGAAAATTACCCAAAACACATAATAGAATGGCTTCAGAAAAACAAAATACTTATGGAATGGCCAAGTCAGATCCCAGATCTCAACCTAGAAGAGATGCTATGGAACATCTTGAAGAGAGCCACAAATATGAGATGTTATTTATGGTTGTTCAAAATAAAGACACGAAAAATCAGAATGTTTTTGTGTTATTATTTTAGGGACATTATATTTGTTAATACTCTTGACTTAGAAGAAGATCAGACCCCTTCTAATGACAAATCGACGCAGAAAACCGTTAAAATTCCAAAAGCTTCACATATATTTTCTTGCCACTGTATATATAACGCTTGATTGAAAATGTTCAAAGTCTATACAAGGTTTTCTGCTTGTATTAATTTGATTGTTAGAAATGTGGTTCGCACAACTGTGTTAGTTTGACAAATGTGTGTAAAGCTCTGACATCTGTTATGGTTTCACAAGTCATTACCAGAACAAATTCAATTTTTAATTCAAGATGCCAAGATGCCCCTTTGTATGCAATCAAATATCACATAAATCCAATATCATGTTTGATCATCTACTGACTCTTCACTTTAATTATCTTTTTAATTTTCCCTGGTAGACCTCTAATGTGGTTTCCATTTCATGTCTAATTTGCACTTTTTTCATTTGTTTTTGTTGTGATTTACATGCTTCCCATGTGTACTCTTTTTACTGTTACACATGATCCACCTAAAATTCAGTCATAGCAGATTTACTTTTTAACTTCTAGACCAACCTATCTGTAAAATCTAACTACCAGAAACAACAACTGTGATCAATTTTTATGCTACCAAGTGCACAGAACAGATCTTAAGAACAGACCTTTATCTGATGTCCTTGTTCAGCAGGAGATTGTGATTTATTAGCCTCTGCACCCACAGCTCTCATGACCCAACACACCCTAAATGTAGGGTAAATGCTGCATGCAGCAGTCTGCAGTCATAGTGCAAGAGCTCCCTCTACTGATGCATACAGGTAATCATTTACAGTCATATTTCAGGCAAAACATGTCTGCATAAGAGAGAAAAATGTAACAAAAAAACTCCAGTAATCTCACAAAATTAGTTTATTGTGCCTCTTACTGTTTATATGGCTTTTTGTATGACAAGAGTTGACATAAACAGAGGGGAGACAACACCTTGGCCACATTGAAAAACAAAAACTAAACAACGTATTCTCAATTTTCTGCCTGCATTACTATCATTAACATCATGACAGCCTGGCAGAGAGAGAGCGAGGATGAGGTCATCACACAGATTTTTGTGTGACAGCACCGTAATGAGGACATTCACCCAATGACTGAAAAAGCATTCACATAGTCACGCGCGCACACA
Organism: Anabas testudineus; assembly: GCF_900324465.2. Taxonomy (NCBI): domain Eukaryota; kingdom Metazoa; phylum Chordata; class Actinopteri; order Anabantiformes; family Anabantidae; genus Anabas; species Anabas testudineus. The sequence goes on along the minus strand of NC_046616.1, from coordinate 13,305,039 downwards.
CACACACACACACACACACACAACTCAAAATGAGACGACCTGCCCGTATTTAAAGGATGGGACGTCTCACAGCTACAGAAAGAACGTTCATATTGCTTCAAAGATAGACAGAAAAAAAACCCTCTGTATTGTAGATCAGCTGTGCTCTCTCAGCTGATCGCCTGCTGAGACATTTTGGCAATAAAGAAATGATACATGAGAGCACTTAATCCTCCACAGTCCCTTAAAAGTGAAGTGAGGATATACACAAGAAGACAAGATGATATAATGGCTTTTGGGATGAGAAGGCATGTTTGCTGCATGTATGCCAGCTTCAGCACAGGCAGGGCAGTAAGGATGATGATGATTCGCCCACCTTATGGGTGAGTCAGACTGGCATCCATGATGTTTTTCAGACTTGTCATCTTCTATGTACACGCAGAGGGGTTGAGCTGATCAAAAAAACTGAGTCAAGAATACACACATAAATATTGCCTGTTTCTAGCATGCCTGAAGGCAGCTAGGGTTTGGTCCTTACTGAAAAGCCCTGAGTCTGATTCCAAAACGTCTTCCATAAGGATTCCTGCTTTTGACTTGCATATGTCTTTGATCGTTGTGTTGATGCATAATGTTGCTACCAATGTGTGGATGTTTCTGTCCATGCTGAGAGTGTGTATTTGTCTACTGACATCATCAGGGAGTGCTCTAAGTTTGATTGTATTCAATATATTGATGTGTTCATCAGTCTGGACATGCTAATGGCGATATATAGACTCAATAATAACTCTCAGCAGAAGAGATGTGTCCTGCTTGAACAGAGGATCACAAAAGTGCTACATATTATGGTCAAGTGTACATCTCTGTTTGGGCACTTTATGCCAAGTCAGCGCATCTACTACAGCTAAGGGTAGAGTGAAAGATGTGGATGTGTTCGATGCGGTTGTGTGTGTGTATACTATGTATGAAAACTGCTGTGAGGATCACAGGGTTGTGGCTGTAGTCAAACACATGCTCCAAAAATGACTTTTCCTAACTTTGGCACAAAAATACTTACTTTCCACAATAACAGCATATGTTGACTGCACTGAGAGCTTAATAGAATAATGCCAATTCCCTGATGACAGAAACCGATGAAGTCCCTGCAACATAACAAAAGTCCTCTGGGTTGATTATCATTGACATCCACAGTGAGCCAAAGTGCCCAAAAAAGCCCCAGCTAAGTAGCTGATAAGGAAGACCTAGCCAGTTCTGATTACCCTTCTTTCCCTCTGAATATCTTCTCAGGAAAGCTCTTCAAAGAGAAAACTCATCTAAATGATTCATATATAAAACCAGAATAACAAATGAAGACAAAAATATAATGGTATATAGATATGTATGACTTATTCATAAATTGGAAAAAAAAAATGAAAACAATATTCAAAAGCAATAACCACAACAACAAAAGATTACGTGATTTGGTTTTGCCCTGTACTCTTGTTTTCTTTTGAGAAATGTGCTTGTTTTAATCCACTGGACTCAACTGCTCAATTCTGGTGTGTGGTTCTGTCATTCCCCCTATTTAGATACAAACAACAATAGTGGAAATAAGAGGCATTTAGCTTTTTCAAAGAGGTTATGTTCTTTTTGTCGCATTAACTTCCCTCTTGGCTATGCCAGGAGTTCATCTCTCCTTTATTTTTCTGTAGTTCACTTGTCATGGACCATGCGGCCTGAGTTAGAAGTGTCTGTACGCATAAGGCTCTGCTGTGCTCCACTGCGGAGGAAACGCTGTGCAGTAAGGAGAGAGAAAGGGGAAGGGGAGGCCAGCATTTTGTTGAGGTGGGTGAGTTAGGTTGCACTGTATGCATTTCTGTCTGTGTGTTTGTGTGTGTTTGAACCAGTATATGCACGAGTGTATGTATGTATGTATGAAATGCTCTGTTCACTGCGCCCGCCCAACAAGGCCTTTCCTCGACCCATCCACGCCATCCAGAACCCCCCAGGGCTCCCCGTCACTGTCCGAGCCCCTGTCTCGCTCTTCATCTCCCACGTCGTCATCGTCATCCTCGTCCTCCTCCTCTGGTGACGGCTCACTGCCGTTCTCCGTTGCCCAGCTGTCGTCCTCATCCTCAGCTTCCTGCTTTAATACTAGGGCTGGTGGTGGAGGCGGCGGTGGTGGTGGTGGAGGCGGTGGGCTGTCGTTGCTCTCGGTTTGATCGTCAAACGCCTCTGGATTCTCCAGCATCTCCCTGATCAAAGGAGGCATTGGCCCTGGGATCTCCATCTTCAGAGTAATGGCCCTCTCTGCACCTGAATTTAAAAACCACAGTGATGGTAGAAAATTAGCATCTCATATATATCGTGTTTAAAAAAAAACCTTGCTTCCCTGTCTCATAGAGAACACAAACGGTGTCTATACCCTTGGTGCTGATGCCCCTGAGGTCAGTGATCTTCATCAGCATGCGGGGGAACATGTGCGGCTTGTTGGGGCGCCGGCGGCGGGCGTAGATTTTCAGAGCCTCAAGAAGAGGCTCTTGTAGCTTATCCACTTTCTGGGGCTCCTCCAGATCCATGCGGTCTGAGGAGGAAAGCAACATGATTTATTGTATTATTTGCCAAATTGTGTTGTGTGTGAATTCATTTTACATAGTAAAACAAAGGGCAGTTTTTCTTTGCCATTTCTTATCTTATCAAAACACCATCAGTATTGCTGACACAGATTTAGTAAAGACATTTTTTCTTTACAATGGGTAGTGTATGTTGCAGTACCTCCACAGATGAGGCAGATGGCACTGAGGAGGCCTGTTTCTGTGTCGTCCATCTCCAGGGGTAGAAGCTGACCAGCAAAGGCAAACACCAGATCTGTGAGCGGTCCGAAGCCAGCATTGTGCATCTGAGTGCGGTTCAGAGTGAGGCCATCCGAGAAAGTCATAGTATCCTGTTCTGGGGTGTAACGTGTGCAGATCCTCAGCATCTGTGAGCAGAGGAAGGTGAAAACCTTAACGTAAAAGTGACATAAACTTTTTACAGCACCAAAATATCTGCAGTAACTATAAAAAGAGGCATTAGCTTGGAGTTTTGTGATGTTTAACTTATGTGCAACTACTGTCACACTATTTCAGCAAAACTTCTGTTACTACCCTACTTCACCACCAGATGCCAGTATTTCCTTATCTCAGACCGTACTGTTTGTCCTGCCATTTATTATATTAATCAAAGTAAATAAGTGAAAAGAAAAAATAAACAATAATAAATAAAAATAATAATTAATTCTCACCAGAATGTCCAGGCAGGCTGACTTAAGTAAAGTGATCTGGTCAGCGATGGTGAGGGTGGTAAAACCTGGGAGCCGCTTGGCGAATTCCACAATCTTGATGATGCATTTGGTCGAGAGCTCACTGAACTTGTCCCACAGCCCCAGATCCAATTGCACACGGTGGTCAGAGCTGGAATTCTGAACACAACCACGCAAGCACACACACACACACACACACGCACAGTTCAGCATGATGTAACAGAGGTGGTGTGCAACGCTGTTTGCATCAAGGGCAAGTGTGTCTGAGAACATTTACATTTTACATCAATCAAGCGGGGGAAAAAAATCCATTTACATGTTACATCAATCATTCAGAGGCCACACAGATGGCTTAATGGGGAACTGAATAGGTTAAGCCACCACTATGTTGGGAAAGCTACGGTGAATTTACGTCTTTGCATGCAATTTAGGAGCCCTCTATGACAGCATCGCTTGAACAATGTTGCCACACAAAGTATGAGTGTGTGTTTGGACAATTCCTGTTTATATACCATTGTTGTGGGGACATATTTTGGTCTTGTGAGGAAATTTTTGCTGGTCCTCACAACTTCAAAAAGTGTTTTGGGGGCTAAGACCTGGTTTTAAGGTTAGGTTGTGGTTAGAATTAGGTTTTGGTGTAGGGTTAGGATAAAGTTTAGGGTGAGTTAGGGTGAGTGTCTTCACAAGTATAGCGACTTACGGTGGTGTATTTGCCTAACTGGCAAAGTGATGGGAAGGTTTCTTGGTGAGCTTTGCTGACTTTATTGACCAACTCTTCTAATTCTCCACTTAGCTCATAGCTTTCTGGAAGCACCACCTCCTCCTTCACATCCTTCTTCTTCTTGTTTCTGTCATTACGCACCGCTGTGTGAAGAAAAAAAATAACATCGCAAAAGAGTTAGAAGAGAGATGTGCTACTATTGCATTCAAAGTTTTGACCTTGTGCAATTTTAAAGATCATCTACAAAGTGTTTCTCTTCTCTATCCTCTCTATGCCTCTGTTACATGTGAAAACATCCACAGCACTCGGCTCAGTGTCTTTCACTACTGCCAAGGACATTTTGTACCAGTGTAAATCCGATCTCAGCAGCAACTAAGGTTGCGCTTAACAGTACTGACATATTTCCTTTAGCACAGAACGGACACTGGCTATCTCTTTCTTATCATCTGCTCTCTTCCTTGTCCATCTATCTATCTACTTGACCGGTGCACATGAGCCAGTCCTGCACTCTCCCTCTCTGCCTGCTCTCCCTCCTCCTCCTCCCATACTTTCCTTCCTCTCAGGATATCCAGTAATAGCAGAGGCACAATGTGATCCCGGTCTTAACACACATCCCACACAAACATTACACCCACATACATGTCCCACGGGCTCTGTAGCGGGCAAGAAACTGCCACTTCAACATAGTCGTCCACACGCAAGGTCAAATTGAACAGAGCGACCAAAACTCAAAATATAGTTTTATGCTCTTCTGCCTTTATGAAAGAGAACAGTGTTCGATAGCCAGAGGGGTATGGTTTTGTGGTGAAACAGGAAGTCAGAATCATTTCATGAAATGATTAGTCATATGATTGGTACTGTGCCGAGCCTCGCCCTGATCACCACCTCTAGCAGGCTCATCATCTGCTTCAGTCTATGAGAGCAATCAAAGATCAATCTAGATCACAAGTCACATTGTGTAAATCAGGTCATTTGATAGTAAAACAAAAATCAGATCTGAGCCAAGAATTAAAATGTTAACTGCTGGCTAATGTCTCCAGGGTAGTAAGGTATAATAGTCTTGATCTATGTCTAAAATATGTGAAGGCCCAATCTTAAGTCCTGTGTTTATCTCTATATTCACTCACTTACACATGCAAAACGATCTTGTTTAAGTTAGAGTTAAAATGCCTGTTTGGGAAGTGGGTCTCAACATCTCTTGGGACTCTGGCCCTGGAGGGCTCACCTTCCTTGGACATGCCGACCTCAAAGCACTTCTGCAGCCTGCAGTACTGGCAGCGGTTGCGTGTGACCTTGTTAATCTGACAGTTCTTGTCTCGGTGGCAGGTGTACACCATGTTCTTCTGGATACTGCGGCGGAAGAAACCCTGAAGCATCAGGAAGCAAGAGACAAAAGGGGAGAGGGTGAGAGAGAGAGAGAGAGATTGCATATTTTAGTCAAGTCATCAAATCAAGGATGTGACACTTAACCGTTTCTGTTTCATACTGGCCATATCATCCAATAAATTCAGACAGAGCAGAGCTCATAAGGCTCTGGCTGGTGCGTCTCACCTTGCAGCCCTCACATGAGCTAACCCCGTAGTGGTACCCTGAGGACTTGTCCTGGCACACAAAGCAGGGCTTGTAGACACGAGGTGGGGGAGGTGGAGACGGAGAACTGGGTACCATCTCCTCTGAGCTGGTGCTCTGGGTTTCAACCGCTGTTAAAAAAAAAAAAAAGGACAGCAGAGCACATGAGCACAATCATAAATGTTTGTGCTACAGCTACTTTACCCTGCAACTGTCGCATTTGCACTTATCAAATGCACATTGCAGATGTGTACAGTCAAGTGTGAATAACTTAATTTGAAGATAGGACAGCTGACAACATTTTATTTTCCATTTGATTTGAGAAGTCAGTTAGAGATGCTGAGTAGCAGGTTGCTAATCATACATATCACATTTTTAGATGGCCTTTCCATGGAAGAAGATAAGAGTGAGAAAATAAAATAGAGAACGAACTACAGACAACAGTTTTTATTTAAAGGCACCAATTACCACCCTCAAGTCCATATATAGGGAGATTATTGGTTTGTGTGAACACAGGGAATCAGGGAGTGTCTGAGACAAAACAGTGTTTTAACATTAATAAACTCTAATGATTGACAGATTCTCTGATAACACCAGGTAACTGAGTGAGCAGCCAGAAGACAAAACTGGCTCTTCTTCATTCCACAGACTGACAACAGCTCATGACGACACTTTGCTTGCATAAATTAGACACGTCAAACATGCGGACAAAGCTTGTGTAAAGTTCTCCCTCTACTTCTCAAACTGGGGCACAACTGTGACATCAGAACTACCTTGAGTCACATACTTGCTATGGTCCATTAAGCTTCACTATATTGTAAAGTGGAACCAATACAGGATCTTTTGGAAGTTCAAGAGTGCAGCAAATGGATTTAAGCTGCTGCACACACATAGGAGCAGACCCTCGTCACACATGCTAGTCTGTACAAACTCATAGACACACATGTGCCACCCCCCACCCCAGCTCACCAGCACTTCTTTCAACTTTCACCCTTAGTCACCCTCAAACTTCAACCCCCCAACTCTGTATCCCACCACCCCATGACACACAGACCCTATTTTTCTCTTGTTTCCTGGCCCTAAATTCCTCAGTGCAGCCCTGCCAGGTTTTAATAGAGGCATAGGCTCGTAAGGCGGCCTATAAAGGCAGTCCCATGGCTGGACTGGAGGCCCCAGCCCGGCTGGCCTACACTTTATTGGGACTCGGTCACCTTGGGCAGCTATTCACACCACCAGCTGTAGCTCCCAGCCTGTAAAAAGAGCCAATCATAAAATAAAAAAACAGGGAGGCTCTAAAATTCTAACTTTTACTACCCCCACCTCCCCCCAACACCTTCAATGGAAAGCACAGAGGGCTAGCCTAAACTTAACCTACAACCCTCCCACCCCCACCCTCCAAACACCCAAGGATGAAGCAAAACCACCAGCTTGGCTTTTTTTACAAGAGAGGGGAGACTTCAAAAAGAAGAAAAAGGGGCATAAAAAGAGGAATTTGATAAAAAACAGAAAGGAACAGAGGGGGAGGAGAGGACACAGTTACCCCTGAGGGGAAGTCTTGTTCAAGACCAAACTGACCATTAATACCACTTCTTCTCCAGCTGCTGTGACTGGCCAGCTACTACCTCATTAATGATAGTAACAGAAATATGTCAGACATTTTTCATTTGTTGCCTGCTGCTTAAACATCTGTTTTTCATATGTATTTTTATATTTGACTATTCAGAATCCACATTCAAATTCCTCCTTTGAAAGGCGTACTTTGCTGGAGGCAAATATGTTTTCCATTAGTTTTAAGAGCAATCCCAAAGCCAAATGTGCAAATCAATCTAAAACCTGAAGTTTACACCCTCTGAATGTTTCTGCAGCAGTTCTCATATCTCTATGGCCAGAATGTAACAAAGCAGCAGGGTCAGTGGAAGAGCAGAAACCCTCTGAACGTGCCATGAACCTCTGTGTTTATGCAACAATAACAGCAGCAAATGAGGCTCCAGACCAAGCGCTGACAACCCCGTAGAAAAGGACAAACCATATGTGGCGTCAAGTAACGAACACTGACTGACACTGCCTAAATGGAGAAAGAAAGCGAGCCAAAGAGCAAAGAGCCATCCTGGAGAAAACTCGGACAGCAGTGAGAGAGAAAATACATCAGGCTCCGTCAACACATTGAACCTGGTTCCTGCCAGAGAACATGACTCCTGTTCCCGCCTCCCAGACTTCGCCTCATTCAGCCCGCTCCATCCAAATCCCCCGCACCACTTACCCCAGGGCGCCACAGTGAGAGGGCCCATTCAGACAGCCCCTTTCCCCAGTCTCCTCAACTCAGCTCATCACTGTTTAGAAAACAAAGCCCTGTGAAATGAGAGGCCCTCCTTATCAGCGCTCCGATGCCTGGGGCACCATTTGCATGACAATCCACCGGCTGAGGCCTGTGAGCCGATGATGGACGGATGAGATGAGAGGAGCGGGATAGGTGGGTGGCTGCTGTTGTTGGGGGTGGAGAAGAGGATAAAAGTGGCAAGACAGAAGGATAGTTGAGTTATCACTAGCCACTGTTCATTTCCTGCTAAGCATTAGTTTACTCCCTAATCCCTTCTCTCATTGCTCATTGCAAGTGTCCCAGGTGCAATGACCAGTACTGATCCCCTGGGCACATACACACACTGATAGTGTTCAATACACTACACACTACACAGAAGGACTACATTCACACCCCCACCCATACTAAAGTGCTCCAGCCAGAGTGGGATATGCAGTGCATCACTCTCCATAACCTCATTACATGTGAAATGTAACTGCAAATGACAGAAATAGCTGTTTAGCTGAAGGTGACTTCAACTGGGTCAATTATGTTAAATTCTAGGTCAGGTCAACGGGGCCAATCAATGTCCCTTTAGGTTTGACAAATAGAATATGAGAAAAACTGAGAAAAGGAAGGGATATTATGGAAAAATAAGGGACTTTTCTGGTATCACTGAGGCTGCCTGTTGTTCACTCGAGTGGAACGAGGAGTGTTTCTAATGTATGTGAGCAAAGGCATGACTCCGCAGCTCGTGTTTTGTGTTGCAACACACTCCTTTTAACTGAGCAGCATATGACATTCTGGCAGCGTAACAAGTTTTCTTTCACAATAGGCCTGCAGAATTTGTCTACGTGACTTGTTGGTGTGATTGAATCTTCAGTGGGACCTTGTTCCAGAAGTCTAGTCTTGGCATGTGAAAGCAAATGCACAGGCTGTTTCTGTGCATACAGTGTAGTACACACGTAAATGGCACAGAGATATTTCTAAGTCCTCATTTCTGTGTTTATGTAATTTGCGTGTGTGAGAGTCCAACCAGCGGCGCTGCCCACTCTCTGGAGCCTCAATTTGATTTGCAAATGCAGGACTGTTGGTAACAGTGCAGCAGTGAGCTCCAGTGTTCTCCATTAAAATATCCTCCTCTGTCTGTGCAGCTCATTGTGTTTTTTCTTTTTGTCTACATTTAACTACAAGCATGGACATGTGGGGCCTTTTTCCCCGTCTCTACCTTCACTAAACAGCTTGCAAAGCTTGCGTGTTCTTGTCAAATGCACTGAGCAGTAAAAGCGTGTGTGAGACTTGGAGGCAGTGTGTGAGAAAGGGGCACACAGTAGGGCTCACTGTGAAAAGAGGGTTAGGTACTGGGCAGTGGGTAGTGGCAGAAGGGGAGCAGATTGAGAGAGGATGGTGAACAGTGGGCTGGAAAACGTGCTGGCACACTAGGTGGGGCCTTTGAGGGTGCCTTTGGCCCTCTACCCCATAGCAGAGGCTACAGCACCACAGGGAGCTGACTGAGTGACCATCAGTGCACTGAAAGGTTTCCATGAAGAACTGACTTCATGAAAGAGGAAAAGAAAGTACCCCACCCTTGTCACTGGTGCCAGCCAGCATGTTTCACTCTCCTTCTTTCTGCTTCTCTGCCCACGTCTTCCTGCCATCCCTCTGAGGCTTCTGCTACAAGGTCCCACACAACAAGCTCATTTCCTTCCTCTTTTCAGAACCAATCTTTCCGGAGGATCTCCGTCACTGCTTTTGTACCCACTTCTATGTGTCCCTTGCTGCTGTACCTTCATGTGTGCTCTCATTTCCCACAGGTGGAACAATGCTGCTGCTCTGTTCAGGCTCTGTTGCACACAGTTGAGTCACCTGCAAGCTTTCAAGTGGAACATCTATTAAGTCTCTATTGTGTGAGTTACACAACCACTCACAATGTAACCTGCCTGCAATTGAGAAAGAATTAGTTTTGTGGAGTATTGTGTAGAAGTGAAAAACAGTGAGGGGGGAGGGATTAATGTGTGTGTTGAAAGGAAGGTGATGCCTTTATTAAAGTGGCTGAGCAGTAGCGATGCCTTTCAACAGCTGTAAGAAAGGGAATTACCTGGTCTCATACAGACACACACTCACACATGATTAAAGAGGCCTTGCTATGCTGTATTTGAATCAAGGCCTATGATAAAACTGGGCTGCTGACCAGGAAATGGTTTGGTTTTGAGCAGTGAAAACACACCACGCTGGCCAGGAAGAGTGAGAAACCAGACATTAACAAACACACACCCCTTTAGGAATTTACACCCTTATGTCAGAACCAGCAGAAAGTCATGAAACACAGAGACCAATGAACATGTGTGAGTGCACGATGCACAGACATTTGAGCCCATATTTATATGTGGTGTCGAAGGTTTCAGCATGTGTTCATAGCTGCTATGGGCTCAAATGACAAAGCACTGGACTGGCGAGTGACACAATGTGACATGGCACACACTTCCCACTTCTTCATCTACAGCTCCCCAAATGAAAGCGTACAAGACGACAGAGCAGGAAAGGCAGCAGGTGGGATAAGCCTGTATCCTTAGGGCACATTTTGGAAAGTGGAATTACCCTTGCAGTCTGGCGGTACTCTCAAAACACCCTTTCTTCTTTACAGCACCTCATAAAGGGCCTTTTGATATTTTCTTGATGGAGTCAGCCAAGCCAACATTTGGCAGCAGACACCCCCCTTTTCCTGCACCACACAACCCTGTCAAGAAACACACAAGTTGGCTTCAAACAGACAAACCTGCCCACCAAGTTCCCTGTCCCCTATGAACCCAGCAAAAAAAAAAAAGTTTCCTTCAAATGTCCTTGTATAAAACCTGAGGAAGGAGGTATTAAAAAGATATGGAGATTAAGGGAAACATTGTTTGAATGGAAGGATTTTAGTCAGTGGCCTTTCGTGGCTAGCACAGGAAAAAGCAGACAGTCCAGTGCAGATCAGTGGAAAAAACACTGCTCCTCATCCCTGTGGTGAGCTCCAGCTGACTCTTCATCTGCCTACCAGCAGACAGAGAGGAGCACAGCTCTCCTCCGGTGACTGGAGAGTGAACCCAAACCTGGCAATGCGGTGCAGGCCTGGGCCATTGATCATGTCAAGAAGACAGGACAACTCTCAGACAGGCGAGGAAGCAGCCAGACACTGGAGGCAGGCAGACTGAAGAGGTGAAGAGAGGGAAACCCTGGTTCTTTGATCCGTGGGTTGTTTCTTGTCCTTCCAGACTTCCCCTCACCATCTGTAGCCATGCCTCTCACCTGTCTGTCTCTGGCAAGGCCACTACTTGTTCAATTGCTATTGCTTCCTCCCCACAACAATAGAAACCTACAAAAGTAGAAGTAGCCCAGTCGTGGCTGCAGCCTCGCTCTGTCAGAGGAAGTGAGGGAAAAGGAGGATAACGTAAACAACAACAGTAGTATTCACTCCAGCTCATTGGGGAAGCACCGCAGGCCAAAGTGTGCAAGAGCAAACCTCTTATTGGAGGGAATAAGCACACCCACACAGATCATACGCACTCTACATATAAACGTCTGTGCCCAAGTATCAGCACACGTTGTTACTTCTTTCCTAGACCTTGTAAATCATGTCAGGTCAGAGCAATACATCTAATATGTACGCAGATTCTAGTCCAAATTTGCATTTCCACCTAAAATTTACCCCCCACCTTTACTTGGAAGGACTTTGAAAGCACCACTTTCAGCGAGACAAAGGCAAACAAGAAGAAACTGAGAGTGTAATAGACAGAGGGTAGCCTGGAAATGACTGTGCCTGAGTAATTTGCAATCAATAGCTATAAGGTGATTTCTGAAACACAACTACACTGGCACAAGTCCCGCTAAAGTGCCATATACACTCAGTCATATCTCACATTGAAGTCACTCTGGGAAACTTCTGCTTTGAGTATTACAGTGGAGAAATGATGCATATCAGAGTTTTTCATTTTTGCTTGGCAACCAACTGACAACAGGTTGCCCAATTCTGTATTTGGGCGGAGGCTGACAGAGCAGCAAGATATACAGATTGGGGCCTTAAAGTGATTCATTTCCTTTTCTGTCTGCCTCTCAACGTGTTGGAAGTTCCATGTGAGATTAATATGGGGCAAAAACATCACATTTTTACAATTTGACTGTCACCATTCAGAGAATAACATATATATTACTGAGCAAGCAAGCAATGCCCATTCAGTCAGTTCCCACAGAGGCAGTGTACCCTGAACTCATTCAGCATTCCTGAACAAGGCATAAATCATCCCATGCAGCACCTAACTTCTTTGCTGGATCGCTTCCTGTCTAACTGGCTGTCTGTCTGGTTGGCTGGGTTTCTCTCAGTGTTTTCTGGCAAATGCGAGGTGCTCAAACAGTGGTGCTGATCAATCTAAAGCTACTGACAGGATGACTACAGCCAGCACTCATTCAATCACAGGTCATGCTACACTGAAGACATGCCCATATCCTCTGCTAGTTTGTGGTCACTCAAGAGGATGTACCGTTTTTTTGTTTGTTGTTTTCTTTTGTGCCCATGCGTGCTTGCTCATGTAGCTCGTGTGTCATGTGTGGTAGAGAATGCACTTCTTGTGTCAGATGTTGAGCAGGATGTTCACTGCAGCAGCTCACTGAAAAACTATACACATAAACTGGGTGTGTTTATTTCAGTATGTTGGTTACTGTTTTTTTCCACCTATTAACTCACTGAGACAAATAAATTTCAAAGAAAAGGATGTGATTTAATAGCCGTGTTCTGTTTGACCAGGCTTGCTGTATTGTGTACAGCTGAACAGAAGGCTGTAGGTAAAATATAGACACATCCATCCATCTATCCATCCATATATTGTACAGTAAAATTAAAACCTCTGAGGCATGAGAGATTTAAAAATATGACAGGCGGTTGCAGAGAAATCTGATTGCTGACTGGCTGTATGTAAAGCTTTCAATATGTCAACACACTTGTGTTTCCTGCCTTATTTCCTGATTTCTGTCAGTCTGTGAACATTAAAATACACCCAAAACACGCACACATGTACACACCCGGAGGCATCTGTAAAGTTCTCCTTTATTATTCATGCTTTCCCAGTGAAGAAATCTCTAACTGGTGTCTAGATGCACATTAACTGGCACACCAAGCTTACACACACCTGTTCCCCCTCACTAGTCACACAGGCAAAATATACACAAAGACACACACACGCATACTGAAATGCATGTGTATACACACAAACAAATGAACTAATGCAAGTATAGACAAATGAACCATTTGCAGAAAAAGTGTCCATTGCAGTTGCACTTATGCACACTGGCAGAATTTGACTAATGTACAAGTGAAAACAACGCCAGCAGGCCTCCCTCCCTCAACAAATCTCTTCTATCACTCTCCACTGCTGAGCCCAGATAATAGCTGTACTACACCAGCCTCCCACCACTCCTTGCCAAACACTGTCACTGCGTAAACACAACCCATTCACACATACACAGAAGGAGGACAGTTGGACTCGTCTGGGTCTCTGGTCCCAGCTTGGCGAGCCCCTTGCTTCTCATAACAGTGAGCCCTTAGCAACGCTTGAGCCAAGCCGTCAGTCAATAACACTGTGGTAACAGAACTGCTCTCCTCACACATACATGCTCCACGCTGCCATATACATATGTATATGCTCTGCATGTGTATATTACACGTGTCAACAGTGCATCACATACTCCCCAGTGAAATAAACTCTGACAGGTGCACACAAGTATAGCATGCACACACAAATGCCAAGGTACACAATCATAGCTTGCCAATTGCCCACACTTTTGTACAAGGGAAAATGTGCCTGGCAGGCAAAGAGTTGTTCTCAGTAAACAGCTACAACAGCAGCAGCCAGACATGAGTGTTAGGGTGCGTAGCCACAATACCTCTGCGGCCAGCAAACTATTGTGAAAAAACTTGTGAAAGTTCACATTTTAAACCCAGCTAGAGCTGATACACAGTGGGCAAGCTTTTAGCTTTGTTGCCCCACAGCAGCCTGTTCTGTCGCGCTGAATCCCTGAACGGGATTCCTCGTAATTTTTTTAAAGAGTAAGCACTCTTGTGAAATACTGCTGCAAAATTAACTAAGATGGACTGCAAATGATAAACAGGCAGACCGAGGTGACAAATTCAGCCTCTACATGGTGGCTGATGAGTTTTATTTACAGTGGTGTGACTGACGCTGCTGAGGGGCTATAAATTGCTATTAGAGCAGAGCTGAATTCCAACACAGGCCTGAGGAATTCAGCCTGGCACATTGTCTGTCTCTGTATTTGACACAGCATGGATGCCCAACACCAGCCGAACGGGCACGTCAACATTTCATACACTACACTGACATATAGGAGTTCACATACAGACTCTACACACGCATGTTGACACTCTCATATCTATGCAAAACCAAACATGGAAGGGGGCTTGTGGAAAAATGCAGAGATTGAATGTGTTTATTTATAGGCAGCACTGACTATTAATGGGCTCAGCTATTACTGTAGAGCTGAGACAGCTCTGTTAGAAAGGTGCAGTGCTAAAGCAACACAAGTAGTTCTTATACTGAAAATGGCGTCATGCTACATAAATGTTTTCCATGTTGTAATGTGGTATAATTAAATGAATTTTAAACCACTGCAGTGTTTTTAATAATAGGATTCGTCAACAACGATAACGTCTCCAGTGAAGATATATTTTATACTATGAAACAGGGGATCTACAAACTGCTCTCTAAAATTACAGCGTTTTCTTGATTATAGTTTAGACTTACAGACCAAAATGATTAATTTTGGCTTCACTGTTTCGGACATTTCACTTTGTGCTGATTTCCTACTTCAAACAGCTAATTTAGTTGTGCTGGTTTAATTGTTTTCAGAGACAAGTGAAGGTTTTTCCCTCGGCCATATCAATTACGACTCAGTGACCTTGGACCAGCTGACTACTTAAGCCTTTTAACTTCAGCACATTCTTCTGACATTATATTGAAAGGATCAACAAGGCTTATGTATATATAACAGCACTGGGAAATCCTCATTAGAACTGCAACCATGGTACTGTTAGACACTCTCTCTTCCCCACACACACACACACACACACACAGCACCGCTAACCAATATACCACTATCTATTCCCAGTCCTGCCCCCTCAGGCATTCTAATCTTTTAATTGAATCTTTTGTAATTATAATGAAATAACTGCGGACTTCCATCAGGGAGAAAATGATCGGGGCCAGAATGTGCCAGGGGTCACAGGAAGCTCTTATTTCTCTGCCATTTCTGCCGAGATATACCCCCATTTCAATTAGCTGTTCAATTCACATTTGAACAGCACATTAAGGGAAACAAAGAGCGGTGTCGGTCTGCGCATTGTGTGTACGTGGGATTGCACACACAGTGATGGATTACTCAAGCGATCTCTTACTACCTTGTCAGTCTCTTGTTTGTATCACTTGCAAGCATCACAATTAATATTCAAGCAGTGTTCGAGAAGATCGAGCTACACGTGTGCTCTGGTGAGAAAAGCACACTTCCCCTTCTTCTGACCCTGGAGAACTGCTAAGCGTAATTGTCTCATTCTTCTAAGCAAATGAACATTGACAGAGAGAGGTTTGGTCTGCATAGGCTCTCTCAAATGGCTTCCCTGGCAGTTGACTAATTCAGTTCTCATTGACGTATGACTAAATCAGTGTCCATTATCCTTACGTGCAGAGCAGCTCAGATGTAGTACCAGCTCCGTGGCATAAGGCACTTAGGGGCATTACACAAGCCAAGCTGGTTGAAAGGGTCTCCTTTTCAACATGATGACAAGGCCGCCACACATGGTGTAGATCTGACATTGGCTAGGCTGTAACCCCCTGACTAACCTCTGACACTGAGGTCTCACAACAGTGAACAAAAAACAGGAAAAATGACCAAACACTTTTTAAGTCTTATCATTGTTTCTGGCTAACAGCCAACAAGAGTGGCACTTATCACCACAGGCAATTTATTGCCAAGACAATGAGATACCCATTTGGTGAAAGGTTTAGAAGCACAAACATTTTTTTACTGCATTTCCACTGGTTATGAGAGACATTCGGACAGATTTTATTACATTATTACATTTTGTAAAATGCACCTTGAAGCCTATACGTAACATTCGGGAAACACTGCTAAAGTCTTTTTACAAAAAGCCCTGACCACAGTATTTCATTGTTAAGTATGAGGGCCAGGTGACACTCCAACCTTGGGGTTTTTAGGTGTGCAGCGTAGAGTGTGTGCTTGTGTGAGTGTGGCATTATCCAGGCAGGTCCTTCTGTTGTGCAGCTGGCCTGATTTAATGAGATATCAGACTCAAACATCAATTCATCAGCCTCACTGATGAAGACAATGAGGCACAACTGTTTCAGTAGAGAAAAGCATTATGGCTCCTCGTGCGGGGACAGGGCAACCTTGTTTACAAAGGTTATTGGGCACAGAGGGCTTGAAACAGTACACCACACCAGCCTCCACTTTGCTCTGCTCTGCTAGACTCTGCTCTGTTACCCTCAGGGCGGCTTCTCGAGACTTTTTATCTCTTTGATTTTCAGGAACAAAGGCCCAAAAAAAAATTACTTCTGGTATCTGGAGGCCTAATTGTTAAATGTGAGCATGTGTGTGAATGGGTTAAAAGGAGAGGCCATAGAGGCCTGATTGATTAAATAAACAAATCTCATCTTGTTATCATCAGGGCTCCCCTAGCTAAGCAGCCCAGGCTGGGCTGGCTGGAGTCCCCCTTGGCCTCGGCCTCCAATGACAGGGCATCTGTCTTCATTAAAGCCCAGCCAGTGTGCATGACAGCCACTGAAACGCTGGTGTCTTCACGATTAATGAAGACAGATGACTCCCCCAGAGAGGCAGTGAAAAGGAACAAAAAGCAGAAGGATGAACAAACAGAAAAACACAAAACAAGAATTCAAACAAAAAAGCTCCCAAAAAAAACAGGAACACTGGTCAGTTGTTATCTCAGGGCTCCATCTCGTCTTGTATTCTTGATTGTTTTTCCACTGTCATATCTGGTTTGGCTCCTTCCACATTTCTCCCACCATACCATGCATGCACACCCCCACTCCTTTTCCACTTTTTCACTCACACGCTCTCTCACAGCAGTAGTGGCCCCCTGGAAGTGTATGGAAAAGGACCCCAGTTTTGTCTGTCCAGAGACAGGCCTGTTGTTAGAGTCAGAGCCTCAGAGGTGGAAGGGGGGTGAAGAAAAGTGAGAAACTGAAAGCTGGCTTACTTAAGACTGTGTGCGCATTCCACATTTCTAATTTATTCATCCATTTATCCATTAAATAATTCATCCACTTATTAATTCATGGCTGTTTGGCTTCAGAGGAATATCATTATCCATCTAGTATCCAGAAGTGTAAACAATCCTCCGACCTATGAGCACTGCAGCAGGCTATACAAAACTTTGAACATCTGTAGTATTAAACAGGCTACATTCATCAGCAACAAATACATCAGAAACCAAACGTCAAACTAGAACAATGATTGAAATCACGAATGACTAATCAGAGTGTATATATAGCATCAGTGTTTTCTCTTCCTCTCGCTCACTTCACATTTTCCTCTTTCTTTCAACCTTGAATACTCTTGTATTTAGAATAGAGCACCTGGTAAGGTCAAACCTTGCTCACAATGTCACTGAAACCTGACTCCATGGACTCAAACTCAAAAGTCAAACATGACTCCTTGCAGAGGGACACATAAATACACAATGGCACAGACACACAGTGTATATCATATCATAGCAGAGTTTCTTTCAGATGGCTGAGCAGCTCAGACAGACTGTGGGCTGTGAGGGGGGGGGGGGGGGGGGGGGGTGAGCAGAGTGGAGTACAGGAAAGTAGAGGAGAAGAGAGGAGAGGATAGAAGAGGAGACAACAGGAGAGGAGACTGTCTCAGTCTTTTCCTGTGCTGCTCTGTAACCCCTGACAGCAGCCCTCTTGGCTGAGCCCTGAGGGGTAAACAAGCCAGCGACGAGAAAGAGAGACAGAGAGAGACATGGTTGTGTCATACAAGGAATCCAAACAGGATGCCACTTACACTGAACGCTGGCACTGCCCGTCCACGCGAAGGGGTCCAACCTTGTAAAGAAGGGGCTCGCCTTCCGCAGCATGCATGCACCACGGCTGGTGACATCATAGAGCTGATGGGGGCCCATTCCCAGAGCCTCCATACAGTCAAACATGGCACCCCCCCTCCCTTGGCAAAAATCACTACGAGCTCTCAGTCCTGCCTGTGTCCTGCCCTGTTTCCACCGCTCACGTCACTCGCAGTAGCAGCGACAACAACAAACAGCAGCAACAGCTAGCTGGATCTGCCGCCTTCCCTGCCCTCTGTTCACTTATCTCTCACTGTCACTCTCACTCTTTCCTGCCGATGCTGGAGTTTCCCCTCTTTCCCTCTCAGCTGGAATGCAGATCTGGTTCCTGACTGGATATGCTGTGCTGTGCTGGGCTGTGCTGAGCTGTGCAGAGCGTGACTCTGAATCTCCGCTCCCCCCAGCCCTTGTGCGAGCTGCTCCCTGTCTGCTGTAACAGACCTAAATAACAGCCTCTCACAGCTCTTGCTGAGCCCCAGACACGGCGGAGCAAACCAACTGCCTCGGCGTGACGCTCTGAGAGGGGGTGGAGCGAGAGAGAGAGAGAGAGAGAGAGAGAATGCCAGAGAGGGAGGGATACAGAGGGACCCAGGAGGAAGGGGGGGGGGGGGTGGGGGGTTAGCAGAGGGGGCCGGCCAGCAGAGCCTGCACTGGAGGAAGAACTGATCTGGTTAGAGAACAAAACTTTATTCCCATTCTTCTCTTGCGTTTTTGTCCGTGCTGCTTTTGTGTTTCATATTTCAGGCCCAAACGCAGTCCCCCTCCCATCGTGTCCTATTCAGATCTGGTCCCTGTCTCTGTCTGTCTTTATATTGCACCTCCCCCAATTCCCTTGCAGTAAATATGAGCCCCCTCCCCTCCCTCCTCTGAGCCTCCGTCTCTAATCATAACCATATTAAAGTCCTGCCACTGGCTGGGTGTGTATGTGTGTGTGGGAAAGAGAGCCAGAGACCGAGAGAGAAAGAACATTGTGCTGTGGTTGAACCCAGAAACCAGATGCCAGGGTAAATCCCTCCCTCCTCTCTGTCTGTTTGAGGGAACAGAGGATGGGTAGTTCTTTCTGTCTCTCCCTCTGGACATGCTTTAATAGCGATGAATGATGGTTGCCTTGCACAATCCCCGCAGTGCATTTACAAAAACACACTCAAAATACAAACACACCACGCGCTGAACACACTTCTCACAGGTTCACTTGACCTTGTTTGTGATTTATTTCTGAGCACCTTTTGCGAAGACATATACAGAAATGCAAGGATGCAGATGTGATGTTGCGCAAGCGATGAATTACGCTTTGTGTCAAACAGTCATTGGTCCCCTGAACGATCACTAGACTGTCCCACTGAAATCATGGCATACAAATGCACCGTCTACGTACAGACTACTTCGACACGGGCTGTTCTGTGTATCGCTAAACACAATTCACAGTTCTTGTACAGTGACACAGTAAATCAAACTAAATCAATAGGCGGTGTGCAGTCAATGAAAATGCCTGTCACTGGTCCTAACTGTTGCTCAGCAGACAGATAGTCTCTGGTCGGGCTAAACTGTGTCTGGCCTGCACTTCATTGGGATCCAGTCACCCTGGGCAGCTATTCACACCACCAGCTTTAGCGCCCGGCCTGTAAACAGAGCCAATCATAAAATAAAAATAATATAAACGAAACATCCAGGCTCTAAAAACAATCGGATGAAATGGGAGATAAGTGATACTAGAATAGCATCAGCGTGTGTGCCCTACACATTCATTTCCCCCTGTCAGACCAGTACAAGTGGTACAGCCCAGCAGGCAAAAAAGACACCATTTCCTGTCAATCTGTGCTGCTGGCTACACTCTTCATAAACACACAGTGCCCCCTCCTCCTACTTTTCTTCTGTCTAACACTTCACTCTTTTTCCTGCCTCATGAAAAAAAACTATAGTTTCACTTTATGGGATATTATGAATGATTTCAATTAAAATGTTTATTGTCCTGATCTATTCCTCTTGTTTATGTTCTTAAGCTGGCACACTCACACAGGTTGATAATCTCTGGTCATGCAGACACACACACACACACACGCGGTAGCAACAAACAGAAACAGCATCAGTAGTTTCTTTACGTCTCTCCATACAGCTATCAGGTCATAAAGAGGAAGCAGAGTGACATCAAGAATAGAACTGTAAGGCTAGATAACAAACTGTTATCTGTCAAAGATGCCCCTGCTAACCCCGTCTGTTGTTTTTTTCCACCTCTCCACCCACTTACACAATAAATAATAAAAAAAAAAGCCCTGATCTGGATGTATTTCTGATTAAATCATCACTGTCCCGAGTCACATTTTTATGATCCACATGCATTCTTCTCACACTCGTCTTTCGTCTCCTTCCTGTCTTTTTTTTTTTTTTTTTTTCTCACTGCTAGATTCATACAGCATCCTGGAAACTAGAAACTGGCTAATCCCCTGGTGTTCACATGTTCTTTGTAACACTGGCCTTGTTTGCCAGGGCTGCTCTGGTCTATGCTTGGTGAGCAGCAGCCCAATCGATTTATAATTTTCTGATCAATTCTTTTGTTTTTGGAGGTTTTCTGGACGTTATCTGACTCTCTCCTGGTTTTGACATTTCTCTTTTACTGTTTCTGAGTCTATAACTCAGAGCACTAACCCCAGGTTCTCCTCTTATTGGCACATTGTGCTGTGAGTTGTGAGTCTTCCAGCGCTTCAGAGGGTTTGCTGAGTGAGTTTAGACATCTAATCTACACATACTCCATACTGCTGTTGACCCAGGCCGGTCCCTGCCTCCCCTCCCTCCTCCCCTTCCTTCCCCAGCTAGAGAGGTTGAACTCTAGAAGAAACCCCCACTGGGCCACTAACTTCCCCCCCCCCCCCAACTTATCCTGCTCTCCCTCCTTCTCTCCCTCACTCTCTGGCTCACAAGTTGCTCCATCACTCTCTTTAATTCTTTTCCCCCCTCCTCTGTTTCTGCAAATACTCTTTCTCCCCATTTCATCAAGTTCACCATGGCCATTTTTTCCTGCCTGCATGATTTGTTTTAGTTGACAAAGTTCTCTGCCTTTGTTTCAGGCTTTGGAAATCGTTCATTTTCATTGGCTGCCAGCTCGCTGGGCATTTTGTGCGACTGCTGCTTTCAATCATGTTCAACTGCACTAATTAGAACAGCTTTCCCACATATTTAAAATGTTCTTCTTCTAATTATAAATCTATTAAATAATTCTTCTTCTATGATTTTTTTTTCTCACCCCCTTATCTAGGACACTACTGTAGGTCAGCTGGACCACACTGGTTATAGCACATTGTGGGCCAGAGCCCAGGAAAAATCAGGCTTTACTACTGTCTCACACTGTGATGCCAATTACAGATAAGACGTATACAACACATTGTTGCCACTTCCTCTGTATACAGCCATTGAGGTTCCAGCCAAGCAGTCAACAACACAGTGGTGTGTAAGGCAATAAAGGCAGCTTCTTTTTTTAATGCCTATGTGCTAAATGCAGCATGGTGATTTTGAAAGGAATGCAGAGCTTTTCCATGGCCGATGTGAGCATGTGTGCAGTGTGTGGACATGCTGAAACAGATTGCCAGTGATGATAGAGACACTGAACACCAGACCAGAGCGCCCTCCCACTACAGCCAGATTCAGGTTACTCAGAACACACACACACACACACACACACAGAAAAAACACACTCAACTCTAAACTGATTGTCTTTAAAAATAAAGTAGCACAATGAAGGAGCTAACAATCAGGAGCTGTGCATTTCCATTACATGATCACACGCTGTCATTTAGGTTGTTTCTTTTTTTATTCCCTTCTATGATTGTGTGTTGTTGTGTTTGTCAGTGAAAGCAGAGCACAATCCTAGCGTTCTTTCTCACCACATCCATCAACTGCTCCACCAGCAGCAGGTTTTACACATGTTCAGCTCTGACAGGACATGCAATCTTATCCACTCATTCACCTCACTCTCTCATAATATATCTCTGGGAGATACCTAATGGGTCACTGAGGGGAGACGTGGGGAAAGTAAGGCGTAACTTGACTTACAGAGCCCATTTCACACTGGTGGCCATGTTCGCCAGTGTTCACATGCTGGTCCCGTAAAGGCCTAACAGGGTTACTTTTCAGAACACTATCAGATTTGGCCATCATTCAGCAAAGTCCCTTTCACTCTGTCTTTTTCTCTCTCTCTTACTTCACTATCATGACATTTTGCTACCCATTTTGTTTTGTGGGGGAAAAATAAAGACAGATCTTTTAGTTGTAGCCAAAAATACGAACCACCCCCCTCATCTTGTTCACATAGTCTGGCCCTGCGCCTGTGTGCCCTCCCACGCCTTTCAGAAGGACCGTCCTTCCCTTCTCGCCATCGTACGCTTTTCGTCTCGCACGTGCCCGCCAAGGCCCATCCGAAAACAGACGCCACCCATATTTAATAGTAGCTTCTTTATCTTCATCTGTCATCATGTCAGAATTGTAGTACACTCTTGGCCTCTCCCTTACCCGTAAGCTTTGCTGACTTTCAACACATGAAATCGCTCTCTCACATACAGACACACAGATGCACACATAAATACACACACACACACACAAAAAAAAAACACACAGTTTCAAAAAGTTTCCAGCACTTAGGGCAAATTGGCTCCAACTTGCAGAGAAGGATAACGAGAAAAAATCCAAGGTGAGAGCTGAGGGAGAGAGAGAAAAGAGCTGGGGAACGCAGGAGTGCATAAGCCGACAGGGTTTAGGTGGATTTCATCAGAGGAGCAGATATTCCACTCCGTTTCTGAAACACATCTTCACTGTGTGCTTAAATTGTCTGGAAAAACAAAGCGGGCCTTTCTGTTCATTTCCCTCCTCATCGGTTGAAACATGGCCAGTGCTGGTTGAAAAGCAAAAGGAGCCATGTGAGGGGAATCGATTTCCAAATAGGAGTGGAACGCCTCAGAGAGCTGTCATCTCGAAGCTAGTGGTCGCCTAGGGAGATGAAAGCAGCGATGTCAGACGATGCGGAGCTGTTTATTAAAGCAGAGGAGGCTCCAGTCCCACTGATAGATCAAGGGCACAGCCAAACAGCGCTACACATGCTGTCATCACACACAAGTACACACAAATGGTCCAGTCCCAGCATTGCTAATTTGCTATGTGCTCATGGTCACAGGAGCAGAGATGCCAGCAAGCAGATGGCTCTAGATAAGTGCTTTTTTTCTCATGAAGTTTTGAAATTGAGAATATTGGATGCTAGGGTCAAAACTAAACATTGCTTACACTGATATAGTTTAATAACTGGTTTATAAACTTATGAAAACTTACAAAAACTCCATTTAGTGTTTAGAAAATATAAACTTTTATTTGTCCCTCAGTGGGGAAATTTGCAGAAAGGGCAGAAATAACAGCAGAGATGACATTACTCATAAATAGAACAATACAAAAAAACTTTATTTTTTCTATACAGGTTTGTGGATTAAACTACACAAAGTTTCTAAACCATAACCTACTGTCAGAAATGATCCTGATTTGATTTTATGGTTTTATGATAAAGGCTCACACAACTTGATGACACAATGTGGGTATGTGATCATATCCTTGAGATCAGGGATTATAGTACTGATATGCATTCAAATACATCATCTTCATCAACACCAATTTAATTCTCTTCCCTCCATTGAAACTTCTTTGAAGTGCTAATCATCCCTTTGTGATGACTGCATTTGTAATGAAGTTAATAATAAAGTATTAATATAATGTAAATAATGTATGTGTATTGAAGATACTGCCAGTTTCCATTAATCTCATGTTTGTTTTTATTTCTGATATCTTCATTTATAACTTTTATTCCCTACTCAGCCCGCATCTTCTGCGACTTCAATACATCAAAAAGAGCTCAGTAAATGCCACTAAGATTGACAGAGGTCGGAGTCGGATTGACTTTGTTCTCAAGAGCAAACAGAAACGTGACCTCTCAGGTATCTCTGAGGGTAAATTACAGTTTCAAAAGGGAGGTGACTTCACAGCTTGTTAAGGAGCACAAACAGAAGAGAAAAAAGTTTTGTCTTTTTGTGTCTGTAGGGATGTTTGCGACTGCAAGGAATTAAGGGGCGGCAGAGCTGACCTTCTGATTTTCATATCTATACATAGCTCCCTTTATCTTTTATCTTCTTCTGTCCCTTCACTCAAATATACAGTATACCCATACAAGCACACACACACACACGCACCCAGACAAAGCCTAAGCTTCACCGTCAGCCACATACATAATCATGGCTGGGCTGAAATCCAGCTCTTCAACTTTTGTGAAAATAAATAAAGTGCTACAATGTGCTGTTTGTGCTTCGCTTCGCCTCCATTGGAGAAGGCTTCACTCTGCTAGTCGACATCCTTCCCAGTTGTCCTTCTCCTCCATTTAAAGGTTGGCTTTTACATTCCCTCTCATACAACATTTCCCACCAAAATGGCTCCTTTACGCAACTCCCCCAGCTCCCTAAGCCAACATGACCTCCTTAAGTGTGCGTGTATGTGTGTTTAAGAACGCAATGAGTGTTTTTAATTATGTCACTGCATGAGGATATTTTTTTTCTGTTGGAACATTTGGGTCCTTTTCACAGCCTGCCTAACTTGACGGTTTGTGTGTATGCGTGTGGAGACGTGTGTTCGAGTTCGAACACACAATGTTGCGTGCATATATGCTTGGCAGCGAGTGTGCTAATGTTTGTGCATGTGTGCTGGAGTGTGTTGTATAAATTCGTGCACAACGCGCATTTTACATAAACAACTGTTCAGCTTGTCTCCACCAGAGGCACAACTGAGCAGACTCGGCTTTTACACAAGTTTCAACAGGCCATTCATTCCGTTCTATTAATACGGTGCTTTTTATTTCATCCCTCTGTAATCCAGCTCAGACTCTCACAGCTGAGCATCTCACCAGTTCTCTCACTCAACACGAAGCTAGAAATTATAGTCTTGAGTGGAAAGTCCGAGCCCTGTGAAGGACTTCAGATTTTGGTCCGAGCCATGTGGGCTGAAGGAAATGGCCTACTAGCTTTTCAAAACATCCCTGTGGCTGTGCTCTGAGGCCAGGGCTCCTGTGCTGATTGGTGAAAGCTTAGAGAGGTGTTTCAGGGCTCAATGGCGATGTTATCACATAGTAAGTGGCCTTAATGGGCTTCCAGCTGTTTGTTTGAAGGACTCCCATTATGACAGGGATCAACTGATAAGGGCTTCTGCTCCACACTGCCCAAAGAGTCGTTAGACCCTTTCATGGCTGAGCAAATGCCTTTGCACATTTACACAGATTTGTTTGTAAAGGATGAGAGTCTTGCAGCACACCCACATGGTCAGTGAACCTGACATGACTTGTGCTGAGGATTTCTCGGTCCACATTTGTTGCTCAGCATTAAGAATGAAGAAAAGCCTACTATCTCTACATGTGCAAACACAGTACACCAGTCCCATCCCTCCCCTCTCCTGTCTCTTCCCACTTCTGTGCAAAACAAATATTTCCAAAGACAGTCTGGTGCCAAAACAGAGCGCCGCCATGGGAGGTACTCTGAACCTGTTGGCACAGCATTCACACCCAACAAAGGCAGGTGTCACCCGGGCTACCTTTCTAAAAGCAATAACGCATGGAGCTCTGAAGCTGTTAAAAACTGGACAGGACTGCAAGGCTATTTATACAAACATAATAAATAAAAAACACACACACAGAAACATCCACAGTGATACTCCCTTTATGTGGAAGGTATTTTCACAGTCTGGACTGCAGACGGACCTGACAACAATGAGCAGGTCTGTTAAGCCAACTCCTGGAGAAGAAGTAGAACGAGAAGAGAAACAGAGCCTGGGGAATGTCCAAACCAAGACCTTTTGTCTTCCCCGCTAACTTTTAAGAGAGCAGCGAATGAGACTGTTGTCAGTAAAAGGACTTGTAACATTCCTTGTCAATGGATACAGCAATAGGATGTTTTAAAAGGCAATACCAACAGCTGAGTTTTCCATTGTGACTAAAACTTAAAGCGATACAGAGATTCATCTTAATGATGGCATTTCTTCTATCTTCAGATTAATTGATAATTAATTAATCATTGATAATTTGCTAATTATACATTCATGAATGCCTGGACATGTCTCTTTTAAAGGTAATTAAGTAGCTTCAGAAGAATAATATTTTTATTTGTTGATCATTGAGTCTCCTGGAGACAACTTCATAACAAGGTTTATGCTAATGCTTAGAGTTAAGAATATAACAGCAGTACTGACACTGATTTGGATTTGCTCATGTAAACTGAGATACCAACAAAAAAAGCTAATCTCTACACATTAACAGGAGCTGATGATAACCGTCACCGTGATCCTGACTTAATCTTTGACTTAAACCTTGGTAAGCTCAACTCAAACTGAATATCAGCAGTGCTTAACCCTTGTGCACGATACTACTGCCAGCGTGGATGTGTCAGTACAAGCAGTCATGTATAAAACCCCAGTGCATGTGGTTGCCTGTGTCTGTGTGTGCTTTGATACTTGTTTTTGTTTTAACTCATGCCAGTGTAAAAACCAAAAAGAATCCATCTGTCAGTGCAGAGGGATTTCAGTCTGCGTCAGGGGTATGTTTCTAGTTTTTAGATGAAAGAACTGCTGTGTGTGTGTGTGTGTGTGTGTGTGTGTGTGTGTGTGTGTGTGTGAGCGAGAGAGTGGGAAGAGTGTCTCTGGTGGCGTGTTTGCATGTGTGTGTCTGTGTGTTTTCTTAGCAGGGAGTGTTCTTGGATTCCACCACACTAGGACATTACCCCAGGTGTTCTCTCTCGCTCTCTTTCTCTCTCTTGCGCTGTGAAAATACCTTGAAGATTAGGTGGGCAGGGGCGGCGACGGAGAAGTGAGGGGGGGGTGCTGCGAGGTAGTGATTGACAGCTGAAAGGCTAGAGAGGTGCTCAGGCATGCTGTGGTGAGGGAGTATGGGGGGGGGGGCTCCACACACAGGCAGGGGGGCTCCCAGGCTCAGCACTGCTCAGCTGTTGCCACCCACACCCATTATAGCCCCTCCACCACCTACCACCCACCACCACCTGCCTCCCCTTTAGCACTGCACCCAGATAAGATTTCAAACTCTTGCTTACCTTTACCTCACGTCCTAACCTCAATGAAGTTCTTCCTTATTTTCTCTCTCTATCATCCGTTCTGCTACATGCTAAGAGAGAATTATACAGCATTGTGTCATAATACTATTTATTATGACACTTCCTCCCTGAGCTGAAATCTTAATGCTCAAACAAGCAGGTGTTTTAAACAATGACCAATGTATGTCAGCACTGTGTGTGTAATCTGGATAGTTTTTACATAACAGAAAAAAACATTCTGGACAATCTCCTCTTTGTACTCTGTGCTCCATACATCATCCCATCACCAAACGCTTCAGAATACAACAGTGCCCCCTGTGGTCAAGTGGAAAACTACATGTATAAGGCTCCAGGAGGGGGCTCTGCCTCCAGCTCACCTTTCGTTTTACAAAAAGGCGTGTATTATGCTCATTCTGAAAAAAAAAAAAAAAGCCAGATACGTCTGTGAACTGCATATGTGCCCTTTTTCAAATATCTGTTGATGTTGAAAGCGTTCATCACCTCACACTGAAAGAATGCTGTTTTGTCTCTAATTGCAGACTTGTGGGTTGCCTGCCTCATAAATGCTCAGTGAGAGGTCCAGATACACACACACACGCACGCACACACACACACATACACACACACACATATATACACACATACACATGTGTGCAGCTAGAGTTTGTGGTCACAACCACACCAACTACAAGCATCTATAAGGAAACCACAGGAGTAGTCATTGTATTGATGAAAGTGGACTTTTTCCTCATGGCTTCTTTGGGGGATTTCTTTCTACCACTCGTCCTATATCACAAACAGACCTTAAACTTTTCCATTTCCACAAAATTACACATAATCAAGTGCAATTTAAATAGCCATATTTTCCTCTTTCCAGTGCACGTCCAAATTGTTTAATCTGACTTGACTAAAATGAAGGTATATGCTGTATGTCGTTACAGTTGAAATGGAAAATGATACACAAGAGGGTGGAAAAGTTAAACAGTAATCAAAATGACTTACAGAGAGCAGCCATTTCTTTGGGAAGGTCAGCACCAAATCTCCCAAACAGGCTGCTGTTGGCCAGCAGGTCAAAGGGTGAGTGGCTTCTCATGGAGTTGAAGGCAAAGGGGTAGACAGCAGGTGGGAAACGGGTCATGTGACCCACCTGCTGTTCCCTGTTGGTAGCCATGGTGGTATAGCACCCAGAGGTCCACAGCAGGCCGCTGGGTGAAAGTAAAGTTCTGGAAACACCTGGAAACACCTGGTAAAGTTGAAATCTGTGTCCCTCTGAAAACAGGCAGGATGTGGGGAATGAATGAGCGACGACAGGGCCTCTGGTCTACTGAGGGAGTGACGGGCTCCACATTAGAGGAGTCATCCAGTTCACTTTTCTGGGGAAGAAAAAGCAGAGACATTTGTTATTTTTTTACTAATAAATTCACCACATTAAACATGAGGGTAATGGTTTCTGGATGGCACGAACATGATACAATCAGTGGTTTGAGTTGAGATCCTTCGTGAATTCTACACACGCAGTTCACCTCACATAAACTCTGAGTCCATCCGTGCTCTGGGACAGAGAATAGTTCATTCCCAGTTCTAATGTAAGAAGGATGCGCAAGCTTCATACCAACAGGTATGAGAGAATGGGATACAGGGAGGAAGTAAGAAAAGGATGGGACGGCAGGAACCAAAACAGAGAAAGACGTGAGACAAAAAGAATGAGAGAGCTGTGAAAAACTGGGACTGGGTGAAGGGAAAAGAAAATAAGAAAGAAGTTTGGAAAAAGTTATAACAGGGAAGAGCAGGAGCAAGGGAGGGAGGGGAAAAAGAGAGAGAGAAAGAGAGAGAGAGCTCTTGTTCTTGCAGTTTTGAAGAGCTTCCAGACTTCTACAGTGATTCCAGGCTATGCCATATGATTTAAATCACCAGAACTCTACTATAAAGAGCTCCTCTGTTCCTGCTGCCAGCCTAGCACAGCAGCCTGCCTCTCTGCCTCTTTCCCCCAGGACCAGAGGCCCAGACACAGGGTCCGGAGTATGAAGAGAGGGAGGGGGGTTGACGGGGGTAGGGAAAATGAGATCCACTGATTGCTAACTGCTGCTGTCACTTCCAACTATCTTCTCTTGAGGTCTGCCTCCCATCCCACAGAGTCATTTTGGCTCTAACCTCCTGCGGCCTGCTCGTCACTTTGGCTGCACACAGTAGGCACAGACAAGTCAGACTCAAGTGTGGACAAGGCTGCAGTTATGCCCCAGTGTTGACTGTTGATACAAGAGGGGGAAAATCCTGGTAAAGCCTCCCATTTTCTTTTTTCATGTTTTCTTTTTGCCTTCTGCTTCCCTAGCGTGATTTCATGAGTGGGTGGTGTGATCAGCTTGTTTTTTAAATGTGGCTTTGAAAAAGAGCAGAGCCAAGGAATTTGGAACTGCTGTGGCTTGTGAATCTGGGAGAAAAGACAGGGAAAAAATCCTGGTAATGAATTCGGTATAAACAAAGAAATGAGTAGGGGGGGTCTAAAGCTGAACTGGTGAACTGCTGAACTGAGCAGAAAGACACAGAGGAACAGTGACACGGTCTGGGCACTGGGGGGCACTAAGAGGTGGAGCCGTGCCCAAGAAAAAGAGGGAGAGCTTTCCAAGGCGCACACATATGCGCCACAGTCTGAATCACATACACATGCAATCAAGCACTTTAAAAAAAAAAAAAGAGGCTCCACACATGTGTGAGAGCACCCACCAACACACCTCTCGCCCCTTGCCTTTTGCTCTGGCTCCCTCCCTGCCTCTCTTTCTGGCTCTTTCTCTTTCAACAGAGCCAGTTAATTACACCCTACTGCTGCAGGCAGCTTCAAACCACCACTAATTTAGAGTTCCATTACAGTAAACTGTTCCACATGTGCATCCAGGGCCCAGGCAGGCTCGGGTGGCCACGTTTCAGGAAGGAACAGCCGCCGATAGGCACCCACCCCCATCCTGCCAACACAGCCACACTGCCATCTTTCTTTCTCTTTCCTACTTTCCGCGAGAGTTTCTTCTTTTCTTCTTAACATATTCCTCATCCACACCATCTTTGTTTTCTTCCCTTCTCTGACCCATCCTACATTTCCTCTCTATAGAGCACTATGAAGTATGTCATTATCATTATTATTATTACAGTAATGTTCTTATACCTAATCCCCTCCTGCGTCTCTCCCACCCGCAACCCATCTCCATCCATCGTCTGCTTATACAACTCGTACCACGACCCCGTGCAGCAGTTCAACTGTGTGGCTAACTCACAAAAACATCACTAAAGATTTCACAGTGAGCCTAATGGGAGAAGAGGTACAGACTGGAAAAACACAAACTGCCAGCAACGCACAGCCTCATTATGTGTGTGTGTGTGTGTGTATTATGAGTATGTACTTGGCCCGAGTTTGGCCCGTTTGGGTATCTGCCTCGTGAACTCGAACCAGGCCCCATAAAGGCAGCACAATCTGTCTGTGAGTGCTGGGAGAAGAAAGAAGGAAAAAAAGGACGATTCATGGCAAAGAGTAGGACTGTACACATGTGACTTTTGTATTCCCACAGGAAGAAACAATAGTACACTAATCCAAAAATCAACTTAAAATGAGGTTCACTATATCCTTCTACAATAAGTGCAGTAAAGTACTGTACTCAAATATATATGAGACAAAGAAAGAAACTAGGAAAAAAAGAATTCAAGAAGAGACACAGCCTTTTAAATAGGAGCCAATAACGTTACTCTCCCCAAACACAATAATGAATTAATAAAAGAGAGTTGGCGCCAGTGTTTTTTAATGAGTCACATCAGCCCAGCAGCTTTTTACAGAGCCATTTATGTTTTATGTTGGGTCCTGTGGTAGGCTTACTTTGCCAGCCAGTCTGGGGCTATAAGGGGATAAGGGGAATTTGAAGTGACCTCATCCCCTGTTAGCCAGGGCCAAATGGGCATGCAGGGCCTCCCCACTTCCCCCGAGCCTGGGGGGCACACAGGAGGCAGCAGGCGGCGAGGCAGCCGAGGAGCACCAGGGCCAGCTATGGGTGGGTTCACGGCTGCTGCTGCTGGGACTTTCCATCGTTGCCTAAGAGGTGCAGTTTAAATTTACTTTGGTTGTTTCTGCAAACAGTGAAGCGTCAGACCTCACAGGAGTTCATTATGTTAAAGCAGAGTCATTGGTTACACTTGAGATAATCCATTGATTTTAATCAGAACAAAATGCCTTGTAGCGAATAAAATGAAATCAATCAAGCCGACCATATGGAGACAGAACTACAAGACGAGGCACGCTTAGAGAGAACGCGATTCCCTTGTTTGCTGGAGAATCTGGATTTGAACAAAAAGGCAAAACATAATGGAGAGAAAAAGACAGAGCGATGAGAGAGAGAGCAGTTCCCACAGATTGAATATCTGTCAAACAAAGGGTATCAAATCCTCTGTGAGCAAAACAACAATTGTGCCTTAACCGTTGTGACAGAGCGAGGCCCCTTAGGCAATAAGAACTGCAGTCAAACATAACAAATAAATCACAGCATCTCAGGAAGCTCCGCACCACACAACCAAGAAAGGCAGTGGGGTTTTTTTTTTAGTCAGCACAAGAAACCACAGGTGATTACTTGGCGTATCTGAGCAGGATTCTGGGTGCCATGGCGGCCCCGGTTTGTTTACTGGAGCACGTTTCTTATTCCAGTCAACAAAGACGAGAAAAATTTACAGTAACTGCGTGTGATGTTACGCTGAGTTATAATTGTATGTTTTTCTTTGTGGATATTTGCCTTTGAAGACAAACGTTCACTAGTCCTCTCTTTACACACCGACTCTGTTGACAGGTTTTTGTCGGGTTTCCTGAACTCCCCAGCAGGCCGCAAAATTCAATTTTCAAATATTCTCTGCGAGGTTAAATAAAAATATGTGTCAATCAGCCTGAGCAAGTCAAAACCTTTACTGGAAGGACGGAATTGTAAATTCACTGCCTCAAGATAAATGAACTGTACCATGTATCCTGGCAGGAAAAGCTTGGCACAATCACAGAGTCCTCTCACTCTTTTTCCACCTCTGACTTGCCCACTCCTGTTCATTTTTTGACAGAAAACTGTGCATGTCTTCCAGGCACTGTCTTCCAATTGTCAACATCATAAAGTGATTTATGCTCTGCAACTTTGTAAGGGAAATGACTTGAAACAGACAGAGTTATGTTTAAATTTTGGGTTGTGAGTGAAGTCATACTACTGCAGCAGTTAAACAATGATTTTACAGTCTATGTGTCCTAACTAAGCTGACAGACTGGCTTGTCCAGCTGCTTTAAGCAAATGATATACTTAGTGTCATCATCGCTGGACAGCATGCCCACAAAGAGCCATCAGAAATTGTCGACAAACTCATAACTGCCACTGAAAAACGAATAAGTTACTATTGAAACAGGATGATTTGTGTGTTATCTGATCATGTTGCTGTTGTTGCCAGTATACCAACTTCTAAAAACATGTCCTCAGTGTCATTATCTGATGTAAAACTGACAGCTCCCAGTCTTTCAACAAGTGGCTGCCTAATGGCTCTGAAAGAGACACCTAGTGACAGACGGCCCACTGTCTCCAAACAAACCTGCATTCCCTCAGCTCAAACTTGTTTGACATCTGCACGTATTTGCTTACAGCAACAATGCAGAGCGGGAGCTATGTGTAATCATTTGTCACTTAAAGACGTATTGTTTTTCACCAATGCCACTGGCAAGTGTCTTTATGCAATCGTTGTTTTCTATCTATCCATAAATCAGCGAACATTAATTCCTTAATCTCTCCCTCTTTTCTTTGTTTTTAAACATTATGTCACGTAACAAGCTGTGTTGACTTGCAGCGGTGGAGCAAAGTATGGAAAGAGTGAGAACTCACAATGAGGCATAAAACACTTTGTGACACGATGAAGTCATCCTAACAGCTTGCTGTTTTCCAGTGGTAGTGCTCTTAGGAGTCCTCAACACAGAGACTGAAGCACTTAGTCCAGAAAGACATGAAAACACACCACAACAGGAAAAGGCAGAGACAGATGATCGTAAGTCTGTTTGCAAAGTAAAGACTCTGGAAGACAGTTAATAAAGGCCAGAAAGTTAAAAGATTTCAAAGTGAAGCCGTGCCGCTAATACATCTTGTGCAGTAATTACTGAAAGAGGAACTATTGATGATTCACACAGGCAGCTATGAAGGTGTTTCCTTTCCTCAACACTGACTGAAAACAATCCAGCCTCTGTATAAAGAGACACTTAATGGACACATTTCACTAAAACCACTTTTTGCCTCGGGAGTCAAAGCAACACCACACACACACACACACACACACACACACACACACACACACACACACACACACACACACGTAGAAGCACAACATGCAAAACAGCCAACAAGTTTCACTCTGTGCCAAAAGCTCTTTTAATGAGGGCTTGGTGGCAGACTAAAAAAATGTACATCCTCATAATCAGAGTGGCACACCTGCAAAAATAGACATAGGAAATGGTGTGCAGATAGTTTCCTGGTTAATTATAGTGTGGTGGCAGGGAGCTCCTTGATTCCCCTAAAACCACCTGTCTAACCCCTCCCTACCACTTAATTGCTATAGAAATTCCAGAAACAGACAGGTATCAACAACTCCCAGATTTGCTGCTCAAAGCCATGACACAAAAGACGACTCACAGACCGGGTTTTGCAATTTTGTTTTAAAAAAATCAATCTAAATAAGAGGGTTAGAGTTTGACATTATGAAACTTACATTTCATTAGTACTTTTTTATTGTTTTTGAGTGTGACAACATTTAAACACGTATTCTATGTCTACATTTAAGACTGTATGACTGAAACACTACAACTAATCACAGTAGTTCACTAGAAATTTTTTTTTTTTTTTGCTGATCCGTTCTGATTTGAGCACTGACTCAAGAATCTCATGACTGGTCTGTGAAAAATGAGAGACTACTGCTGAGGCACACTCTTGTTCTCAAGCACAGAGGTCATGAGGAGTGATACCTACCTGTCTGGAGCATAACAAAAAGCACAAATAATATTTGGTTTCCAACTGTCACTAAAAGCAAACTAAACACCGTGACTACACATAACGAAGGTAAATCTGATGTGTATGGACAACCTGTCCTTGACAAAGACCTTTGGGTGGAGCTCTGGACGAGGTTTTTGTGCCTCAGAGATGAGCTCAATTTCTTCCACTCCAGATGTCCTCAGCTCTGTGACAAACTGAGACACCAGATGACAAAGGAGGGCTACGCAGATATCACTAGGCTTCACTCAGCCGTGTGGATGTTTTTTCAATACACTTCTATCAAACTGTGTCTAACACTTACGTCAGGTCCGCCAGGGGAAGTGAGCAGCAGGTGCAAAGCTAAGGGAGTCCAGCTGCAGTATTTTACCTACTGACCAAAAAAAAAAAAAAACCCACTGCAGACAGCTACACTGTGATATCAGGACATCAGGCACCTGATATCCAAATCACAAAGCACTGAACGCACAGTGTTACACATGGCCAAAACAAGTGGAACCTGTTAACCTAGCACAAATGCCAGCATCAATAAATAACCTTCACTGGCGTGGTGCTAATGATGGGAACACAGCGAATACACTCTCATGTAAACTCTGACCAGAGCTGCAGACACACCTCCACAGGAATTAGCCTGTGCTGTTTAGGAGCTAGAAAACAATGCTTCTCTTTTCCAAGTGTTCATATGTTTATTATAAAAGCACAGGTCAAGGACTGGCGAGTCCTCTCTGGTAAACGCACATTCACACACATCAAACACAAGCAAGCGTGTGCACACTGACACACACACACACATATGCTAACAATAAAGAGCTCCATGGGCACCGGGTAACACTTGAAACACTCACTAACAAGCACATATGTGCGCACAGGCACATGCAGGCACAGACACACATGCGCGAGTGTATTTTTATATAAACCCGTTGTCATGCTCACATTTATAAGGGCAGAGAGAAACAAACAAACTAAAACACTGCATGCAAACAAATGTGTGTTAGGACATTTTAGTGTTTCCACATGAAAATCTGGTAGGACTTTGGGAAAACAATGATTAATTGTCTCAAAGCCTCTCAAGTGTCTTGCACACTCAGTCTCTGTCTTCAATTAAAACTGTCGAGCCATTCCCAAGAAATGCAGCCTCTCTCTTTCTTTCTCTTTGTTACCGGAGAGTGAATGAGAAAAAGGAAGACAAACAATGACTAAAGTTAGTTATTCGCAACCTTTTAAGTGTCAATTACTCACCGGTTTGTGTGCTGATGAGGCCGACGGACAGATGAAGTGCTTGACTCAACAGTCCCGATGAGCAGGGCTAGCCAAAGAAAAGAAGAAAAGATGTGTGTGTACGTTCATCAGAGTCTTTCTGACAGCGAAGACAGAGTAGCAGTAAGTCTCTCTCTCTCTCCCTCGCTCCCTCTCCTGCGCTCTCCTCCTCCTCCTCCTCCTCCTCCTCCTCTCAGTCTCTACCTCTCAAAATCACTCTTTCACTCCCCACAGACAGGCGCACACTCACTCTCTCACTCACTAAGAAATAATTATACTCTCTGATTCATAAAGCCTCCCCCCTGTCACGTGGCCCAACGCTTCAAATATACGGCACATTTTTTCACAAGCCACAAAATGCCTGGAGGGAAAATAAAATGCCCAGAGAGTTGAAGTTTCTGCTTTTAATTCCCTCTCCCTTCTTTGTCTCTTGGGTGATTTTCTATCCCTCTCCTTCATCTACTTGGCTAAATAGCTGGTTTACCTACCAACTGTTGTTGGGGCCATGTCGTGCTCTTAGGTTGTTGTTGCCTAAGCTACGAAATCACAGTTTAATAGGAGAGGATGTTTGAGCATCCTGAACAACACAGATCATTATGTTTTGATTTAACACAGACACTGTTTTAATGGCACTGCAACAGGTTTACTCTTCCGAGAACATTTAAGTGGTTTCACATAGTCTTTTATTTCTGGTGTGATCAATTTATGGAATGATCATGATGGATTTTTTTTCCCCACTCTGCACAGACATGTACTCTAGGTGCTGGTTGTGTGTAACTCATGGTTTGTGTTTGGCTCTGTGTTTTATTGCTTGCAATGTTTCTGTCACAGTATTTCCAGAGCAGCGCTAGTAAATTGCAACTATTATACGCTACTACTAGTGACTTAGTAATAAAGACAGCAAGTATATGGACCATTTAAAAACTAATTAAGGGAGTTTTGGACTGAAGACAACTGATAAAATATCTAAAACATTCTTCTTATTTAGGATAAATCAAAACCAGAATTTGGCAAAGCTAACATTTTTGGGATAGATAACACATGTCAAAATCCTGCAAAACACTCTGCAGTTAGAAATATTTTTAAGATTATCAAAAACAAAATGCAGCTTTCTGAACCTCAACCATTTCAGTTCCTAAAATGAAACTAGCGGTGGCACATCAGCTGCAGGGAAGTCCGGTGTGAGATGGCAGAGTTTTGCAGCAACAGCAGCAACAGATCTGGGTGTGCCCCTGAACGTGCCCCGCTCTCCATATGAGATCATATGTTTCAGATCTGTGTTTATGTGTTTGTGGTTCTGGGCGTGTGCCCTGTTTTTTTGAATGTAATGCTTCTCAAGTTGTTTTGGTTATGAGGAGAACATCAAACCTCAGACCGGGGAGGAGAAGGCACACCTCAACTGGCACCTCAACTGGCACTTTTACGGTACCTCTTCAGCAGAGCATAGATCAACTCAAAAACAGGGGAAAAAACATGCAAGTTCCTTTTCCACTAAAACACGTAACATCTAGTCTAAACCCAACAAGGGGAGCAAGACTTTTCAAAATAAACATGTAACCCCCGCACTACTACTTTACTATATACTAAAAGAGAATCAACAACAAAGCCCTTTATGTATATTCACTTCTTTTATTTAATACCAATGTGAAATGCTGAGCAGATACCTGGACATTTAAGACCTGCTTTAGGTGTCACTTATTTTGGTTGTATACCTCAGTAACAGGGCAGATGCCCATGGCAGAGATCTCAAGTAAAAAACTGACCGCAATATGTTTCTAGGATGAAGTCAAGCCATCACAGCCACTCAGGCTCTCTCTCATTATTGCTATGTGCTTCTGATCTTTACAGCCACATATGCTGTAAAGTAGCTAACTGAGGCCTTCTTTCATACATTTTTTAATGTGGGGCTTGCGCTGCATAATCAGGGTGAATGACTGGATAAGCAGAGAGAGGCAGTGTTGCTTAGTGCAGAAACCTGGCATTGGTACTGTGCATATGCAGGAACCACGGATCCAACCAACCCATAGTGGAAAAAAGCACTTCTGATCCTTATCTTGTTTACATTTGATTTATGTGCTGCTTATGGGGCCACTTTAGCTAATAGAAATCCCTTAACTGTTTACATAGCAGCACTATATCAGCAAGTGTCTAAAATGAAACAAGAAGGTAAATACAGTTGTAGGATGCTGGAAACACTACCTCTGTAGGCTATTAGAGAGACCACAATTGCGAAGTGTGAATTTCAAGTCAGCATGATGCCATCAGGCTGAGTGATGTCAGAATGTGCAGTCAAGTGCATGGATGTGGCCGTGTGTGTGAGTACACAGGCCATGCTGTGCTCCATATTAAATTATGACAGTGAGCTTGAGCTGGCGGTGTGTTAAGTATTTGCTTGTGTGTGTCTGTGTGTGCACGCTCTTGCAGCATACATGTCTGCATTCGTGAGTGTGTGTGTGTGTGTGTGCTTGTGCCTGCATGCATGGATGAGTGTGTGTAGGCAGTAGCAGCGAGAAGGTCAGAGGTTACTAGTGTTTGTGTTTCAGTGTCAGTGAAGTGTGCTCCAGGCAGAGATTTATGATCATTGTGTCTGGGAGGCTGCAGAGTGGGGGATAATGAAGATAGATCAGGGTGCTATCTCTCTCTTCGGGCACCACTGGAAACATGGCCTATGGCCCCCACCGTTCTCGTATCATTAACTTCAGCCTGTGACATCATAACACACTGCCCTGACATCAATCCTAACACAGTGTGTCCTGACAAAAAGTCGAAAGCAGACCAGGCCATTGCTCACAGGAAGTCATCCGCAAACACAGGCATTGTTCAGCGTGTAGCTTTGCAGCTTCTCTGGGTGTGTTTATGAAGATATGAAATATTCATGGAAACATCATACTCAGTCGTGTGTTTCCACTTTAGATTCAACCATATTTGCATGGAGCAGAGGCCCGAGGCTCACTGGCAGAGGGAAAGCAGCAATGGCAGAAAAGAACGAGCGAGGGGGGAGATGATGTAGGGAGAAAGAGAGGGAGGAAGTGAGGTTAGAGGGGTTAAAGAGAGATGGAGCGGAGGAAGGGAGGGGTTTGGAAAGCAAGATGGCCACTGGTACAGGAAATGTGGGAGAAAGGGGTGTGAAAAGAAAACTGGAGGTTTGTTGGGTTGGGGGGGGGTTGATGGGATTTGTGGTGAGGAGGTGAGATGGTCCGCACAGAGCCGGTGCCTGTGGCGGCAGGTTTTAATCAGTAACAAGATGCCTGGAATGAGATCACTATTTCCCCACATTCAGATTGATGTCATGTGAAGCTCGGTGCCGCACTGAGACAGGCAAGGGGACGCAGGGCGAGCGCGCACGCCCGCCGCTAAAGAGTCATTTGCACACACATAAGCAGAAACACATTCATGTACACACACAAATATACACGGCTTGCACTTTCTTGGTTACAGAATTAAACACACATCCTGTGAAAAGAAGGAGCTCATTCATCCCGCCTGGCAAACGGCGCTCATTTAGTGAGTCCAACCGCACTGAAGTAAAAACATACACTGAGGGATACTACACACGGGAGAACGGCCTACTCGTGGCAAAGGAGAAATGTATGTGTTAGGGACCATAGGGCATTTACCACTATGTACTCCAGTAACAAAAACAAATGAGCACAAACCTCGGAGCAGAGTATGAAAGCCAAAAGTTGTTGTTTTTTTTTTTTCTTTTCCTGCAGAAGAAATGAAGGGAAAAAGAAAAGGGGAGGACAAGAAAGAAAGAGAAAACAAAAAAGAGAGTGTGCGTTAGCATAGTTTGGGGTGCACTCAGAGGTTGTCGACACAGCTACCAGCGCGTGTGCCAGGACATGAGCACTCGGGCTATTCCAAAACATGTGTGTCCAATGAAAGGTGAACAGCTCTCCTGTCTATACTTTCCTCAAAAATCAGCCATGATGTCACCATGAACCCATCTTGAACCCACCTCTGTCAAAAAGCATTACTCCAGCCCTCCCTCTCTCTGCCTCATTTTCTGTTCCACCTCTCCCTCCTTCACGCTCCGTTCCTGCCTCTCAAATTCTT
The DNA here is from genome assembly GCF_900324465.2 of Anabas testudineus. Lineage (NCBI taxonomy): Eukaryota > Metazoa > Chordata > Actinopteri > Anabantiformes > Anabantidae > Anabas > Anabas testudineus. Next base: position 13,265,608 of record NC_046616.1, on the reverse strand, counting down.
CACTGAGCTCCCATTCTTTTTCTTTCCTCTTTTTTATATTTCCGTATTCTTCAACATTTCCTCTCTCCCGTCCATGTCTCATTTCTCTCACTGAATCGCACACGCTCTTTTTTTCCCCTCTCTCTCTCTCTGCTTGGCAAGCACAGCCTAATTGAATCACCAAAAAAGCCCGGTTGTTTGCCCAAAATGCCAGGATGTTCTGATTATCATAAACTTTGTTTAAGTTGTGGTTTTGCAAAAAAAAAAAGAGAAAAAGCAAGAAAGAAAAAGTTCAGAGTGCATGAGGGGAAACCAAAAAAATAAAAAATAAAAGCTGAAAAATGAGGAATAGGGGAGAATGCAAATGAAAGAGGGGAGAGGGAAAGAGAGAGAACACTGGGGAAGAGAGGGGTGGTGGGGGCAGCGAGAAGGCAGCCAGAGAGCCACATATGGAAGTGATTCTGTAATTACTGCAAATCTCTGAGCTCAAAAGGAAAGGTCTTCTTTTCCATGCCTCCTTCCCTGCACATAAAACCACCCTTGTGAGAAAAGCTGGGCACTAAATACTGCACAGGAAACATGGGGAAAAAAAACGACGTTTTCATTTGCTTTTTGGCACATGAAGTGGATAAGATGTGTGTATAGCTTACGTTTGCTGAGTGTAATTGGGGGATCTGCTTTTGCTATTTTTCTGCACAGATGAAAAGGAAACTTTAAAAAAAAAAAAAAAAAAAACCCTCTGCTGATCATGAGACTAATTCCACACAATCTTCTACTGGAAATTTTCTGCATTCTTGTCTCATTTGCTTTGCTTTCCGGATCTTAATCAAGCATTGTGGGAGCCAATCTGAAACGAAGTGGTGGTTCAGCTTGGAATAGAATTAAGTATCTCATAATATATAAATATATATATATATATATACACACACATTTAGGTCACACCCCTGCATGGCATCAGTCACATAAAGCACACATTCAACAAGGTGTGTGCAGGAGGGGCGCTGAGGGGCTGGGTGACATCCACACAGACAGTGATGAAGATTGTTCAAAGCCTCGGGCGAAACCGCGCTTTGCAGGTGTGTATGTTGGCAGCGACCTCTGTTCTACTCAGTGCCCCCCCCCCAACAGTTTTGAGCAGGCTGTAATTATCTCATGCCCTGCCGTAACGTGTTCTCACGATCAGTGTGCGCGTCTACGCGGACAGCCAACACACCCGCACTGACGCAGCCTGAGCCGCGTTTATTCTCGGGCACATCCAGTTAATCACGGCAGGAGATGATTTATGTAAAGTACACAGCTCCTACCTTCTTCTCTGCCTAGAGTGGTGTATGCCTCGGCTTCAGCAGCGAGCACATCCTCCCAGAAGTTTGAAATAATAAATAGTGGGTGACAGACGCAGGCACGCCGAAGTTTTCTGTGAAAAAAAAACCAAATCACGGGCAGTCCTGAGAGAAATCCTCCATCACAGCATCGCGGCTCGTAAACCACTCGCCGTTTGGTCTTCAGAGATCACTTCGGTCATTTGTCAGATTACCTTTCGTTTGTTGCCAATCCGTCACTGTGTCCCGGCAGCTCAGGGGCGTCGATGGGAGCTACCGTGCGTGGAGATTTCTGGCCCTGTGGCGCCCCCTAGTGGCGGGAAACACGACCGCAGCACACATCCTGTCCACACGAGACGCCACGAGATGAAAAGGAAACCGGGACAAAGAATGTGATGAGAAGTAATTGATAAATAAGATGATTTAAAAATCTAAATTCGAATGAATTATTATTATTGTTGTTGTTGCTGTTGTAATAATATAGTTGTCTACTAATCTACTTTTTGTGTTAATTATTTCACACATGCAAATTTAAGGACTATTGGTTAGTTAGTGATTAAAAAAAATTGATAGATAGATAGATAGATGTGTGTCAATACCATGAATCGCCACTGGGGGGCGCATTTCACAAGGTGTCTATGTGCGCACAGGGAAGGGGAACTACAGTCGACTACAGAGTTGGTTGCTGACTGAACGTCACAACCTCTTGTTGCGCAAACACTTTAGAAACTTGGGAGTAAAATATTTCCGCATAAATTGGCCTCGCTCTCAACCGCACAACTGTAAGAATCCGAAATAATCACACATGCAGAAATAATAAATATATATATATATATATAGTATATAATAATTACATTTTTAGAAAGTGAAATGTGAACCGAAGCATACGGTTTTACTCCAACAGCATGTTGCTGAGGTGTCATGGATCCAGCTGCACGTATAGTTTCCTTTGGCACATGGGCTTTAAACTTGGCACTCGCTCGGAATGTCTCACTGTTTACCATCCGTTTGCAGCGCTGCTCGTCAGAGAACAAGCAGTCACGGTGAGCCACGCCTATTGTCCATGTGCTTCATCCTCCAATCTCGCCATCCCTCCGCGCCGCACGCTCCGTATTTTGCATAAAATGTGTATCAGTAGGGCAGCGCTCTCCCCCTGCACATGCAGAGCGCACATGTGGCGTGGCTTTGCTGAACACATACCACGGTCGAATAAGCGCATCAAACTCCCCTCAGCTCCAGATCCCCGCCAATGAAAATGCACAGAAGCATGAAGGAGAGAGAGGGAGAGAAAGGACTCCGCGAGATACAAAGAGTGAGCCAAATCCCCACACAAACAGACACAACACAAGTTGGAGCGAGCGGAAAGGCGGTCACATTTCCTACTCACCTGGAAACGTGATTGATGTGGGTGTTTGTATCAGTGGGTGTGTATGTCATGCCTGATACTCCCGGATATGCTGAGTCTACTTTCTTGGAATTCATGAGAATCGTTTAATCTTCGCTTGTGCAACATCACATGCGCTCGAGCCGAGGCGCAGTATCCAGAGCTCAGAAGGCATCCAGGTATCTTCTGGGAGACCAGCCTATCTAACTCATCTCTTGTCAGAGCTGCAGCTGAGCACTGAGTGAGAGGGGACGCCTGCTTCCACTTCACCAGGAAAAACCCAACGCGCGCTGGACACATTTCCATCACTACTTCCAGGTTTGCGCTCAATGGAGCAGGTGTTTTTTCACTTTCTCGCCTGCCTTCAAAAGACTTTTGCGCCTGTCTAGTGGCATTCACTGACGTCTACTCACCGTTTATTTAAAGTCTTCAGCCTCAACCAGAGAGATGGATAACAGCCCCGGTGGTGGTAAGGTTCATTTTTAAGTTGTTAAAGTTAGATGCAGGAAACGCGCCATTGTGACAGGAATTCTGATTAACTCTACTATTGATATTCATTTAACAGTTCATTCACTTTTGTTTCTAACAATCAATAGGCTCAAGTGCATTAACGGAGTCACCTGAATTTAAACTCTATGCTTTATGAGAGTATATAAAACTAAAATACAGTAGACTGAATCTATTAAAGCTTTAAAGAGCTTTTAAGATATTTTATTTATTATTTGTTCTAGTATTTGAATGAATGTCTTCCGAGGCTCAAAACGTATTTAGTCTATTATGTGCATACTTGTCATTTATGTTTGCAAAATGTGCACCAATAAGTGAAATGAACACTACTCTTACCTGTGTTATATTGTATTAATGAGTGAGTTGACTGATTTTATATGTTCACCGAAGTTAGAGAAAATATTAGACACATGCACGGGTTGCCTCTTTGTCATTTAACAACCCAAGTTTGTTTCTAAAGGTAGCCTAACACGAGTGCGATGTAATGTAATGTGTAGTCTGGCTGAACGCAAAGTGACAAAGCTGCTGCGCTGCGTTCAAGTGTCAAACTGCAGCGTCTGGACTGCAGGGAACTGTCAGGGAGCCGCGCCGTATGGTTGTAGTGAGGCTGCCCACTTCCTGTTTCTCTCCATGTAAACAAACTCACGTGGAGCTACAGTGCACTGGTTGTCACTGTAAATCTGTAATCTGTTAGTGCCAGAACCTGAACTGCACCCTGTCACCTCCCGGCGGGGGGGGGGGGACAACAAAACACCAGCATAATAAAAGGGTGTGTGTTTGTTTCTGTTGTCAAGGCCATCGCTGTATAACAGTTGATAACTGCGGGACTTCCATCCGTTAAGTGGCATTAGGCAGCGCCTTCTCGAGGTCAGCCAAAGGTGCACATGCTTTCTGCTTCCCTCTCCTAATTGACGGTGAATAATTTACAACAGCCACGGTCACGTTCCCGCACAGGTGATGGGCGCACCCTGCCACCCGTCAACATGTTACTCTAATCTAAAGGCAACACTTAACCCACGCATCAGGTTACGACTTTCTATTTATGTTGATAAAACGGGCCAGTGTTTTTCATGGAATGAGCAAGACAGTAAAACGTGCGAGCATAGATAATAGTAGTCAAGCATTAGTCATTAGTCAATAAAGACCTGTGCTGGGCTGGGCTGCTCTGTTTTATTGATGTTTGGAGGCTGTTTGTGTGCCAGTGAGGGCTGTTTATCTACATATTTAACAGTTTATGTCATTTCTATGTTTTAACCAACAGGAAATCTCCATAAGCTGGTTCTCTTTCATCTATTTAAATGCAAGTGACCACCCTGAACTGGGTTCACTGACCTTTTAATATTTTGTTAAGGACATTGGAATGCACATGACTTAATTTTGCTCATGAGTTCAGTGTGAGTTAAACAGAGCTTATAAACATCATAATAATCTGGAAGAAATGGCTGTGGTGGGCTGTACGGCTCATAAAGTCCAGCAGATATAAAAAAGATACTGTGTGTGTGTGTCTGTGTGTGTGTGTGTGTGTGTGTGTGTGTGTGTGTGTGTGTGTGTGTGCATGTTGGTCTATGTGAGGGCATTTTGACATTGAGAGGACATTTTGAACGGGCCTCAACTTCAAAGACTTGGCTTAAGTGTTCAGGTTAGAATTAGGTTTAGGTTCAGGTTAGGGTAAAGGTTGTGGTTAGGTATTTAGTTGTGATCAAGGGGGTAGGGTAAGGGGCCAGAGAATGAATCATGTCAATGACTCGTAGCACAGTGTGTGTTCACCTGCAGAGATGACTGGGTTATGGGGTTATGAGTGGGCAGGTTGAGCCAGTTGGATTCAGTTAATAAAGTTAAATCTGAGTCAGCTGTAACATTGTTTAAATCCCTTTAAATTTTAGAAAAACCCAAATAGGTATTTGAAAAATTATGTGCAAACATTTAAATAGGGGATATTTGCCAGAAGAAATATTGATCTCAACTTTACAGCCTTGACCCGATATTACAGATCTAATGTGAGGCAGTGTGCTAAACAGCTCTATCACTGCAAACACGTTGACGTCAATGATAAATAATTTTGCTTTGCAGGATAATAACATTATTACAGTAACTCATATTTAGCTGTCAAATGATGAAGAGTCAACTTTCCTATTTAATGCTCACTAAAACCCTCTACACTCCCCTGGTGGGGGCTTCCTGCATTTTTCTCTGCATGTTCCAGATAAAGCCCTATCTGTCACCATCAGTGAGTGAAACAAAAAGTATGTTTAACTTCCCATGGTTGACAGATGGTGCAGACAAAACTCAGTAGTGTTCGGTTTTTAATCAACATTAAACTCACTCTGTAATGTCAGCCATAATAAAACATGACCATGTTAGATTGAAGGGCTGCAGAAGAAGACTGTGCATGAAAGAGACTGAGTGACAAAACGGAATGAGAACCTCCCCTTCCATTGTTTCACCTAACGAGCCTATTCGGGTCAGGGGTGAAGCGAAACCAACCTGGGGGATAAATCTGTGATCTCTAACTAACTATCTTCAGATTGAAGAAGGTACTTCGATGAGTAGTGAAACAATTTGATCTAACAAGAAGGAAGTCCAGTTGTCATGACTCAACTTCACTGACATACTGACAATACAGATGAACCTGTTTCCCTCTATTCTATTACTTTTGATGGTGTAAGTGAATATACAATATAGACTACTAGGCCAGTTCCCTAGAAGTTAAGTGGCTTTTGCACAGTTATCATCTGATGCATTTCTGCACAATGTGAACTTGGGTCTTAGCTACTGTCGCGCATCACCCTGCTGTGGATGCAGGACCTAGTTCTCATCCCACATCCTGACTTTAAAGGGTTAAACGGGGGAAACACCACGGTTTGAGTGACTTTTTGCGCAAACACAACTGGGTTAGGGTTATGCACAAAGAAATCCGGGTTAGATGAACTTAACAGATAAAACAGGTAGGCCTACATGCTGGCACGGTCCTGTTCCAACACACAGTGTCTCACACACGCAATCAGTTGTCCTGGCTGACTGTGCGAGCGGAGCTGCGGGTGGTGGTGGTGGTGGTGCACGGCTCGGACCACCCCGGCGCAGAACATGCTGCTCTGTTTCATTCGGCGCTTTAATTATAAGCCCCTGGCAGCCTGCAGAGGCTGCGGCTGCTGGCTGGAGCGCAGCTTCGTGTCTTCCCAGTGAAAAGCTCCGTCAAAAAGCCTCCTCACGTGGCTTCCCTTGCAAAGCCGCGTGCGACGCGTGAGATCCCCGGGCCCTCCTCCCTCCTCCCGCAGCTTCCAAGCTCTCACGGACGCTGCTGTGTCGGTGCCGCCTGCGGTGATGGGGAGAGCGAGCTTGGTCAGTGGGTCAGCGATTCCATGCATCCACTTTCTCCCCCTCTCTCTCTCTCTCTCGTCACGTTTTCCCGCCTCATGCGTCTTACTGAAATCTTTTTTTTTTTTTTTTCTAAATCTGAGACCCCGCAATGTGGTTGCAGCTGACTCGTTTTGTTTGGTTTTTTTTTTTTAACTGTGCAACATCTGTCCCCAGCTCATCAGCTCAGGGCACAACACATCCGCTTAGGGTGCGTTTCAGCTCGAACGTGACTCCGACAATATTTCGCATCTTAATCGCTGCACTCTCCAAAAGATGCTGAAATGGATATCGGATTAAAAGCATTTTAAAGGCTGAAACTATCATAACTGGATGTTTTACAGGTCATGTGTCATGTTGGATAGACCATATGTGCCAGCCAAGCATATATATATATATATATATATATATATATATATATATATATATATATATATATTAGACTACTCAACTCAAATTCTGGTATAAAGTAAAACTCTGAACCAATTCAGTTCCTCTTGATAATTGCATGAGCCAGAACCTAGAATGATGCAGCATCGGTTTAGAGAGATGCTAGAGGCACATAGACACAATTCTATCAAGTTCCTGTGATATTGACCTACTTACACAAGCCAGAATTAATGAAGTCTATACTGCAAACACTCGAGAAGTGCTCACAGATTGGCCCTGCTCAGGTGCACAAAATAGCAATTCTCATTAGCCACAGTCTATAGCCTACATCATTTTCTGTTGAAGCATAAGAAACCGAATTAGCAAACCAATACGCCAAGTTTAAAGCTCAGAGGGCAGCCAAACACTGTGGTCAGCTTAACTACAGGCTGTGTGCAGCTGCACATTCATGCCCTGCATTATAAGGTGAACTCGTGAAAATAAGAGATAAAGTACAAGAGAGTAGAACAAAGTAGAGTAAAGTGCTCACTGCTCACATTTCTCTGCTTGCCTCCAGTTCCAGGCAGATTAGTTCTTGCACTGGTAAGCTAAACTTAAGATGAACATTGAGGAGTGATTGACTTCTCAATTAATACTGTCTGAAGTGACCCAAATTGTACTGGACTTGTTCACACTTTGATAATGTGCGTGACGGTCCTGTTTGCCTGTCTGGGAAATCCCATAAGAACGACAAAAAAAGAAATAAGTAAAACATCAGAGAACCTCCTGTGAGGTCGGGTGTAGCTGCAGTAGCCTGCATCCTGAACGTCAGGATCTTCAGCGTGTTCATAAAGTCACCTGTACCTAGACAGATGTCATGTGAATGTTCTTAAATGAGATGAATCACCAAGTTGATTGATGTTACAGACTGCCCACACCACAAACAAAAACCATAATGCTGCTGTTAACCTGTCTGCTGTGACGCTTGATAGTGGCAGGTTTGGTTTTTCCATCTTTACTCGAAAGCAGGCTGTAAAATAGGTTGTTAAGTGAGAGTGTTTACAGCACACTGGTTCTAGGGGTCATTCATAAGCACATGCATGTGAGTCTTCAGGTGGACATGCAATGTGTTGGTGGGTGGAGTGGGGGGCCGGGCCACGACTGTCTGCACAGAAGCTCAGGAAGAGGTGAGGCTCAGGCCTGCATCTGCTGGGTCTGTCTATGGCTCTGGCATGAGTCAACAAATCCACCAACACGTGCTGGTTGAGGGATTATCAAAACATTGGAGCTAAACAAATACCTTGCAGCAAAGGGCAACACTGAAGCACAGGGACAGGCCTACTGCACTTATGCATGATTTCCATGATCCAGGCTAAGTTAATTAGAGCACTGCATGGAATTTATATGATTGATGATTTAATTATGTCTGATTAGGAACATTTTCATTTGCATGTGCAAAGCTAGAAATACACGTTTTCAGCTGGATCTATATGTGTTTAGTCATTTTTGACTACCTTTATTTATTCCTACCTTTATCATTCAGGGAGTCCATCAGTTGTGCTCCACTGTACACGGATCATAGTGCATTATAAGAGCAGTCGAGTTCATACAGTGGAGACTTTTGCTTCGCAAAAACGTGACTCACATTCTCCGACTGTTGGTGGCGCATGAACAACAGTTGCTGGGACTTGGTGCCACCTCACGCCTGGGGAGCTTCCTCGTCCCAGCATGTTTATAAACACAGATCTGACTCAAGATTGTTGTATATTTCAACACGAGACTGCGGGATTTGGTTCGGGCAGTAACCGTGTCAGGAGTCCACGCATGTGAGACGGCGGTCAGGTGTCGTGCTGTTAGCTGGCGCTGGGCACGGTGCCAGGGGAGCGAGGCTATTATTGGCGCAGAGGCGGCAGCAGACCCCGCAGACACGTGAGGCCGTGTCTCAGCTCATCCACAACGCATGACTGGAAATGCGAGGGTGAGAGAAGGGGAGGGAGAGGATGTGAGGGAAGCGAAAGTGAAGCGCCACAGCTGAACGACCGAAAAACGTTCCACATGTTCAGGGTGACATAACTTTCCATATAGACTAAATACTGCACTGGCATGACGCAGGCAATGTTTACAATAATAATTTAAAAAAAAAAAAAAAAAGAGTAGCGCTTCGCTGGTGCTTTAGAGTAACACTTCTTTGTTGCTGTGCTATCTGCAGTATTTTTAGCCCCCACTTTATGCGCTTGAGCGCACCAGTGCGCCTGTTGCACTCGGGATGAGGCAACGACGCTGTAAATTCTCAGAGCTGTGCGGAGGTTGTGCAACATTACATCACATCGCACCCTCGTTGTGGAGTAACTGAACGATTTCTTAGGAAGTTACAGTTGGCATATAACAATTTAAGACACTTCTTACCCGTATCCATATCTGAGTGACACTGTAATAATGCGCTTGCACCTCAACTTTCAATTACCTGACCTGGTGTAATGAATCTTTCCCTTGTTTTCAGGAGGTGGAGGAGTCATCCTGTATGCAGGGTCTTCTGGCAGTGCCAGCCCCAGCCCTGGCAGCCCCTCCAGTGGTTACCAGACACAGTCACCTTCTTCACACTCGCAGCCTTCATCTCCAGAAGAGGTTACCTTTACAGAGATTGGAGCATTGAAACAGAGGGCAGCTGCATGCACCACCCCATCCTCCAAACTGGTATTCCAGTTCCCAGAGATCTACAATGGCCCCTCAGTAGCAGCCACTCCACAGCATACATATGCACACCCCATTGCAGGAAAGAGGCCATGCGGATTTCCGGGAACCTTCACCAGTTAGTATTTCCTCACTGTTGATGCGCAAGATAAACATTCAAAGCTTGATCTAAGTTTTTGCAGATTATCTAACTGCCTGTTTACCCTTTTTCAGAGACAGGTGGAATGGTCCTGCTTTGCAAAGTCTGTGGGGACATTGCATCTGGTTTCCACTACGGAGTGCATGCCTGTGAAGGTTGCAAGGTAAACCCCGATCAAATCAAATCTGGCTGAATGAACAATGTGGTCACCAGTTTCATTCATTTTCTATAAACACATATATATATACTGTTTTGTTTTTGTTTTTTTAGGGATTTTTCCGCCGCAGCATCCAGCAGAACATCAACTACAAGATGTGTGTGAAGAACGAGAACTGTCTGATCATGCGCATGAACCGCAATCGGTGCCAGCACTGTCGTTTCAAGAAATGCCTCTCTGTTGGCATGTCCAGAGACGGTGAGACATAGAACATGTTTAACGAGACAGACTCTTGTGCAGTATTGTCAGAACACCACAGTGCCTCAAGTAAAGAGGCAAAGAGTCACAGCACTGTTATTTAGGTCTGGGTGAAAAATGTAATGTGGAAAGTCTTTTGAGGTCATCGCGCCAGTAGCTCAGTCACTCACTCTGTCAGCAGGCCTGCACCTGCCTTGTCCTCTATTGTGTCACTGCCTGCCAAAGATAACCATCTGGCCTTGTATCACTCTTTTAAGTTTCTAAGTGTCTTTCTCCTGCCCTTTGCAGCATCCTCTCACAATACCGTTACCTCTCTGCTCTTGTTCGCCTCAGCCCCTCCCCCTCAATGTATCCACTGTGTTCCCTCAGCTCTCTTAACTCTCCCCCTCAGACTATGATTTATGAGAAGAGGAGCCTTGAAATCCCCAAAGCTATCTATCTTCTGGAAAACTGCAGCAAACACAAGAATTATTTTAGGAAATTGGAACAGGGTCAACTTGATTACCTTGTGTATGCCCGTAGAACATCTTACTGCAATTAATGAGGGATAGGGCAAGAATTAAGCAAGGGATGCAGAAAACAGCAAGTCGATGTGACAGAATTTATCAGGCGTGACACTCACATCTCCTAGTTTAGCTCAGATAGCTGTACATTGATTGATCACCTATCATCACAGATTAAGAAAATAGCTGGACTGACCTAGAAAAACAATACAGAATTGGGTCTATAGTGTACTCATAACATGACCTACTTGGTTTCATGTCTTCTTCCTCTCTGTATGGTTTCTGCTTATCTCCACCCTCCAGTACCTTGCATTGCCAAATGTAGTAAAGAGGTTAGTGTTATTTCTGCATGTGCTTGACACTTCTGGTGCACAGAGAAAATAGGGTGGCAAAATGCAGCTCAGTAAGCGAACAAACAGTTAGTCCGACCCTCTTAGAGGAGATTCGAAAGCGTTAGGGACCACAACCTAGAAACCCCTTTTTACTTTGTTTCAACCATTATGAAAACAGGAAAACCGCATGCAACTGCCTGCAGCCCACAATAAATAGTACACCCTGATTTTACACCAGGCATTACTGTGACATTTGGCTCTGTAATGTAGTCAAATATTTAAGTCTACTGGCATGATGGCACACTTTTCTTACTCTAACCAGAGCATAATTTTAGTCGGCATTTGCCTCTTTTTAACCTCGATGGGAGAAATGAATCTCATGCTACATTATTGGCCCCATCCTCATCAAAGAACCGTGCCTGCTGTGCATACTAGGCAAACATAGCACTATTTAGTATGCATGTAACTGGGTCAAGGAAATCACCTCACTTGACCCTAAATTATACGTTTTTATCTTAATTGCCTATGTCTAACACATGGGTTTTTCAGTACAGATATTATTGTCGCTTTACCAATATCGTGCTACACCTGAAAAATCAAGTATGCTGTACTGCACTTGCAGAAGTCTCTGAAGTTGTACCAGTTCAACTTCTCTGCTTTATCTCCATCTTGCACACACACACACACACACACACACACACACACACTATGTATCTCAGGCTCTCGTGTCAGTCCTCTTTCAGCACTCATTACTGTCTTCTGAACTCATTTATGTGCTTCAAGCCCACCTCTCTCATCCTTCTCCTTCTCACGATCTGAGAGCCACTGAAATCACGCTCACGTTGCCCCACTGCCCTACTTACAAATGGAGGCAGGGAGAGGGAGAGGAAGGAGACAGGGGTGAATAGAGGAGAGGATGAGGCAGATGGTAGCAGGGGGTCTATAAATAGCATCTCCAGCTGATGGTTACTGTGGGAAAGGATGGGGATGTGGGTGAGGAGGGGGAGGTATTCATCTAACAACTAGCATGTTTCTCCTCAAAACGATTCACCACTTTTTTCATTCCTCTGAAGATTGCGTGCATACAGAGTAATGTGTAACTGTTTTACCATTCTTAGCTTTAATTTATAGCCAATACAGTCTAACTTACATTAGCAGTCATGTGTTTCCTGCATAGCATCACTGTATAGGTAGGATGCACCTGCACTTTCATTTTAGAGAAATTAATTAGTCTTGGTTGTCATTGTGTCCCTAGCTGTGCGCTTTGGCCGCATCCCCAAGCGAGAGAAGCAGCGACTTCTCGATGAGATGCAGAGCTACATGAACAGCCTAAACGAGTCGGCTGCCATGGACATGGACTCATCATCAGTGAGGGACACTGCCCCCAGCCCAGAAGATGGCAATTCAAAAGAAGCCATCGGGGCCATCTCCAGAGCCTACCGTGACATCTTCACCACCAGCAACAGCAGCAGTCAGGAGAGAGCAGCCAAGAGGGCTAACATTGCCCCTACCAACAACAACAATAACACATCTCCCTTTTCTCAGGATTCCAGTTATCCCCAGGTCTCATCTCACCCCACGTCCACTCAGAGTTACAAGTCTTGCTCTGTTGCTTCTCTATGCCCAGCTGCCCCAAATGACAACCAACCTAAATTCCACAATGTGGACAATAATCGCTACACCTACGTAGTCTCAACAAATCAGAATCATAACCAGAGTAATAGTACAACACCTCAGAGGAGCAGCTCCACCAATCATAACAGTTTTCATAATGCAGGAACTGCTACAAATCAGCCCTCCTGCCCATGGAAATTAGCTCCAGGAGCTAAAGTGCTGGTAAGTGCAGGAACCCTATTACAGTACATTTGACTCCAGTGTTTAGATATCGTTTACCCAAAAGCTTATCATTCTTTCTTTGTTTCCTGTTTCTCCAAGGCCTGTCCTCTCAATGCGTGCCCTGTATCAGGGGCAGAGCGTACAAGTCAGGAGATATGGGAATCCTTCTCTCAATGTTTCACTCCAGCTGTCAAGGAGGTGGTAGAGTTTGCCAAGGGCATCCCAGGATTTCAAGAGCTTAGCCAACAAGACCAGGTCATGCTACTCAAGTCAGGGACCTTCCAGGTAATTACATACATTTAGAAATGATATATGATGCACATAAATACGTCTAAGTCTATGCTTATGTCTGCAAATGCATTCATGGTGTTTCCTCTGTTACATTTGTGTTTAGGTTCTGATGGTGAGGTTCTGCACCTTGTTCAATGCTGAGGAACGCACAGTGACCTTCTTAAATGGCCAAACTTACCCCCTGTCCACCCTACGGGTTTTGGGCATGGGGTCTTTGCTGGATGCAATGTTTGAGTTCAGTGAGAAGTTGGGTTCCCTGGGCCTAGAGCCGGATGAAATGGCCCTCTTCATGGCTGTGGTGCTGGTCTCTGCAGGTGAGAGAGGAATGCTGTTTACTTCATGCTAAAAGCACTGATATAAGCCGCAGAACACTGACACTTGATGAAGCAATAATGTACTAAATGTTTCTGTCAACCACTCACTGGTATCCTCTGTTCTCCTTAGACCGTTCTGACATCTTGGACATACGAGCTGTAGAGCAGCTCCAGGAGGGTCTAATTCGTGCCCTACGGTCACTCATCACTCGGCGTCGCCCAGATGACACCGCCCTCTTCCCCAAACTCCTCCTGCGTCTACCAGACCTGCGCACCCTCAACAACCTGCACTCTGACAAACTGCTGGCCTTTCGCATTGACCCTTGAGCAAGCCACTGGTTCACAGAGAACTGTTTTCCACAGAAAAACACAGCACATCACACATGCAGACACATTATCTTCCAAGGAATTATGCAATTAAAACTGTTTTTCAAAAGGATAAATGAGGGCAGTAGCGAACATGTTTGTGATTCACTATTGATTGTCATGGAATGTTTTGGGACAAATATACATACACATACAAACTCAGTTATAAACACACACCTAAACACCTCTTGAGAGACATTATAAAAATGATCATTGTGTAGAATTACTATTACCCTTTGGGACAAATCATTATATCCATTGTAATTAAGAATAAAAGCCAGTTCACTTCTGTTTATTCCATAAGTCAATAAGTATCAACAGGCCATCACTAAGCAGTGGCTGAAAGATGGATATTGTAGATCCAAACAGATATTACGTAGGGACCATTACTGATGATTGACTGTGTCTCCGTTTGTGTTTAAGAGAAAGGGAACCTGTATATAATGCATAATGAAATCTGAAATATTAAGGCAATTGTACATCAGTGTTTCACAAACATACCATGTGCATTTAGTACTGTATTGAGAGCACTATTTTAATGTGTCACTTGTACACAATGAATTCTGTCTCTTACTGTTTTTGACAAATCTTCCAGAAAACATTTGGCACAAATCTTGAACATGCCAACTTCATAGTCAATGGCATTTTTTTACAATTTCACAAAAACGTGTCTGTGTATATCACATGTTGAGTTTTGTAGTTCCTTTGTTTGCTTTTGTTGCTGTAAATATGATGTTACCCTAATGTCTATGTATAAATGACTGAACTGGTATAATGGATTGGACAGATGTGTTCGGTATAAAGGAGAATATACTGACATGTCTGTACTAGCTGGGGTTTGCCCATGTGATGGGGGCTTTGCAATGGAGAATATGCAGTAGGGATTCTCAGACAGCTTAGACACACTTCCTGCTATCAGATGACGTAACCAACCAGCATAATCCCTGAAATCACCAGCACTCACTCTACACGCACCCATTCTTTGCCCCCCCCCCCAATGTTTGTCATACAAACACAAGAGATATTTTTGGGTGAGCGATCTTATTTGATTGGTCCTCTCACTGTTTGCTTGTTTGATTATGGATGATTGAGCACATCTTGTACATTTTGTAAATCTTTATTCCTAAATAGAAATGATATAATGATATAAAGTTCAGATTATGTATTAATCTGCTTGTGTGTCATTGTTTTGTCTCCATGAGTCCAGATGATAAGATAATTCATGTATTTCATTTTAAATGAGTAATGCAACTGAAAGTTACATTATCACTATGTTGATTAAAGCTGATTATATTTAAACAGTGGTGGAAGTACAGAAAGTCTACGCTCAAGCAAAAGTGCAAGTACTAGAATAATAAATTACTCTACTACAAGTAGAAGTAGCAAGATGATTAGGATTCTTTTTAATACTATAAGACAGAGATGTACTGTTACCTAAATATACTTGGAAGTACCAAAAGTAAAAGTACAAGTTATGCAGAGTGACATACAGTAATGGAGTTGCACCGGAGTGTACTTAAGAGTTAAATATGCCAAAACATTAGAAACACCCCATGGTACAACGCACTTCAGTATGACTACCCCACCCACTTTGACCTCAATAATAAACATATAGTAAGTAGATGTATCTTCTTACTGACAGTTTCAACTAAAAATGAGAAACTGTAAAACTAGAATTTATGGCAGAGCCGCTGTGTTGGATTAATTTAGATTGTACAGGTGTAAGAAATAAAGCGAAATGTACTACTTAATGTAGTAAAAGTTTAATCTGTGGAGTGAAGGTAGAATAGAACAGATTTTAATTAGTAATTAAATACTATACTTGGTTTATTTACTTACAACCTACAAATAATGCCTACATAGTACGTTGTAATTACAAGTGTATAAAACGCGGAAAACCACAAATTTGAAGTCGCTACTTCTTTCAGGAAATCAAATAACAAACCAGTAGTAAATAAATATTCCGCTCTGCAGACGGGACTGTCCCCAAGAGAAAGCTGCTGCAAGAGGCGAAGAACAGAGCAGCGCCGCCCCCTGGTGGTAGAATAACACATCCCGGATCCCGGAAGTGAATAGTTTGCTAGTAAAAGCGCACTTGTCTCCATCTATTTATCTTCTACTATCACTTGTTCGTTATGTTTCCTGTTATCACTTTTGACGTCGTGTCGCCATTATGAGGCTCCCTTTAAAATACACGGTAAGACACACTATACAGTATGAAACATTATAGTTGTAAGAAGTAGAACAAGTGCTAACTACCTTCCTCGTAGGCTGTTGTTAGCTAAACAACATTAGCATCTAGGTAACGTTGCATCTGAGCGCTAGAAATGAGCTACGTGCTTAAATAAAATAAACTAATCACTAATCCAACTGTTAGTCATGACTGTGGCTAAAACTAATAATATACTATCGTTAGTATCTAATGCGTTTTCGGCCGATTAAGAGACTCTCACAAAGTGAAACCTGTTAGCCATGTTAGCCACGTATTAATATGTTAAGTCACGTTAACTTTATCCAGTTAATGAATGAATTTACGAAATTAGCTACCGAATCGGCAGTGACGATAAAGGTTTTCACCGGTCCTAATATACTTAAGGCTTTAATTTTGATGTCAAGCGGTGCAAACAACTCTGTCCATGTTTTACCACTTCAGCCCCGGTCTGCAGCCTGTTTCAAACCACGTATTCGCTTCTGTGTCTCCACAGGTGCCGAGAAACGGAAAGAAAAGATTTGAAAACGCCCCAAGACCTCTGGTTTGACCTCAGCTGGGTGCAGTTTATCACACCATGTTGGTGACAGCGTATTTCACCATCATTTTCCTGCTTGCCCTGTGTGTTGGCTTGGAGCTCACAGCACGCCGCCTCACCCCTCCTCAGTCTGCTCCTACAGCTGTAGCCAACCCAGCTTTCCGTGGCTTCCAGACTATATTCCTCCGAGCATACCTTTTAGCTTTGTGGGCAGACTGGCTCCAGGGTCCTTACCTCTATAAACTTTACCGGCACTACAGCTTCCTGGAATCACAAATAGCCATCTTATATGTGTGCGGCCTGGCGTCCTGTGTTCTGTTTGCTCCTTTTTCAGCCTGGCTCCCTCAAGCCTTGGGCCGCAGACAGACATGTCTTCTCTTCTGCCTGTCCTACTCTGCTTGTTGTCTTACCAAGCTGTCCAGAGACTACTTTGTTTTGATTGTGGGCCGTATTTTGGGAGGCCTGTCCACATCTCTTCTAACCACCACATTTGAAGCCTGGTACGTGCATAGACATGTAGACGTCCACGATTTTCCTAAGGAGTGGATTCCCACAACCTTCACCAAAGTGGCCACCTGGAACCACGGACTCGCTGTGGGAGCAGGGCTGGTAGCTAACTTGCTGGCTGAGTGGCTCCACCTTGGGCCGGTGGCTCCCTTTCTTCTGGCTGTTCCCTGTCTGATGTGCTGTGCGTGGGTGGTGCTAACAGACTGGGGCAAGGAAGAGGCTGAGGGAGGTCCTGAAGGGGACAAGCAGACACTACTTCTTGGTACACCAAATGGAGGAGTGACCCGTTTGTCAGCAAAAGCCCAGTTCTCACGCAGCTGCCATGAGGGCCTGCGGTGCCTGCTCTCAGACAGGAGAGTCCTGCTCTTGGGTGGAGTGCAGGCTCTGTTTGAAAGTGTCCTCTTCATTTTTGTTTTCTTGTGGACCCCAGTACTGGACCCTCATGGGCCTCCCTTAGGAATAGTGTTCTCCTGCTTGATGGCTGCCAGTATGGCTGGCTCCTTGCTGTATCGCCTAGCCACCTCCACTCGCTACCATCTACAACCTGGCCATGTGCTCTGCCTGGCTGTGCTGATGGCCTTCTTCTCTTTCTTCATGCTGACCTTTTCCACTGCCGCAGGCCAGCCTAGACCTCATGAATCTTTTCTGGCCTTCTTGCTGCTGGAGCTGGCCTGTGGCCTGTACTTCCCTGCAGTCAGTTTTCTCCAGGGTAGGGTGATCCCAGAGGAGAAGCGGGCCGGTGTGCTGGGCTGGTTTAGGCTACCTCTGCACCTACTGGCCTGCCTAGGGCTGCTGGCCCTTCACGGGGAGGTATCGGGTACAGGTGGAGGGGAGAGTGGCAGCGGAACCAGGCACATGTTTGGAGGCTGCGCAGTCATGATGTTGGCAGCTTTGATGGCGGTCGTCAGTCTGTTCACCCTGGGCAGAAACGACACAGACCTGAAACTGGAGGGAAACAGAGGGGAGACGGATATGTACTGAGGATCTGGGCCACACATCCATTTATGCTTGATCGGTTTCTTTTGTATTGTGGAAGAATATCTTGTTTGAAACTTAATGTTTGACCAGAATAGTCAAAAGTCAAACACATTAATGAAGGAAATCAAAGACCAAAACAGGTGTTTTTTTTCTAATTTTAATATATTTACCTAGTTCTTTCTTTTTGAGAAAACACTTTTATTAATCTTCTTTGTTTAGGGATGCTTTGGGAACGTGACCTTATCTCTGTTATTAGTTAAATAAATTGTTGGAAACATAGTCAGGCTTGTATGAATCTCATCATTCTATTCAAGAAAAAACATGTAATTCCTGCAGTTGTTCCAGCTTTAGGGAGATGGGAATATGTGTTTTTATAAGATTAGCTCTGTGGGGATCTATAATATGGAAGTGCCATCAAAAGTATTAGAAGAGACATGAAATAACAGCAAGAATAAATATCCATAGAAATAGGTCATGACTAGCATGTAGACCAGTATCTGTCACCTCTTAATTGTACTTCTTGGACTTTGTGCTCTTTCTCCATGTGTCTGAAAAACAGTCTACTGTAGGTCAATTTTGCTTTGAATGCTGTTTTTGCACCATGTGCAAGGTTTTTCTGTACTGTCTTAACATGTTTCCAGCCTTTGCACTTGGAATAAAAAGTGTACATATTGTAAATGATGTTTTTGTTTTTTATTGCATATTGATGTTTTTTTTTTAAACTGAGAAATCAACTTAAAATCATTTATTCAAGCTAAATCAATGTTAATGAATTTGTTTTGCATAAAAGTGTCATACTGCTTCATCAATCTTTTTAAATTATAATATGGACGAATTCATTTGTTAGTAATTTATAGCGTGAATAACGTTCACCTTAGTTAAAAATAAAAACTTTTTATCAGGGTATTTAATTTCGACATTTCAATTCACAGTGAACACACATTTACATAACTCTGTAAATCTGTAAATTTCTAGCCCCTGCAAACCCCTCTCCTATCTTTTTGCTGCAGTCCAAACTTCCAGATGTATCTCGATTTCTCCCCCCATAACGCACCACGCAGGCCTCCATCCTCCCCATTTTCCCTAGTGATGTGGTACAGTCCCACCTTGTGTGTATGCCGCAGCTTCACCTGGATGCTGCTAGAACATCCCTCTGTGGGTGAGGGAGGGGTATCTGCACGACTCTTAACTGCGTTGTGTTGGGATTACATCACTAGATCGTCAGGTTGTTCAGTCCGAGCAGGCAGCAAGAGCAGCTTAAGTTCTCACAGCCGCCAGTCTTCATCCAGAATCTGCAAAAAATAACAGCAACAAGAAAAAGAAAACTCTAGATCAGACATATTGACTGGTTGGCAGACAGAGCCGGACGACAGACAGCCATCATGACACAGGGCAAGGTAAGAGCTTGCTTTCATTGAGTTATTTAGTGCATCTTTCTTTCCTCATGTGCTGTTATTTACCACAATAAAAGCACTTCTGTATTTTGAATTTCTGCATCGGGTTTAGATAATTATATAACAGTTTGTATGCATGTGCGCCATCCATTTGTCTCACTATGGTCACATGCAAGCTGGAAAAGCAGGCTGATTAGTTGTGATTACGGCCACATTTAGCAAATTTAGTGATTTCAATGAAATATGGGAAATAAAATAGCCGGTTCAGCCTACTAGTGTGTGGTTTGTGCACGAACGACGTTGCGTCTTTGCATTTCTAGACCAAACTCCCACAGGATGACACAGTTATAACACGTGATGCTTCGTTGTAATTGTTCATTTACGGTAATAGGATGTTTTAATATAATATAATAAAGTGGTCCAGTGTTACCTGAGTTTACCTGAGTGAGATGCGTCACCGTGGCAACCCCGTGTCTCTCTGGACCTTTTCATTGGCTCCAGTCTGTTCTGCTCAAATCCATCCACACAGTTAGAGCAGTCTTCGAAGATAATACAAATACAGTAAGAAAAGCTGTTTGTGCTTTTTAAACCAGCGTCTGAGTATTTTCCACACATTGCAGGTTAATTATTATTATTAATTTTGATAATTAATTTTATTAATTTTAAGAAAAATGAAAAAAAAAAAACGGAATCAGCTTATTAAATGTGAGTATTTTATTGTTTCCCCAATTTTCTATGATAGTTTGTGGTATCTTAAATAATTATACTATTATCCACCATTTAGTTTTGTTTTTTTTTATTTCTTGGTCAGTCAACAAAAGAAGTCTGATGTATTAGTGATAAAACTAGTGCTTGGTTGCATTACATCTTTCTTACACATAATAGAAAATAAATACACATACCCTGTCTTACACTTGTGTCAATTACTAGACAGAATGAAAATAATTTGTAAATCTGCAGTAAATAAGAACTAAAGTTATTGAGATATTGACAAAGACATTGAACGCTAATGTGTTGTATGGAATATATGAGTCACAAGTGATGATGAAGCAGTTGGTGAGTTTGTTTCAGAGTTAATTATTAAAGGCAGTTCAAGTGTCTGTTAAAGGTTAGGATGTCTCAGTAATGAGCTGGAAATGGTTAGGGTTACGGTAGGGTAAGTGTGTGAGCAAACTAAAAAACCTAATCAGCATCTAAACACTGAAAACTGTTTGAATGTAGTCGCTTTGGATAAAAGCGTCTGCTAAATGACAGAATGGACAAACTAAACATAGGCCAATTGATGGGAACAGAAACAAAGAAGCTGTACCAGTGGTTGTTGCTGAAAGTGCTAAGAATAGTAGGGATTGTGATTATGACATGCATGTGTTTATATGTCACACTGGTTACATGATTAATGTACTGACACACTGCACTGTAGAGAGCAGTATACATCAGTACAAGCACAAGTACGATGTGGAACATTTCCCCATCACTGCCAAACTGCCAGACTGTAAACTAAAAGATAACAACTGATCATCTGTTATGCTTTCAGCTGTTAGTTGCAAATAAGACCACCAATGGCTCCTCCAGTGGACAGACCTTGGTGTCACCGGCTCCGCCCAGCTATGAAGAAGCCACAGCAGGTTGGACAACGCCTCTACACCCACCTTCTGTTATCTCATTATCTTGAACATGTGCTTGTCAGTTGAACTTTGTGAATTTTGAAAAAAAAAGAAAAAACTTTAATCAAACGTGTTCTCTAGGTATCAGTGCTCCTTGTTACAATGATGTAGAGATGCTCACTGAGTTCACATGGGATGATCGCAACATCAGGAGGATCTTCATCCGTAAGGTATCCAAAGCTTTTTCAGGGTCAGATCACAGATCACAATATTAGCTGTGCTGTGAATGCTGTGCATCACTGAATTTACCAGCAGGACATATATTTACAGTTAGATCATCTTTTCACTTTGACTTGTATTTTTTTAGGTGTACTCCATCTTGATGATCCAGCTCTTGGTCACTCTTGCTATTGTGGCTCTTTTCACATTCTGGTGAGACCAGTGTTTTCTAAAATATTCTCATGTTTAACAATACTGAACAAATCACTGAGTACTTTACTGACCTCAGACTGTCTTACCTGTAGTGACCCTGTGAAGGACTACATTCAGAGCAAACCTGGGTGGTACTGGGCCTCTTAGTAAGTAACTAGTTTGATCAGGACCAGCTCAGTAAACTATTACATTTTTAGCCTGTATCACTTCCACATATCTAATTAAATATCCGTTCTTTAACAGCGCTGTGTTTTTTGTCACATATCTGACTCTATCTTGTTGTTCAGCACCAAGGTAAAAATACTAATTAAACAAATAAATACATTTTATCATAACTTTATCATAAAATAAAGTTACATTAAATATGTATAGATAAAAAAAAATCTCACTCCTACAGGAGACAGTTTCCGTGGAATCTAATTCTGCTTGCCATCTTTGTAAGTACAATGCTAATTTACTTTTTTTTTTGGTTTAATGTTTAAACTGATTTTTCTGTTCTTTTTTTCATGAGCAGTGTTTTCAAACCAAAATGTCAAAGTGTAGTTTAGAACTGTTAAATCAAATCAATCAGTATATTGTGTTAAAATCAATGCCTTCCAGAGAGAGATTTGAACTAAATTCTGCATTTTCACATAACTCGTCCCGTTACAGACCCTCTCCCTCTCCTACATGACAGGGATGTTGTCCAGGTATGCTTTTTGTTTGCTCACTCTTTTAGTCTCTGTCTAGTTATGATTTGTATTTTGCATACATTCTTCAGACTCTCTCCGTGGACATGAATGAATGATGAATTTTGCATGTATGTAATTAGGAAGTAATATATTTAGGGTTAGTGAGGTGTTGTGTGTAGTCAGTGATGTCTACCTATAAAAAACTTTTTTTTTGTTTTGAATAGCTTAAAATATTTTTTGGTAAGTTTAGCCTATTTCTTTTTTTTTTTAATAGTTTCTATAACACCAAGTCCGTGGTGATGTGCCTGGGCATCACGGTAGCAGTTTGTCTTTTGGTCACAGTTTTCAGCTTTCAAACCAAGGTAAGAAAAAAAAAATTCTGTACTCAATATTTTATATGGTACCGTATGAGCAGGATTGAGGATGTATGACATAAATGTATGTCAGTGTTTTACAGCTGTTGGATTAACACAAGGAGGTTTGATTTCATGTGCTTTCTCCATACAGTTTGATGTGACATCATACCATGGCGTGCTCTTTATCTTCTGCATGGTCTTGTTCATTTCTGGACTGGTACTGGCAATCGTCCTTCCCTTTCAATATGTAAGTACAACTCTCCAAATCAAACAGTTATGGGAACAGTTAATGGAACATGAAGGATTTTGAGATAACCATGATATAGTTACATGAAATACAAATGTATATTTAGTAGTTCCATCACCAAACCCATGCATGGAGTAAGTCAGACTTTACATGGTGGACCTTTCACAAGCTGAGCTAAATACTGCAATCACATTTAATCACTTTTGCCATGTAGGTACCCTGGTTAGATGCCATCTATGCCACCTTGGGAGCCATACTGTTTACCATGGTAAGAGTTTTAAACA